>NW_024543069.1:5707500-6222500 GCF_018167655.1 Microtus oregoni
TTCTCTGTGGTTTTGGAACCTGTTCTGGAACTAGCTCTTGTAGACCAAGCTGGTCTCGAACTCACGGAGATCCGCCTGCCTCTGCCTCCCAAGTGCTGGGATTAAAGGAGTGCGCCACCACCGCCTGGCAATAAATTTTTTTTATTAGATCCAAAGTCCTTGTAAAAGGAAAATGGAAAGGGAACAGGAAGACCCCATTTCCCTGCTTAGGACCCCTCACTCTCTGGTCTCTTCCTCCCCTTGCAAACCAAGCCAATTCATTCAGAAGGCTTGGTCTCTTTGCCATTACTATTGTTGTCTGTATTTTATTGGGTGCCTATTTTACTGGGTGCCCATGTGCCAAGCATCATGCTCATCACTTTAGGTTTGTCTTCTCAACACAGGCGCAAACCCATCTTCTCCTTCATAGGCTGACTTAGATGCCGCATGATTTATTTCACAAAAGGAAAACCCACAGTTCAAATGTGCTAAGTGGTGGCACCTGCCACAGAATACTCTTTTTCCTTTGGCCCAACTTTGCCTGGGGTGTACATTACGTTAGCACAGCATCACCCCTAAAACCATGTACATCCTCACAGAAAGGCTCAGAACATGGCTACAGGAATCATTAGAAAAATCATCAGGTGGGAAGCTAGAGAGGCCAGTGGCACCCAGTGGTCCTGTCTTCTCCCCACTAGTGCAATGTTGGTGGTGGTATGCCATCCCCTCTTCTGTCTCCTCCCGCCTCTTCAAGGTGCGTGTCCTCATTTGATTTGGATTCTGAGGATCAGCACTTTACATCACTGGCCTACTTCTCTGACCCCTTTGATGCTGACTTCGCAGAGGCCCACGAATGCAGAGTAAAGCGTTTTTATTGCTTCCCGCACACGCTAGAGGCGCTGGAAGCAAACTTGTTTGGGTCAGCCCTGTAGACAGTGGGTTTGGTCCTGGGAGAGAGAACACTGTGGAATTGTTTCCTGAAGCTCTTCCAGAGTCCCTGCAGGGCTCGGAAAGGAGTCATTAAAATTCTGGTCTCGTGTGTCTTCTTCCCCGAGATCACAGCTAAGCCAACGCCGCGGTTGTCCTTGCTGGTGAAAAGCATTCACACCAGATCTCCATAGCTTCCCATTTTCACATTTAGATCAGTGCCCTTTCTCTTGTTTCTTCTCCTTTCCTGTTTTATTTTTTTTTCATTCTTGTCCTTGCCTCCAGTAACTCCCATTGCTTGCTGACGTGGTTTTATTTTTCTATATAGCTACCTTTAGCGTTCGTGTGTGCTTAGTGTTAGACAAAGTCGGTTGGTCTGCATGGGGACCTAGTGCTGCCATCTTTACACTGTCTATCGGGCAAAGATGCTCTTGCTTCAGTTGGGAGAGCAGATCATGCATTTAATGCTGAGAGAGTTGAAGGTGTATTCATATGCTTTATCTTAGCAGTCCCTTTATATGTGGCTTATAAAGAAGCCAGGAGAAAAACAAGCTGTTAGCTTATTTCTAAAGGAGGAAGGTTATTTGTTTCTTTTCTGTGTTTTTTGTTTGTTGGTTGGTTGCTTTTTGGTCTTAGGTTTAAACCCAGAATTTCCCACAGTGAGGGAAGTGCCGCGCACCGCACCCCGGTGTTTGCGCTCTGTGCACTGGCACCCAGTTCGCGAGCTTCGGGCAAGGGGGCTGGAGGTTAAAATACACAGGCACACACAGACAGAGAGACAGCGACACGGGTCGTCCTTGAATTCCCCAAGAATGCCCCTTTATTGTGTTCAGGGGCAAATTATATAGAGATAGCCACGCCCCAGCCCAACCGACCAGAAACGACTCTCCTGCCTTCAGGAACTCCTGAAGGTCTCGTGCTCAGAGCAGCTGTAGGCACTCAGATCAGGGATTATACAGTGAGGTGCAGCCCCTTTCCGGTTTCAAATTTTACACTATTTCTTAAGACAGTTTTGCTAAGTTAGCCAGGCTGGCTTTGAACTCAGTCTTTAGCCCTAGCAAGCCTTCAATTTTCAATCCTCCTGCCGCAGTTTCCCGAGTATCTGGGTCTACAGACTCACACCACTAGGCCTGGCTGAAATAGTTTATCCATAAATATATCACACAAAATAAAAGTATCTTGTGCCATAAAATATTATAGTATCATCAAAACAATAGCAGTCATGACCATGAAGAGAAAAACAACAACAAAATGAATCTGTCTTGTTTAGTGATGTTACCTTGATTTTTGGATCAGTGAGGAGCTAAGGTTTAGGATATAGTTCTTTTCCCCTGAACATATTTTACATTGCCTGTAGCTCACTGCATTTTTCCAGGGTATAGTTATATCAAAATATCTAATAAAATTAAAGTTCTTTTATTTTAAGGGTCCTGGACTTATCGCTGCGCTATGGGGTATCTTCATTTTCAAGGAAATACAGGTAAGGATAAGGAAATGATCTCTGTCCCCAGATGTCGGTCTCCTCTAGGAAACTGAGAACTTTGGGAGACTCTTAAATTCAAAGGGAAAATGGACCCCCTGAGAACATCGTTCTTCTGCTGAGAGATAGCATGGGCTTTAGCAAAGTGCAGAGATAGTTGGGCGTGCAGCAAAATAAAACAAAATTAGAGAGAAGAAAGGGAAAAGAAAAATCTCATTGTGAGAGCTGCAGTGTGTCACAGTGAGTCCCGCAGCAAACCCTTTGGTCCGTGTATCTCTACTTGCAAGTGTTCATTGCAAAGGTTCATTGGTCTGGTTTCAAGGCTTCTGGTTTCTATGACACTGTCCATACTCGTCCAAAATCTTCCTTACTTCTAAGGCCCACTGTAGCATCCTATGATTTCCCTACTAGATGATCTAAAACTTGGGAAGGGTTCTGTGAGTTCTGTGAGTCACGTGCTTAACTTGAAGCATGAAGACCCGAGTTCGATCCCAGAATCTAGACAGAATAAACATCCTGGTGTGGTGTACACTTCTCATCCCAGCACTGGAGAGACAACGGGAGGAGCTCCTGGGACTCTGGCTACCCAGCCCAGTCTAGGACACCAGGACCACTAAGGTGTCCTGTGCATCTAAAGTTCATGAGGCTTTGTTCTTGTTTTTCTTTAGAGTGTTCAGATCTTGCCTTACAGTGCACTAAGTCTATCTGTACAGAGAGATGGCCATCATTCAGAAGGAGGAGCCAAGACAAAGAGGGCACTGGGAACCATTCTATGTGAAAAATGGATGAAGGGGGCTAAGATATTGACCAGGAAAAGATGCTGGCGGATAAAAGATGGTTGTTTCTCGGTGTTTGATCTCAGGAGCAATTTATTGAAATCGATCTCTGTGCACCCCTAAAGACAGATCTTATGGAAATGAAATATTTCTGCCTACCACAGGGAGATATTTCTTCGTGGCTCAACAGATGACTGAGCTGCACTGGGATGAGCCTGTCGTCCGTGCCTCCCATCTTGAACACTAGTGCCCCATCCACAGGAGGACAAGTCCATCTTCTTCATCCTCACACCTCTCTTCCTGTGTCTTTGGATTCATCCCTCCCCATCCCGTCTGTGTTCATCCTCTTTCTCCTTGGTCTGCTTACATTCATCTTGGCCCCTCTGATCTGTTTCCCGTCCTCCAAACGACTGTAGGCTTTCCAGCATGCAAATCTAATATGTTCAGTACCTATAGCTTCCTGTTCCCTTAATACCTTCTCGTTACTAGGGAAAAGTAGGGCCCCAAAGCATAGTCAGGCCCATAGGCTCCCGAACTCTCCGCAGGCCAATTACCCCCATCCTCGCCTTCATGCCCCTGCCTTGCTGCATGCGCCCTGAAAGGGCCCTGGAAAGGGGCTGCAGCTGCACTTCCTAATAACGCCAAACCAGCTCGACACAGACTCCAGGAACACACGCACAGACCACATGGTGGTTGCTTGTTAAAAGCCCTCATCTGTGATGCTCCTTGCCTTTCTCTCAGGGCAGGCACTGTGGGTGAATCAGTAGCGGAGGAGGGGGAGGGAGGTAAAGAGAGAGGGGTAGGAGGGGAGGAGAGCGTGTGTCAGGACGGCATACCGGTAACCAGAGCAAACGATTCGGTAAAAGTCTATGACAGTCTCTTTAAAATATACACGTTGTAAATATAAACCTGATTTACGTTTCATTCAATGCATCCATTCTTATTCCTCAGGGTCTCCGAAACTACTTACTATTGTTGCTGGCCTTCTGCATCATCTTGTCTGGGGCCCTGTGCACGGCTTTTTCCAAAATCTAACCTATTCACAACAGGACCAGCAGGTGGCAGAAGTGGCTAGAAGAGCCCCAGTCCCGAACAAGGGAATACCAGGGACTGCTAAACCGGCTGAATAGCAATGAATCTGCCACTCTGGGAATAAATGGATACATGACTGTTTATTCCACAAACATGAGAATGAAGAGAGACCGTGAAAAGTCCTCCCGATGAGCTGTTAACGAAGGCAGGACTTCTCTCTGGGGAGCTCAAAGACAAGCTGCTTTCTTGGATCGCCCTATCTGAGGGTGCTGATTCCATCAGTGTCCACTTCGCTTTATAATCCAGAAAACAGGACGGATTTTGTACAAAGGAAATTGCCACCCACATTTATAACATTAACGAAGAGGAGCAGAAACAAATACTTCGTCGGCTGAGGGAAGAAACAGACTCACCTTATGGAATTCAGGTTCAAAGATACCAGGGCCCTTTGCTAGAGAAAGTAAATGTCACAGTTGCTAACTGAATGTTTAAAAGGCCAGCTCATTATTTTTAGCCAAAAATTGCTTTGACTTTAACATTGTTCAGCTCTTAACATTGCCTGCCCCTCTTAGCTCAAAACATTTTGATAGTTACTCCAGATTAAAAAAAAAAACATCCCCAGAGAGCAAGACTCCAGCCCTCACAATGTGTTTGTGTGGTGTAATTCACGAGCACACATATGGTGCACAGGGTTGCAAATTTGGAGAACATTCTAGAGTTGGAAGAAATAAAGGTTTTACTTCATCAGGTTCAATTTAAAGGGAACATGCTCGTTGGACTCCTATATTTTTGTTTCTAAAATGCCATTACTTAAAATCAATTTCATCAGAAGTGTTTTGTTTTGATCCTCTTAGATGATTTTAAGGAGACAAAGGGGCACAGCAAATGTATTGATTTGATTCTTTAAGAAAACAACCAGCCCTGCAAGCACACTGCTCATCACCGTGGCGTCTGCACCCTAAACATAGCGACCGTGTTGGCTGTGCCTCTTACACATTCCCTCCTGATACTGCATGCAGTTCTTGGCTGTGCTAGAGAAACAGAGTAATAGCATCCTTCACCTGACGATGCTCCCTCTGAGTTATGTGGCTCTGGACCTTAGCATGTCATGCCTCCTCTGATGGGCCATTAATGATACCATGTGTCTTAAATTCTCTTGTCCGGGATAGTTCAATCCGTAAGTATGTCCACCAATGTCTTGTTGTCTGACAAACATTCTAAACGTGTTTGCTATTGTTATTACATATTAATCAAGGGGAATCAAAGCTTATAGATAGGGAAAAAATCTTGGAACTTATCAAAACTATTGATCTTATTACTCTGATCCCTATTTGCCTCTCCAAATCAGAAATGCCACTGAATCGCTAACCCAGACAATATTTGATAATAATGTCTTTTACCCATTTTAGTTTTTACTTAAAATGTCATTAAATTATGCTGATATGACTTCTGAATAAATGTCTATGACAGAAAAGCTATTTTTCTTCTTTAGATATATTTTTGGAATTGTATCATGGACAGCTTTTAATTATTCTTTGTGAGATTGCCAATGCATATGCAGGCTTTTAAACAGGAATTAAGGAAATTGCAAATAAAAAAAACTAGTAAAAGACAAAAGGAGGGCGGGCCCTATCCCCTCACCAAGCAACGCCTGCAGTGTTAATAAAAGTATTGTGAGGGAAAGAAGCTTTTCAGAAACGGTTACCAAACAATTTACTGTTCGTGGTTGTGTTATGGGGCAGATCTGAGTCCTAGGGCATTCGCTGGTGTTTGCCAAGTTCTGTGTCTTTCTGAACAGGAACATGTGGTTACTAGGAAGGGAAGCACTCCCTTAGGAGTGGGCTGGTGAGCAGAGGAGAAAGCTCAAAGGCGCTGGCCAGAGCCACAGGACCCTTTCTAATTGTGAACATAGCTCTGGTTTCTTGCAGGGTTCACTAAGTGTCCGCAGCCTAGTGGAGAAGGGCTTCCAATCCTCCCAGCCAGGCTTCTCTATGTTCATCCTGGTGTAGGTTTGGTGGTGTTGATTGGTTGTTTTTGTCTCCACTCCCTGCCAGTTCCCCTGCAGGAGCAAACATGTCATCTCTGCTTTGTTCGCTCACCCCAGAGGCAAGGTTTTAATTTCCCTGTCGTGTGCAGCAGGATTCTGCAGCTTGGAGCTTTCCTAGTTTTGCTTTCTGTTGCACCTTAACAAAAATGACAATGTACCAAGAGCTCCTGCCATCTTGTGTCCAGAGAGGGAACTACACAAAGTAAAAGCCACTCAAAAAGACTGATCTCCAGTGGGAGATGGGACCTGCAGAACAGAGAAAAGGAATCCTGGCGTAGCAATGCAGCATTTCCTTTGAGGCTCTGATATTTATACCTCTTTAACGTCACTTAGTATGAATTTATGATCTTGTCACATCGCTTAGTGTGAAGTCATTGAACTGAAGAAAGGAAGTTGTACAACTGTGTTTAGCATAACACCCTCAAAGAACAATTGCTGCTGATCAAAGTGACGCATGTGTATATTTATATAAAACATTAAAAACTAACATGCCAGTCTCAAAGAGGTTGTTTAGGGCAGAGGAGGAAATCACATGTTGTACTGGGGAATGAAAAGCTGTTTGAATTACACAATCATGTGAACATACTTAGTGTTTGGTGACATTTATGACCCTTTTTATTTTAGGACACATTTTGTATGATTTTGTCTCTTATAAATTTTACCTTGATATGTAAATGATTGAAAGGAACTGCAGCTGGGGACACAGGCTTCTCTTGGGTATAGACAGTAGAGTTGAGTCTTTGGGTTGGAAATAAGCAAATGTGGACAAAGGAACAAAAGCAGTCCTGAGTGTCTGGATGGCATGTGTGCACTACTTTGTACACTCACTGACACCTAAGATGACGGAAGACAAGTGTGAGCAGTCACCCGTTCACACTCTCACTGCATGCTCCAGACACCTAAGATGATGGAAGACAAGTGTGAGCAGTCACCCGTTCACATTCTCAATGCATGTTCCAGACACCTAAGATGACGGAAGGCAAGTGTGAGCAGTCAGCCTGTTTACACTCTCCGTGCTCCAGACACCTAAGATGACGGAAGACAAGTGTGAGCAGTCACCCATTCACACTCTCCGTGCTCCAGACACCTGAGATGACGGAAGGCAAGTGTGAGCAGTCACCCGTTCACACTCTCCGTGCTCCAGACACCTGAGATGACAGAAGACAAGTGTGAGCAGTCAGTCCGTTCACACTCTCCGTGCTCCAGACACCTAAGATGACGGAAGACAATTGTGAGCAGTCACCCGTTTACACTCTCACTGCGTGCTCCAGACACCTAAGATGATGGAAGACAAGTGTGAGCGGACACCCATTCACACTCTCCGTGCTCCAGACACCTGAGATGACGGAAGGCAAGTGTAAGCAGTCAGCCCGTTCACACCCTCACTGTGTGCTCCAGCACATCTCTTTGTAAGCTAACGCATGGGCACATCTCTGTCAAAGCACTAGAAATATCTCCTTTTTAACAACGGGGCACACTCAGAATGCACATTTCCCCCGTGTCTGTGTCTGTGTTCCTGCCAGCCTTCCTACTCCACTGGAGCTCACACTCCACCCAGACCCCACCTACCTTGCTTTCGAGTATCACAAATTTCTGAATGCACTTGGGATCCACTGTTGCGTAACCAGCACTGTGTTGCTGATGAGAGAACAGCCCCATCTCTAGCATCACTGGCTTAGTGAAGGGTCTCCAGACCCATTCCAGCCTTCCTGAAGGACATGAGCATCCTGGTTTCCCTAGACATTCCTTGTCATTTCCCCTCACTGATGTAAATAGTTGGTAAGTCATTGAGAGATCAAGAGGGTTTACAATCTCATGGTGAAATAGTCCGTTCACAATAGCTCACACCCGATTAATACAGCGTCTGAGATCTATGAGCAAGGCAAACTTTTAATCTCCTGTAGTCATCACAGAGCAAAAGTGGGCCAGCAAGATGACTGAAGAGGGCAAAGAAAGGGGCTTGCTGCTAAGCCTGGCAGCCCGCCTAGCCCGCCAAGCCTGAGTGCAATGCTTCAGACTCACGTGACAGAAGGAGAGAACAAGCTCCCACGAGAGACCGCATAGAACCATAAGAAATGTGCAGCTGAGAACTGGACATAAATAAAATTCATGTCCACAAATAAAAGATAGCAAGCAGGTTCTGATATGCTAATGAGCCGTGATGGGAAACTTACTAACAACAAGGAATAAGGCACCGACACATGCAATGAAGTATTTGATCTTAAAAACCATTAGGCAGAGAGGGGGGGGGAAAGCCCCAGTTCTTTCCAGGCTGAACATCCAGAGGGGAAAAAAGGCCCCAATGCTTATCAGGCTGAGCGGTGTTACCTTGTGTGCACTACAAGGGTTACCAGCGAGCACTAGGGAGCTGCAGGGCTACACACTGGCTGCTCTCCCAGAGGTCCTGAGTTCAATTCCCAGCACCCGCATGGCAGCTGCTCACAACTGCCCACAACTGCAGTCTCGTGCAATTCGGTGCTCTCTTCTGGTGTGCAGACATACAAGCAGACAAAGCACCCCTATTCTTAAAATATAGAAATAAATCGAACTCTAAAAAAATAAGAATTGCAGGGTCTTGATGAAGTTCAAAGTGAAGGCAGGCAAGGCCAAGATTTTCTTCTCGGCTCTTGTTGGCTACTCACTCAATGCTGTGCGTGTCACTCTCTTGCGGATAAAATGGGCATCTGCTGAAAAGATGTCCTAACCGTCCAAAGGACAGCGTGACTCTCAGCCTGATGTAGCCTGATGGCTTGCCGCTTGCAGTCACTGCCAACGATGGAGCGACTTATGAAACTCGACTATCTAATATGAGTCATTCAACTTTCATGACTGTGGAAAAATCAATCAAACGGTTAAAGTGAGTTATTCTCCCCATATGAGGTACCTTTAATTTTTAATGGCTATTAATCACGTAGTCAGCCAGACAATGCAGTTTCACGTTTGACCACCAGAGGACGGTGTAGGCCTGGTAATTTGGGACCGTCTCACAAACTGAGCATCCTCGGCCGGCCGCCTGGCTCCTGCACCTCCCCTCCTTCACATACCTCCCCTCTAAAGAACTGCGCCCGTGCCAAGAGCACGCGGATATTTAAGTCGCGATTGCATCATTTATATCCTCGCGGTGTCTCGAGCTCTCCATGTGCCTTCTGTCCCTCCGTGACTGATTTCATAATCCTCTTGTTGGGATTTGGACTTCATCGTTTAGGGTCCCAAAAGTTGAAGGCATCACCAATTTGTTTGAGAAGTATTTAAGGGCAGAGTGTGCTCTTGTCTTAGAGAATCCAGGACGCGAGAATCTCCGCAACGGAGGCCACCAGCACCAGGGACACAGCTAAGCCACACTGTTGGCTGACCTCGTGACACAGCATCCTTACTGACTCATTGCACTGCATGGCCTCAGTTTTCTCAAAGATGCGCGAGTAATTCTTTAGCTTAATTGGACGCCTCAGGTCACGGAGACCTGGAACGATTTGCCCTGTTATTTTTGAAGGCCTTTTTCCAATAAGAGGCTGAAATGTTTTCCCAGTGGGCTCATTAAGTCAAGCACTTGCTGTAACTACATGTCCAGCGAACGTGGAATCTTACAGACAACTCTTCCCTGGCAGGCTGGGTTGAGAAGGTATGCTGGCCCTCCCTTGGCCCTCCCTTTCTCCTGGGCATGGAATTATACTGGGCAAAGGTGATGTTCGGTCATGAGACTGTGTTTATTTCAGCTCTGAAACACCTAGTGGAAAATCACAACACGAAGTCTACTGGAGACAGGAAGCTGGACATGTCTGACATCTCGGATCAAAAGTCAAGATGCTTTGCAGATTTGCCTCATTCACAGGCTTAGAACCCTGCTCCACATTTAGGTGTTTCCGAAACTTACAGTAATATTCTGTATATACCATCCTGGCAATAAATCTGTTCACCTCAACATAAGAAGGGAACGTATTTCCTAACTATGAGGTGAGGGAACATAAAATCGGTCTCACACTATTCTGACAGGTCTATGTGGATCTTGGGGGGAGGTGGAAAACACAGCCAAGTATCATATTGGACACTTGCATACCAGAAGGACTTTCCGCAGGCGGCAGACGACACATGCCATGCTAGTAGTTCTAAATACATCTCTTTTCAATGGCTGTGGCAAAAATTGTAGATGTCCAATCACCTAGGAAGAACTTTCATACAGAATGAGATGAATGTTTCTCCCTGAAAAAAATGTTTCAAGACTTCAAAGCCAAGGACGAAAATGTAATTTTCTCAGGTTGTGTGCAGTCTTCCCTGACTATTGGTTAGCTCCCTAACTCTGATCCTTCAAGCAAACTTTCTTTTTTTTTTTAATTTAAATAACATTTTTTTCATTTATTTTACATACCAGTTTTCTCTCCCTCTTTTCCTCCAGTCTCCTCCCCTTTCCAATCTACCCCCCACCCACCACCACCCATTCCTCTTCCATCTCCATTCAGAAAGAGACAGGCTTCCCATGGGCTTGCACATCAAGTTGGGGGGCATGGAAGGCAGGTAATCCAGCTTGCAGAACAAGCCACCAAAAGCCAGCCAAGCACCAGGGAGAGGTCCTGCTACACAACTGTTACACACGAGCGGAGGGCATAGGTCAGTCCCACTCCACCTCCCTGACTGTTTGCCCAGGGTCCATGCGCTCCTGTGAGCTCAGGTCAGCTGTCTCTGTGGTTTTCCTGCCCCTTCCCATTCCCCCACCCCTCCCCACTCTCCACCCACCCCCACCCCGGATGTATAACTTTCCTCAAGACTGTCGGAGCTCAGTGCAGTGTCAAACAAACTTTCTAGAAATGTCTTTGAGAAGAGCATCAGAAACTAAGTGCCCCAATCCCTTGTCTACAAGAGCGTGGCAACAAAACCTTCTCTGCCTATGAATTAGGGTTCAAAACGACCACAAAGAAAACCCTTCCGAGGACGAGAGTCTGACCCTTTCTGAATGATTCGCTTGCTGTCCATCAGTTCCATGTGGAATGGACATCAATTTTATTAAATTAGGTTTGCTTTGTAAAACAAATTTGTCTTCAGAACAATGGCAAAGACACCAACCGAAAATTAAGCGCCACTTCTCATTCTCTCCCCGTCTCCCAGTTTCTATTTTCTCATGCAGTGTTGGAGATTATTTCCAGTATTTCACCAATAGAATTCAAGGGCATCAATCTGTGTGCTTATCTTACATACTTGCTGTGAGGGTCTACTGTACGTCTCTAGACATCATGAAATGGGCACACATTCAATGTTTTGAGGGACGCCATCAAAACTCCCTACAGAAGGGTGTAAAGAAATTTCAACCCCACTAGCATTGCCTCACACTCTTGCCAGGGTGATTTTTAAGCAATTTCCCAGTATGGCGAGCATCATTGGCGCACGTGTGATGTGTGCATTTTGCGTCTGTGAGCATACGTCAATCATGCCTTCCTTGGGTTCAGCCCCTCTGCTTCCTTTTCTGGAACTTTCTTCCTAGTTATATCTCTCAATAATTGATTCTAGGGAGCTTTGGAATTTAGACCTACAATCTGTAAAACCAATCCCTTAGTCTACAGTGTCATCTGTGTTCATTGGTAGATGCTTAGTCTTCATTTGTTTGATTATCATGTATCACACACCATAGAATCCTAGTTTGTGTCATTGTGGGCAGTGCTGACTTTGATGATTTGGATTAAGGCTTCTTTCCATCAGACATACAGTTGTTTTTACTGTTGTTTTGGTTTGGTTTGGGGGGTTTTGTTTTATTTTGTTTGTTTGCTTTTTTCGAGATAGGGTTTCTCTGTAGCTCTGGAGCCTGTCCTGCAACTCACACTGTAGACCAGGCTGGCATCAAACTCACAGAGATCCACCTGCCTCTGCCTCCAGAGTGATGGAATTAAAGGCGTGTGCCACCACTCCCTGGCTGTTTTTATTGTTTTAACTATGATACAGTTTTCCGACAACTTTTATCTGGTGACTTTAGCACTCAGGTGGGGGGAGGGCGGTCTTTGCTTAAATTAATGATTACATTAGCGGTTGCAAAGGAGAGCTTATATGACTGTGCCATTAACTATATATCATTACCCCTTATTCTTCTACAAACTAACTTCTCCCTATGCCCCTCATTTTCTATGGGCTTAGGAGTAAATTTCTTCAGCGTGGCCCCAGGAGCTTCTCAGGTCTTCCATCAGTCTTTACGAATGCCTTGCTTTGCGGGACAACACACCTTGCTCTTTCTCTCACCCAAACTTGTAATCAGTTCCTATTTTCCAAAGACTAGCTCCTTTCATGGACAAGTGATTCCTAAGAGTAAGAATTGTCTAGTTTTCTTGCTTTCTGGAAACATCATCTCACTTGTCTACCTTTATCTGCCATTATTTGTTGTTTTGGTTGTTATTGACACCTTCTGATATCTAAATAAATATCACATGGTGGACACTGAGTTCCACGTTCTTAGTCAGGATCTTTTTCTGAGGTCTGAATTTTCTCAAATATTGTTAAGGGGGAGTCTGAAGATGGTAATTCAGTTTTGGTTCTGGTAGCCTCTTCCAAAATCGTTTACAAGTGTGTCTACGTGTTCCAGGCCCAGCGACTTGTCTCTTTTCATCTTGTGTTGTTTCTTCAGAGAGAACAGACCTCCTCCGTCCTCTGCTGCCCAGGAAAGACAAGGCTCAAGGAGAAAGCAAGTGGCTCCTCACTCCTCATCGGGTTGTTACCTGTGCTGCCCGGCTCACGTGCCTACACTACTCTGCTCCGCTACAGCAAACAGCCAGGTGTTCCCCCTGCTACCTCACGTGATTCTCATTCTTGCCCCTAAAACTGTCCCTTTACGCTGCACAGTAAACAACAAGAGACCTTTACTGAGGAACAAAAACTGTGAAGTCAGAAAAGTGAGTTTCCTGTTGAAAGAGGAATTTGCCTCAACTTTAAACATTTCGTTTTTGTTTTTCTTAAAATGAGTAGCTTTGGGATTGATGATAAATTACTATGTGGCGCTTTCCCTAGGGTCCTCCTCTGACCCAATTCCTTCTTCTTACCTTGAACTTAAACACATACATGTGCACACACACAGAGGGAGAAAGAGACAGAGAGGGGGAGTGGGGAGAGAGAGAGAGAGAGAGAGAGAGAGAGAGAGAGAGAGAAAACCAAAAATTAAGTCTTTAGAGTTCAGTGCTTTATGGGAACTTGAATTATTATGCAAAATTGAGAGACACAGTATTACTCCACCTTTCCAAAGAGGTAGGTGCAGGCTCTTGGGTGTATTTCGGGAATCTTCCTAGAATAAACACTCAACGAGAAAGGAAGAGAGATGTCATGGGTGGACCGAAGCCAGGACAGTTCCTGAAAGGTTTCCATGCTGGGTCCAGGTTTTCATTCTCATTTTATACTCTAAAACCACAAGGTAGGGTACACAAACAAGAGTTTACAGAAGTGTAAGTGGCAGTCGGCTGGTTGTTAAGGGCAACAACCCACTGTTTCAGCTCTTCCTCCAGGTTATTCTGTGCCAGGTAGCAAGTGAAGTCATGCTTGGCAGCTAGGCAGCGTTTTAAGGAAATCACCAAATAAGTCACTGTCTAACCAATGAACTCTTCTACTTTATTCTGCTTCGGCAGAATTGTAGAGGCAAGAGCATTGGCAATAAGGGCCAACTGGTAACTTCTTGGCTTCTCTTTTGGCACAGCTCACCTGCTTAGTGAGGTCTCTTTGATTTCAAGAGATATAAACAACTTGAAGTGGACAGATATTTCATAGTTCATGTATTTGTTGTCTCGTGGTTATAAGAAAATTTGGAAACAGCAACCTCGGGAAAGTTTTCCCTTTGGCTCATAGTTCCAGGGTACGGTCATCCCATCACGGCCAGGAAGTTTTGGCAGCAGGAGCTCTGGGGAGCTGATTACACAACCAGAAACATTTGTTGTGGTTGAAGCACAATTTGGGGTATACTTGCTTCGGTGCCCAAATCTGCCAGGATGTGTTTTTATCTGAAGGAAAGACCAATCAGATGATTTGATAATGTTTATTTTTTAGCTATAGAATCTTGCACAGGTCATTACACATCTTTTATATTCACTAAGGAGCTATTAAATGGTTCATTTTGGTTTCTTATATTGATATTATAATCCAGGTGCAGTGAAAACACTGAACTGGACCATTCTGAGAGTAGTAAAAAAATTCATTGGGTATCAAACTGCCAAGGCTCTCTCTGGGGCAAGAGAGGGTGCAGAGAGAAGATCAAAATGGTGGAAAAGGAAGTATATTTTATGCAACTGTCAACAGGGCTGTTTGGATTGACTGGGCACCATGCCCTGGCCCAAAATGGCTCATCTTTCGGGCAGTTTTAAAAAGGTTCCTGGTGATTCAAGGGAGGTTCCTAGTAAACAGAAACCCACTTTGAGACTTCTGTTTACCCAATAACAACCCTTTTTATCCAGCCACAGTCCAACTGTTGAGGACATTGTCATCAGTACTGCCCTTCTGGTGACCACTCTAGGCCTAGCATCCCTGTCTTTTGATGATAATAAGGCATCAATGCTATTTCCTGTTGGTTGGGGGCTTTACAAGAAGGAAGTCTCGAATGCAGGTCCAGAGCAGAGGCTCAAGTTAGCAGATGAAGGTAAGGAGACCTAGGAAATTCTGTCAGAAGCATCTAGTTTATGCGACCATAGTTGGGTTATTTCACTAATTCTCTCCTGGAGGAAGCTTCTGGGCTGTCAGCAAGTTGAGGGCTGGCCAGTTTTGCAGGACCAGCTAAAGCTAGGGAGATGAGTAATTGCAGGGCTGATGTTGTTTCCTGCGTGGTGACTGTCAGCTGAGTGGAGTCTACTGGGACAGATATAGACTATGATCAGAAAGTACTGCTAAGGACTTGGGAAGATCTTTATCTCAGGCATATGTCTGAAATCTCCAGGCCTTTCTCGGACAAGAGATCTGGAGCCCATTTGAGCTGTGACAGATGGATCCAAGTCACATCTCCCTAAACCTTACATGAATTTATTTTTAAGTTAACGAAAAGAGACAGGAGTTTTAGATATGTCAGCAGGACCACAGTCTGTAATCTGCACTAACATCATCAGTGTAGAGAAAGCAGTTAACATGTCTCCAGACAGCTCGAGGGGACTCATGCCTTGGACCATAGCAAAAATAAGGCCGGATCAGTATCGGTGTGATAGAAGCTTGAACGTCCATCTGCAGTGAGAGAAATGTCCTGACAGGAAGGAGAACAAAGAGAAGAAGAGTTGCAGCATAGAAAGGATGGTTCTGGGGAAGAAGCACAAACACTCGTTCTTCTTGGACAGAGGCCTGCACAGATGTAAATTGGACCCAGAAGTTTTCAGCTCAGTGGAAGACATTTTTTTTAAATTATTTATTTATTTATTTATTTATTTATTTATTTATTATGTATACACTATTCTGTCTGTTTGTATGCCTGCAAGCAGCCAGAAGAGGGCACCAGACCCCATTAGAGATGGTTGTGAGCCACCATGTGGTTGCTGGGAATTGAACTCAGGACCTTTGGAAGAGCAGACAATGCTCTTAACCTCTGAGCCATCTCTCCAGCCCCAGTGGGGGACATTTTTAAGTCTATATTTAGAGAAGAAATCAGCCAAAGGAAACTTAAAGTTTTTTTGAGCCTGTGAGTATGATAATTTTATTTTCCAAAAAGCATTAGAAGTCGGTGCTTCTAATTGTTGTATCGCAGGGGCCCTTGTTCCGTCCTGCCTGGCTCGCAGCCACCTGGCTAGCTTATTCCCCAAAATAACCACATGGAAATTGTATTAATTAAATCGCTGCCTGGCCCATTAGTTCTAGCCTCTTATTGGCTAACTCTCACATCTTGATTAACCCATTTCTATTAATCTGAGTATCACCACGTGACTGTGGCTTACCGGGAGAGATTCAGCATGTCTGACCTGGTGGCTGGCTCCATGGTGGCCCTCTCTGACTCTGCTTTCTTCCTCCCAGAATTCTGTTCTGTCTTCCCCACCTACCTGAGTTCGTCCTATCAACTAGGCCAAGGCAGTCTCTTTATTTAACCAATGAAAGTAACACATAGACAGAAGACCCTCCTACACCATCTGTCACCAAGACCAGAGTAATCACTTATCAGAACTCTGTTATCATTAAACTTTGAACTTGAGAGTTTTGCAATAACACGTATCATTTTAAGTCTCATTTTCCACATGCATCAGTTTCTCAAATCATCACAACTTCCACAAACCTTCTATTTTTCTTTCCCTCCTGAAAACATCTAATCTCTTTCATCTTTATTATAATTTGCATGTTGAGAGTAGTCATTGAGTTTAATAAAGGAAGAGTAAAAAGCAATATATAAGAAGTCAGTAACAACAGCATGGTAGTTTTGTGCCTTTTTTTTTTTTTGTGGAGGCCCAAAAATGTGAGCCTGTTTTCACCTTGACCAAAGGTCAGAGAGTTGGAACTTACTTCTATCCTTCAAAGTTATTGTCTGTTTCTACCTCAAGCAAAGGTCCCACTTAGATTTAGATCAAAGAGTTCTGTTCTCACAAGGTTATTGTCAACAGGTGTGGCTAATATCCAGACCTTGTCTTTCAGGAATAGAGAAGTAGATCTGTTTATGTCCAAACAAAAGTCTAAGGATCCTACTAAAGTCCTACACCCTCAAAGAGACAACAATGGATTCAACCTAGGGAGTAGTTTGCCTACAAAATGTTTTGGTCTAGTGTGTGAGATGACTTGTCCTAGCAACAGAATGTTTAACTAAGAATGTAGCCTGCCTAGCAACTGAATGTTTAACTAAAAATGTAGCCTGCAACCTTTGACTGGTATGTTCATTTCCTTGCTATCATATTAATGCAGTTTTTTTCTTTTTTTTCTTTTCTTTTTTTTTTTGTTTTTTGTTTTTTGTTTTTCAAGACAGGGTTTCTCTGTAGCTTTGGAGCCTGTCCTGGAACTATCTCTTGTAGACCAGGCTGGTCTCGAACTCCCAGAGATCCGCCTGCCTCTGCCTCCCGAGTGCTAGGATTAAAGGCATGCGCCACCACCACCCGGCCCAGTTTTTTTTTCTTAAAAAAAAAAAAAACTTATTCCTACCCTTTGGGGTTGAGGTATTTTAAGCAATTGGAAATTAAACAGGAGTGATTTCAGGGTTCACTGGAACTCCCTCCCGGTTCTACCCCGTGTTTTCTGTTATTTTCACTCGCTTCTTTGTACTCTTTTCTAACTTTTCTAATCCCCGTGCCCATACCCTGCTAAGTGGTATCTTTGTCAAAGCTGGTCTCAGACACTTTTTTATTTAAAACTGTCCTTCTAGCTCAACAGTTCTCAACCTGTGGATTGTGACCCCACTGGCAAACCTCTAACCCCCAAAATATTTATATTACAATTCATAACAGTAACAAAATTACAGTATGAAATAGCAATGAAAATAATTTTATGGTTGGGAGGTGCCTAGTTTTACTGCAACTTGGTATGTCATGTTTGGATGATATATATACATAGGAGGCTTTCCCTTTTCTGAAGAGAAAGAGAAGAGTAGTGGATTGGGGGTCAGAGAGGAAGTGAGGGGGAACTGGGAGGAGAGGAGGGAGGAGAAACTACTGTAAGGATGTAAAAAAATAAAAAATTAAAAGTTGGTAACAATAACCCATCAAAATAAACCATGTTGCTGAAAGGAATATATTCAATAGTTTTAAGAGACAGTTTAGTATCTAGAGGAAAAGCTGAATTTAAATGAGTTTAATTATTTTCAATTATTAAATATCAGCAATTGAAGGCAAGACTTTTCTTATTGTCCTGTTGACAAAACTTTTAGACCTCTGCTTTAATATCAATTTTGAATTCTTCTTAAAAAGACCGGCTCAATGGAGATCATGCTTGAGTCATGCTACACAATGTAACCACAGAACACAAAATACAGTTCTTTCCACTACCAGGTTATTTGGGCAGCACATCTGTTACGTTGATTTTACGAGGGGAATAAGAATTCTGTTTTCCTCCAGTGTTTATATGTGCTATGCCAGACACTTAAGAGACCCAGTTTTCCCTTCTTCCTAAACATTCTGTTTGGAAGTCAGTTCTCCTGGAAACAAAGCTATTCATATAAATTTCTGAAGTATCACTCCCTACTCAAGTCTCAGACCATCTGAAAATCTGACTGTTAATTCATCCCCAGCGCTTTCTTCTGTGGATGGAAAATATGATGAGATAGTCAGGCTGTGGTTCCAGGAACTGGGGTGGAGGCAGCCAGCGTCTTGTGCACTGACTATACAGGGGAGAACAAAGAAACATCTAGATAGCAGCCCCAGGTATGCAGGTTTCTGTGGTACCTGCTCCCCTTTCCTTCCCTAAGCTCACTTTAATTACCCACCGTACTCTGAGCGCTAGCAGGAGACCAGGAGAATGAGCCAGACTGCAGACAGCATTGTTCTCCAAAATTATTGCTGTAGTCTTGACATCAGCCCAGTCAGAATGAAGGAAAGAATGCATTACATCGTGTGAGAAGAGGGGAGAGTTTCCTTTTTTTCTTTCTACAGAGCATAAGCGATGGAGAAACTGAAGTAGCTTATCTATTTGAAAGTCATGATTCACGGCCCCTTTCCAACCCTGGGCCGATGTTCATTTTCAGAGCTCACTAGCTAACATACATTAACATTGTTCAGAGTAGATTCTGAGCTAACATTAGGGTCACTATACAGAATTTTGAGACCCTATTGCATGCCACTTATGTGAAATAAAGCCATAAGGTGGCCAAGGACCTTGCACCAAAATCTATGGAGCTTATAATCATAAACAATCATAAACGATGAATACAGTGGTGTTATGTGAGTGCGTGCATGCACAAACACACACATGCATATTCACAGAGAGACAGAGACAGAGAGAGAGAGAGAGAGAGAGAGAGAGAGGGGAAATGGGGTACATATGAGTTTGTGTCTCCTAGAGCGGAAAATGTAGACAATGAATTACCTATTTTAAATATAAAATAATGTTTCTTGACATTTTTAAATTATCACACCTCTAAAGATCATTTTTAGACATTTTTCCCTAATTGTCTCCTCTCCAGTGAAATAATCAGTAATAAAATTCTGCTGCATAGGTTCAGATCGTAGAGAGCCACCAACCATGGCAACATCTAAGAGTTTTCACCTTCCATCACCCAAGAGCCCACCCCTCAAGGCACACTTGGAGGGACAGACCCACAGGAACGTGGGGGGGGGGGGTCTCCCTGCACAGTGCAGAAGAAAACTTTTACTAGATGGATTGGGAAAGCCTGTCAGGAAGCAAAACAGACTGGCTTTGAAATAAGGCTACAGTTTGTTGATGAAGGGAAAGGAGCAGCCAGGTGGGATGGACTGCGGCTGCAATCCCAGCACCCTGCAGGGGGAGGCAGGAGGCTCACAAGTGTGAGTTCAAGGCTAGCCTTTGCCATATAGTGAGAAACTGGGGAGGGAGAAATGAGGGAGAGAGAAATGGAGGGAGGACAGGAGGGAGGGAAGAAACACGGAGTCAACGGAGCTTCCCAGTATTTCAGAGTTGAGAGAGAGAAACCCTGCCAAAGTTTCTAAATGGCCCTCCCAGCTCATATTCTTTAGGGCTATAAGATTAATTTCTATTTATTCTATACAACACATAGTTTTGATTACTATTAGAAGCTTACTGGAGCGCTTCCAACTGTTTGGGTTCTCATCAGTGATGAAATCAAAGACAGTTGGTGTGGTGATTTGAATATGAGCTTGTAGGGGCTAATTACATTCAAAATAATCTTATAGCCCTAATATCTTGTACCTACATTTTAAGACCCTGACATCCAGGCACACCTGCACCGCTTTTCAATCCTGTCATCTTTGCACAGGTAACTGCATGTCTTCGTTAGCACAGTCCCCGGGGCTTAGCCCTCCTGGCTTCTCTGGGGACCATGCTCTTTTTCAGGCCAGACATCATGGTGAACGGCCTCCGTTGCCCCCATCATTCGCTTCCCGGTTCTTTTTCACCCACCTAACATGTTTCACTTGCAGGGTTAGCTACTTTAAAAAAAAAAAAATAACTGCTTGTCTTTTATTTCTGAAGTTGATGATTTATATCAAATAGACCTTTATTCCAAAATTAGAAGAATCGCCTCGGTCTTACACATTTAAAGGAATGCTTAAGTGTTTGAAATAATCTTAATTACTTTTTTACTTAAATTAAAATTTCTTTTCATTTTATGTACCAGCCCCAGCTTCCTCTCCTACCTTCTCCTGTCCCCCCTTTCCCCCATTCTACTCCCCATCCACTCCTCTGAAGGAATAAAGCCTCTCTTGGGGAGTCAACAAAGTCTTGTATACCAAACTGAGATAGAACCAAGCCCCTCCCCTGTATCTAGGCTGAGCAAGGTATCGCACCATAGGAAATGGGCTACAAAAAGCCAGTTCATGCTCCCAGGATAAGTCCTGATCTCTCTGCCAGGGCCCTCCCAACAGACCAGGCCACACAACTGTCACTCACATTCAGAGGGCTTAGCTCTGTCAGTCCAGAGTCCCGGAGCTCCCACTAGCTTGGGTCAGCTCTCTCCATGGTTTTCCCTGTCATGGTCTTGCCCTTGCTCATGTGATCCCTCATCCCTCTCTTCAACTAAGCTCCAGGAGCTCAGCCCAGTGCTTGGCTGTGAATCTCTGCATCTGTTTCCATCAGTTACTGGATGTAGGTTCTATGATGATGATTAGGGTAGTCACCAATCTGATTATAGCGGAAGGCCAACTCAAGCACCCTCTCCATTATTGCTAGGAGTCTTAGCCGGAGTAGTAGCACGCCATGCCCGTCTGCGCTCTACAGTTTGTGAACCAGGCAAGGGGATGGAGATTGAGACACACAGAGACACAGGTCATCCTTGAAACAGGAATGCCCCAAGAATGCCCCCTTTATTGTGTCCAGGGGCAGCTTATATAGGGATCCTTAACTGATAGCCACACCCCCACCAAACACACCAGAAACCACTCCCCTGCCATCAGGAACTCTTGAGGGTCCCGTGCTTAGAGCAGCTGCAAATATTACAAGTTGTTTACCAGAAATTCAGGATCTGGGGGGTTCACAGCTCCCAACGGGTCATCCTTGTAGATTTCTGGGAATTTCCCTAGTATCTAGTTTCTTCCTAACCCCATAATGGCTCACTCTATCAAGATATATTTTTCATTGCAACCTCTCTCGGTTCCTCCCCCAACTCAGTCATCTCAAGTCCTCATGTTCCTATCCCCCATTCCCTCCCTTCTACTCCTCTTCCCAGTTTACCCAGGAGATCTCTCCTAAACACCTTCACAGGGAGATCCATGTGTGTCCTCTTAACAGTCCTCCTTTTTACCTGGCCTCTCTGGGGTTGTGGATTGTAGCCTGGTTATCCTTTCCTATACATTTAATAGCCCCTTATGAGTGAGTACATACCATGTTTGTCTTTCTGGGTCTAGGTGACCTCACTCAGGATGGTTTATTCTAGTTCCATCCATTTGCCTTCAGATTTCAAGATGTCATTGTGTTTTTACCACTGAGTAATACTCCAATGTGTAAATGTATCACATTTTCTTTATCCATTCTTTTGTTGAGGGGCATCTAGGTTGTTTATAAGTTCTGGCTATTACAAATAATGCTGCTATGAACATAGATGCTCAAATATCTTTGTAGTATGAGTGTGCATCCTTTGGGTATATGCCCAGGAGTGGTATTGCTGGGTCTTGAGGTAAGTTGATTCCCAGTTTTCTTAGAAACTGCCATATTGAATTCCAAAGTGGCTGTACAAGGTTGCATTCTCATCAGCAGAAGAGGAATGTCCCCCTTGCTCCACATCCTCTCCACCATGAGCCATCATTAGTATTTTTATCTTAGCCATGCAGACAGGTGTAAGATGGTATCTCAGAGTCCTTTTGATTTGCATTTCCCTGATGACTAAGGATGTTGAACAAAAAAACCCAGGATAGCCAAAAAAAACAATCCTGTACAATAAAGGAACTTCTGGGGTCATCAACATCCCTGACTTCAAGCTCTAATACAGAGCTATAGTAATAAAAAACCAGCATTGTACTTGCATAAAAACAGACATGTGGATCAATGGAATCAAACTGAAGATCCTGATATTAATCCACACACCTATGAATACCTGACTTTTTACAAAGAAACCAAAATTGTACAAAGAAAAAAAAGAAAGCATCTTCAACAAATGGTGTTGGCATAACTAGATGTCAACATGTAGAAGAATGAAAATGGATTCATATCCATCCCCAGGCATAAAACTCAAGCTCAAGTGGATCAAAGACTTCAACATAAATCCAGTTACACTGAACCTAATAAAAGAAAAAGTGGAAAGAGCCTTGACCACATGGGCACAGAAGACAGTCTCCTAAGTATAACATCAATGAGAGCAACAATTAATAAATGGGGCCTCCTGAAACTGGAAAGCTTCTGTAGTCAAAGGACACGGTTAATCAGACAGAATGGTAGCCTACAGAATGGGAAAAGATGTACAATAACCCCACATCTGACAGGATTTCTCTGCAGTTTTAGAGCCTGTCCTGGAATTCGCTCTGTAGACCAGACTGGCTTTGAACTCTCAGAGATCTGCCTGCCTCTTCCTCCAGAGTACTGGGATTAAAGATTAAAGGTGTGTCCCACCACTACCTGGCCCACTGTTCAATTTCCATGAGTTTTTAGGCTTTCTGCAATTCGTGTTGTTGTTGAATTCTAACTTTAAGCCATTCCTTTTTTTTTTTTTTTTTTTTTTTTGTAACTGTTGAGGTTTACTTTGTCACCGAGTGGTGTGGTCGATTTTAGAGAAGGCTCCATGAGGTGCTGAGAAGAAGGTACATTCTTTTGTGTTTCTGTGGAGTGTTGTAGATATCTTTTAAGTCCATTTGAGCCATAACATCTGTTAGCTCCCTTATTTCTCTGTTAAGTTTCTGCCTGGCTGACCTGTCCATTTGTAATGCAATGCCTGCTGTAAGTGTCATGTGATACAGGATGATCATGAGTCGGGCCATGGCCTGGACATTGAAATCACACAGACAGGGTAATGCCAAGAATGCTTTTTTTTATTGTGTTCCAGGGCAGCTTATATAGGGCCTCCTTGACTAAAGGCCACACCCTAACTCTCAGCTGCAAGCCCACCAGAAACCACTCTGCTGCCATCAGGAACTCCTGAGGGTCTCGTGCTCAGAGCAGCTGCAAAACAAGTTGTTTGCTGAGAGCAACTGCAGGTATAGGAAAACAAGATGTTTACTCCAGCAGGCAGGGGGTCACAGGAAATTCAGAGTCTGGGGGTCCACAGTCCCCAGCATCCATTGGTGAGAGTTAAGTATTTAAGTCTCCCACTATTAGTGTGTGGTGTTTGATGTGTGATTAAAACTTAAGTAATGTTTCTTTTCAAATGTGGGGCAGGCTTTCAGGCAAGCTGGGCAAGGGCCGGGAGGTTTAAACACACAAAGCTTGAGACACAGGTAAAAAAGAATGCCCCTTTTATTGTGTACCAGAGCCGCTTAAATATCGATCCTTGATCAATAGCCACACCCCAGCCAAACCCACTAGAAACTACTCCCCTGCCATCAGGAACTCCTGAGGGTCTCGTGCTCAAAGTAACTACAAACAGAGGAAAACAAGTTGTTTAGCTCAGAGCAGCTGTAAGCATAACAAGTTGCTTACAGGGAATTCAGGGTCCCCAACAATCCCAACTACTAACTGAGGGGTTGAGACTGGAAGAGTGTAAATTCAAGGCAAGCCTGGATCCGCAGTTAAATCTGTCACAAATTTGTAAATATTTGGAAACCGTTTGTGAAGAGATGGGCTATATAGCCCAGTGGCAGAGCCCTTACCTAGCACGTGTGAAGCCCCGAGTTTAATCGGAGTACCACAGAACACAAAAATCTCAAGGCCGAGTGTGAACTGTGTAGCCACTGGGTGCAGCGGCCCAACCAAGTCACCAAAGACCCACGCGGCTTACTCTTCGACGCCGTCTATTTCATTCAGTCTCGGGCCCAGCCCATGTGCCCCAAGACAACAGTAATGGATCCAGGAAGCAGATCTAGATACGGCAACAGCCAAAGAAGGGCACGAGCCATCAGTACTATGGCTCTTTTTTAAATTACGAAAAGTGTCTCCCTTTGAAAACCATGCCTCGCCTTGAGTCACATGACCTGCACTGAGCGGACCTCTAACAGAGCGTTCCTGCCGCAGATTTATTGGAGGACAACAATTTACAATAGACAGTTTACACTGGTGATTCTTTACTTGATAGGCCACAGCACAAAGACCAGAAAAATAATAATATTCAACTCAATAGATGCTCTTGACATGAACAAGGTGAAAAGTTTGGCACTAAAACAATAAATAAACATTAAACCTGAACATAGTCCTTTCCTCAGAACTCCTCGTTGTTAGTGACGAGCCAGAAGATGCCACAGGCTACCACGAAAGTGACTTAGCTGTCACGCTGGGGACAGACAGACACTGAGAGCTCACTTCAGCGGAAGCCTTTCTTAGGCTGGACATGTTGTGACCCTCCTCCACCCGGCCGCCCTCCATTCGCACCCACCATGTGGCTCAGACACCATCTCCAGCCCCAGCTGTTTTACTGGGGCAACCTGCACTTTTAGAATGTTCCCGACGGTTTCTGGAACCTCTCTACTATTTCTGGAAAATGACAAATGACCAGACTTGTTTTTTTTATAAAAAGTGACTCTTCTCTGGAAATAGAAGCTGTGGGTTTTGCTGCCAACAGCCAGATAGATAATTTACAAGCTTGCGTTCTAAGAGAATCAGAGGGCAGTAAAAGGGGATGGAAGTCTTTGCTGGCTCAGCACGTAGGACCCGTGTACACAGGGCAGGCAGTTCTGGCTGCCTCCGTTCGGAGTCTGGGCCACAAGCTACATACTTTAGGATATTTAAAATGTTCTGTTTCTAAATCCACAATTGGATGAAAGGGTAGCTCTTGTGAATGCTTTAATGTCATAATTCTTTCCCAACACTCTTAGGAAGATCAAACATGGATGGAAAACTTCATTGAAAATCACCTTATTTCCATCTCTGCTAAATCAAAGCAGCTTCACCAAGCAGGCGGTGTCTGGCCCTGTCGACTTCCCTGCAGACACTAACCAGGAGGAGATAAATGGCACCTGGGAACGGAGAGCCGAAGATGAAAGGGTCACCGTGCGCTCCTCTGACAGCCGTTCTGTGCGGCTCCTCTGGGTGCCTGACTCCACTCAGGCGGACAGCAGGAGATGCCTGTTGCCATGTTTGTATTCCTCTACCTCTGCAAACACCCAGGACAACTAAATCTTAAGCTATTCAATATTTCTTTTAGCTTAAGTCATTGGTTTTTATTGTGATATAGAAATGTAATGAATAGCAAAAATAATACAAATAGAAAAGACAGAAGCACCTTGATATTCATAGTTCCGACAACTCAGAGACAAGAGTTAACTCGTCGATGTATACATTTCCAGAACTTTCTGTGCATCAAAATGGATCTACACATACACATAATTTTTTTATCAAAAGACGGTAATACATTTTAATTTACTAAATATATTTTAGTAAGCACCATTATCCATTCTTATATAATAGTACATTACATAGTTATATATTAATTTAACAAATTGTCATTATCTTCTTAGCTATAAATATATTATGTCCATTGTTCTAATTAAAGCCACATTTTAAAAAATGTCTGTCTATTTCTATTTGTTAATCTTTTAACTTTTAAAGAAAATATATTTTAAAATATTATATTTTCCTATACTTCTTTTCTGTTTAAAATGAAGAAGATAAAACAATCAGAGAATTTGATGTTACTTGACATATTAAAAATGATACGTGTCACCTGGCATCATTGGAATGTATCTATATTTAGTGATTGTCTAGTTTTTATTTGGTTTTTGTTTGGTTGGTTGGTTTGGTTTGGATTTTTTGAGACAGAGCTTCTCTGTGTAGCCTTGGCTCTCCTGGATCTTGTTCTGTAGACTGGGCTGGCCTCAAACTCAGAAACCAGCCTGCCTCTGCCTTGCGAGTGCTGACCTAAAGGCATGCAGTTCTTTAGACAGGTTCTCTCTACGTGGCTCTGGCTGCCCAGAAACTTCCTGTGTAGACCAAGTTAGGGTTAGGGGTTAGAGGTTAGGGTTAGGGTTGGAGTTAGAGGGTTAGGGGTTAGTGGTTAGGATTAGGGTTAGGGTTAGAGGTTAGGGTTAGGGTTGGAGTTAGAGGGTTAGGGGTTAGTGGTTAGGATTAGGGTTAGGGGTTAGAGGTTAGGGTTAGGGTTGGAGTTAGAGGGTTAGGGGTTAGTGGTTAGGATTAGGGTTAGGGTTAGAGGTTAGGGTTTCGTGGTTAGGGTTAGATTGCTAGAGTTAGAGTTAGGGTTGAAATTTTAAAAGAGATTTGGATTTTCAAAGAGATGGTATTTTGAAGAGTTTGAACTTTTGATGTGTTTGAATATGTAAGAGGCTTTTAAAGTTATTTATGTACTGTGGTATCACTATTAACGTTCCATCTTGGGGATGAATGAGAAAGAGAAGGTTCTAATTGAAAACCGATGTTCCTGTGTGTCAGGTTGACAAGGGTCAGCTGTACTGGCTAGTTTATGTCAGCTTGACACAAGCCAGCATCATCTGAGATGGGAGAGCCTCACCGAGAAAATGCCTTCGTCAGATCATGCTGTAGGCAAGTTTGTAGGGCATTTTCTCAATTAGTGGTTGATGTGGGAAGGGTGGTCCAGGGTGCAAAAAGAAAGCAAGTCATGAAGAACAAGTCCATAAGCAGCACCCTCCACAGCCTCAGCAACAGCTCCTTCCTCCAGGTTCCTGCCCTTCTTGGGTTCCTGTCCTGACTTCGGTTGATGATGAACTGTGATGTGAAAGCATAAACCAAATAATTTCTTTCCTCCCCAAATTGTGTTGGTCGTGATGTTTCTTTGCAGCAATAGTAACCCTAAGACAGTGGTCAAGGTAAGATATGAAAACAGAATTCAATAAAGTCACATAAAGAAAATCACAGCCCAATCTCCCTGATGAACATAGATGTAAATTCTCAGGAAAATGGTTGCAAACCGGATCCAAGATCACCTACAAAAGAGCGTCCCTCTACTGAGAACTCAAGAACAATGGCAATGGGTTTATGATCCTACTGCACATAGTCTAGGCAGTTTGAATGCTCACCTTACTAGACCTGGATGGAGGTGGGTGGTCCTTGGACGTCCCACAGGGCAGGGAACCCTGATTGCTCTTTGGGCTGACGAGGGAGGGAGACTTGATGGGGGAGAGGGAGGGAAATGGGAGGCGGTGGCGGGGAGGAGGCAGAAATCTTTAATAAATAAATTTTAAAAAGTTAAATAAATAAATAAAAAGAGCGTCCCTCAGGACCAAGTTGGCTTCATTCTGGCAATGCAAAGATGGTTCAGCATATGTAAATTAATAGATATAATTCATCCCTAAATGGACTCAAAGACAGAAGCCACATGATCATCTTAAAAGCACCAAAAAAAAAGCTTTTGCGAAATTCTAACATCTTTTCATGAAAAGAAAATGATAGTTTAGTCATGGGAGGAGCATGACTTGACACAATAAAGACTAGATGCAGCAAACTAACCTCTAACCATGATGCATAAGGAAAATCTCAAAGCATTTCCACTGAGATAAGGAACAAGACAAGGCTGTCCACTCTGTCTGCTTCTATTCAATATAGTACTTGAAGTGTTAGCTACAACAAGACAAGGAAAGAAAATAAATACAAATATGAAAAGATGAAGAAAAAGTATTTTTTATAGATAATATGATTCCATACATAAGGGACCCCAAAGACTCCATCAAAATTTCTTAAATGACACAAAATTAACACACTAAAATCAATAGTCCTCCTATATGCTAATGACAAGCATATTTAAAAAGAAATCAAAAGAAAAATATTCTATTCACAGCAACTATAAAAACAGATTAAAATGCCAGGGAATAAACCTAACCAAAGAAATGAAAGACCTAGACAATTAAAATGTCAAGGCATTTAAGACAGATATTGAAGAAGATGCTGGATGCTGGACCGCCCACATGACCTGAAGTTCCTACTACTTTCTAACAGTCCTGTGGGTTAGGGATCAAGGTGTTACTAATAACACATGAGTAGTGGAATGATATCCCACATCTATAATACAGCAATAATGTATGGCTCACACACATACCAAGTATTTTCAATACTTTATAATTGGAGAGTCTATGGAACAGACATGGCCTAGACAACATAAAAAGTAGCTACAGTCAGCATGAAACAAATGACAAGGAAACTTGTTAGAGAAAAAGGTTGATTTCAAACTCACCAGCTCAAGGCATCACAATTTGTTGTAGTTTAAGTCCCAGATGACTTTGCCTTCCTAGCGTATCCACCAGCAAGGCTGAACTAACTTGGCCTCCATGACTGGGTGACTGGTCTCTTAATATTCTAAGGGCGTCACAGCTACTTCACAGCCAGAACAATTCTCCATTTCCAACTAACTAGGACTCAAATCTGACTCGTTACTCTTTTTAAAACCTGGGTATCAAGCTTGGTTCAAAGTTCCTTTCTGCCTCATTCCTCTGTCACCCCTTAAAGACATAGTGTCTAAAGTGCGGGCACGGATGTGGTTTCCTCCTAACTCCCTTCGTTTCTTCCTTGCCACAGACATTTACCACTCTGGATTCAGAGAAGAATGGTACTAGAGATATGCAATGAAATCCCTCCCCATAACAGGGCCGCATCTGCATCAACAATGTACGTGTGAAGCTTCAGGCTGGGCCTCTCTACGTTTGGAACCTTCTCTATCTCCAGGAGCCCCTCCACAGAAGAATTCACTCCCTACCTCACCACAAGCATGTGTCAAAACATTTAGAACCACAGTCTCACTCTTTCTTCTCTTCCCCCAGGTGAAGGGAAAAAGCTGAAATGTACATCATATATTCAAAAACAGAACAAGTTTCAAGATTCTGCACCTAAGTAAATATTTGAAGGGAGAGGCTGACAACCTCTACTTTCCCAAGATGCCCTTGGTCTGCATGAGGGTGGTGTTGAGAATGCATCACTCAGCTCCTTGGACAGAAAAGCAGTACTGCCTCCTCCAAGGGCAGGGAAGGGAGAGCATCAGCCGTAAATTTTGAGTGTTTACCCTCCCTCAAATTCTGGGAAAGCACGAAGAAATGGGGATTTGAGGGTGGCTGGTGATAAGTTACGGTGACGACTGTCATAGAGTAAGCCCCAACGTCTAACAGTGGCTTAGAGAACCTCAGTGCCATGTGTTCTCAGCTTCGGTTTTAGACTCAATTCTGAGACAACAACAACAAAATAAATCAAAGTCCATATTCTCTTCGACACCAGGTGGGCATTAAAAGCACCCTTAACTGTAGGTCTTAAAGTTTCTGTCTTCTCACAGCAAAAAAAGATTTTTAGTCGTTTAAAGGTATGTTCCAGAAGAGTCTCCAAGTCAGAGTAAATAAAACCATCTGCCTTTTAATACTTCACATTTTATGGCTTCAAATGTGCTGTGGACAGCCAACGCCAGAGGAGGACAGCACTAACTCACATGGACAGAGCCAGAGCGTGAGCCAGCGCTTCCCACATATGGGCTGCCTGAGGCAGCCAGGGGCTCCAGATGAGCACAGCAGTTCCCAGGAGAGGAGGGCCCAAGGCAGGTGACTTCCACCCGAGAACATGAGGATGTCTCATGAACAGCGGACGCGAGCATCTGATGGCATCAGCTCTAACACAGCCCATAACAAGGCATCGGCCTCGCAGTCAAAGCCCTGAACTGATGATTCGTCTCAGCTCTGCAGCAACTCTGTTGATTTCAAAAAGAAACAAAACTTTCTCATTTTCTCCCTTTTTTTAAAAATTGATTTTATTGAGCTATACATTTTTCTCTGCTCCCCTTCCTTCCTCTCCCCTCCCTTTCAACCCTTTCCCATGGTCCCCATGCTCCCAATTTACTCAGGAGAGCTTGTCCTTTTCTACTTCCCATATAAAAGAAATAAAACTTTCTGTACCTCTTTGTAAACACATGTAAAATACCCCATACATAGCCTTAAAGGTAATGTAAGATCTTGAAAATAATTGGCTTATATTGCACATACAATGGTCCTTATTATTTTATTATTGAAAGGTCTTGGGATTGACATTCAAGGGAAGCACTGAGGATGATTTTCCTTTGGGGTGTAGAGTTTGTTAGAAGAGTTATTAACACCATGGTCACATATACAGAAAGACAGATAACAGGAACCCCAGTGAGAATTCAGGTCCCAGCCCCATGGGAAGACAGACAGCATGATGGGACTAGTCAAGTCCACAAGGCAGGCTAGGGATCTCTTCTTATAGGTCTCAAATAAAGGGAAGGCTTTCACAGCAGGAGCTTGGAGCCAGGCAAGGGAAGGAAGGTAATCTAGGGAAGGAGGATGTGTATCCAAGGTCATATGGAGAGTCAAGAGCAGGAACACAGATAGTGAAGGTGTGTACAATAAATGTGTGTGGTGTGGACATGTTGATGCTCTAATATCCTAGGGAATGTGGCAACTGAGGTCTATAGACCTCCTTGAATTGAGAATGGACCAGCCATTCTCCTGGAAGCTGAGCACCTGGGATTCTATTTAGAGGGGTTAGAGCTTCACAAAGAGACCCTTAGTAGGGGTTGGCCGTATCCTTGCATCCACAGTGCTTATAAAAAAAAAAGTAGCTTCTGCAGGTGGGCATGGCCTAGGGATCATCTACACTGGACCCTAATAATTGCACTCAATAATAATGGAATTAATCTCTGACTTGTCTTGAAGGCTTTAGAAATGAGTAGGCGGGGGAGAGAAGATGCTAGTTCATTTTCTGTTACTACAATGAAATGTCGAAGTGGATAGTTTGAATGAGGAAAGTCCCCACGGGCTCACGTATTCGAACACTTGACCCTCAGCTGGTGGCACTGACCACGCTGCTTGTTGGAAAGGGGACTGTAGGATTTGGGATTAGGAGAGAAATTAAACACTTTTGGTAGGTTTTTATGGGTCATACTAGAAGGAGCATGGGAGACTGCTGCTGAAAGCAGTGTAGATTGTGAGGGCCCAGCTCAAGAGGTTTCAGAGGAGAAGAATAAGTGGCCTAGAGACTGTTCTTGTGATGTCTTGGAAAAGAACGTGACCACTTTTTGCCCTTGTTTAAAATATCTCCATGAGGCTTAATTGAAGAGTTTTGGATTAATGGCTTTGACAGAGGAGATTTCAAGACAGCCTAGTATTGACTGAGTCATGTGGTTATTATCTGTGCCACATCGTCACTCTTATGTCGAAAACTATGAGGGTGCAGGTTGAAGAAAAAGGGGGCACCAGGAAGTGTAATAGAGCTAAGCCCTGGGCTCAAGGAGATAAAAAGATTAAAGCCTGGTGCTGAATAGAATAGAGTAGTGACCTCATGACAAGACTCCATCCAGACAAGTTTCCAACTTGTGAAAAAGAATTAAAGAAAACCTTAAGTGGTGAAAGAAATCGTCGAAAACAGAAAGCCGATGTAATTGAACAAGTGGACCGTGTCCAGCTGCAGCCAGCAACAAAGCTTGGCAGCTTCAGCTGAGTGGTTGTGTCTTCAGCATCAAAGACACAAGAAAGGGGTTGTGGGATCTGCCTATGTGACTAAGGAAAGCTGCTGTGGCCAGCTATGTGACAGGGATGACCCTGCACAGAGGTCCAGAGAAACCATTGTGTGGAGATGTGAAAGCAAAGGCTGGATTTGTTGGACAGCCCAAGATGTTGGAGATGCCCGAGTCTTGGGACACCTGCCAAGGAGAACAGCTAACAGGGTGTGGAACCAGCCCAAGAGAAAGAACTGTGTTGCAATCAAGAAAGCTAAAAGAAGTGTGAGATCTGAAGAGTGCTTTGACATCAGATGTGTAGATTCAGAGTTTGGAGCTTGCCCAGCTGGTCTTTGGTTTTGGTTTTGGCCAATATTCCTGCACTATGGTCCTTTTCCTGTCTTTTGGAATATCAATGTATGTTCTGTACAATTGTATTTTGGAAGTATGTGATCTGCTTTCTTTGATTTTTATTTCACAGGAGGTTAAAATTAGGAGACTGTCAAGTGTCTCAGAAGAGACTTTGGACTTTGAAACAGTGTTGAGACTATGGTAGACTATGGGAACTTTTGAAGTTTGACTAAATGCATTTTTTTCATTTTAATTTATCTACAAACCTATGGGGGCCAGGAAATTGAATACTGTGGTTTGAATAGTAAGGCCCCCATTGGCTCATATACTTGACTGCATATTCTAGGGAGTGGCACTATTTGGAAGAATAGGAGGTACAAGTTTGTTTGGAGTAGGTGTGACCTTGGTGGAGGAAGTGTGTGACTGAGGGTGGGCCTTGAGGTTTCCAAAGCCAAGCTAGGCCCAGTGGCTCTCTCTTCCTACTGGCTTCAGATCTTGATTTAGAACTCTCAGTTCCCATGTCTGTTCCTGTGCTACCATGCTCCCCGCTATGAGGATAATGGAACTAAACCTTTGAAACTGTTAGCCAGCCCCCAATTAAATGCTTTCCTTTATAAGAGTTGTCATGGTCATGGTGTCTCTTCACAGCAAGAGGACTCTTAATAAAGCAGTAACTAATACAGAAACTGGTAACCAGAAGAGTGAGGTTTTCGCTGGAAAGAAATTGACCCTGTTGTGTTTTGGAGAAGTACTATACTAGAAAAACAAGTTAGTGTTCGGAGTTTAACAAACCATTGTAGTAGGAATGTGGGAGGGTGCTGAGAATAATACAAACAGTGGAGGCGTGGTGTGCAGAGTCTCGGGGAGGGGCGGTGCAAGGCTCTACTAGCGCCCATTCATGTGATATTTTGGCAAAGAATCTGACTGCTTTATACCCATGTCTGGAAATTTGGTATAAGGCTCAATTAAAATATAGTAGATTATTTTATCTGAGGAGCACCATTTCAGGACAATAAGATGTTGAGTCTCTCTGTGTTGTGATATGGCTGATTATTCTTGTGCTGGTCAGCAGCGAAGAAGAGCTACAAATGAACACAAGAGAGGAAAAATTTCAAATGCCCAGTCTGTAAAGAGAACACTGGGAAAGTTAATGTTGCTGCAAAACCATGTGCTGAAAAAGAGGCAGGAATTAGTAAATGGAATTGCGCATGAAAAGATTGTGCACTGCTCTGCTCTGAGACAGTAGGAAGGCATGGCCCCACCCAGCTGAGAGAGAACGTCTAAGGCGTTTCTTATTCCACAATTGATTCTGAGTACAGAAACTGCACTAACTGTGATCCATGGTCTCTAATTCATATTCGATGCCATTGTATGCTGGAAACAGAGAGTTCATTTTTATATTTTACAGAGGATAATGGGTAGGAGAGTGCCTTGAACCTCAAAACAAACTTTGGACTTAAGAACGTTGTTGAGACGGTTACAGACTATGGGGACTTTTGAGGGTGGGAAAAATGCATTTTGCAATAGGAGACTGCCACAAGCCTGTGGAAGACAGCAGGATAGTTTGAATTGGAAATTTTCCCAATAACCTCGTGTATTTAAACACTTAGTTCCCGGCTGGTGGATCTCTCTAGGAGGATTATAAAACCTGTAGAGGGGCAACCTTGGTGAAGGAAGGAAGTATATCATTTAGGGTGGAATTGAAGATTTCTTCTAACCCAACCTACTTCCTATTCTCTCTCTCTCTCTCTCTCTCTCTCTCTCTCTCTCTCTTTCTTCAGTCCATTTAGATGAAGATGTGAACAGCCATCTTCCTGCCCCTGCCACCCTGCTATTATGGACACTACCCCTCTGGACCCTCTGGAAACACAAAGCCAAACGAACCCTTTTGTGAACTGTGTTTGTCAGAAGGCTTTCTCACAGCAACAGAAAAGTAAAAAAAAAAAAAAAAAAAAAAAAAAAATACACGAAGATGATTAACATATAAAGAAAATAAAAGTTATATCACTCCTCAAATCTAAGAAGTCTATACTTCCCGTGGTACCAAGGAAGACTGGAATAAGAAAGCCAGAAAGTAGTGGGCATAATCGGCTCTTCCAGCAGAGTGCACAAAGGGACTGCAAAGCTGCGTATTGGGCCGGACTGTGTTAGCCTCACCCTTTGACTTCACCACACCTTTCTCCGTGGAAACTGAGAGCCATGATTACTCCTCTTCGCTAAGCTGGTGGAAGAACTTTTGAATACCTGCTGGGTCAGTGTTCTCTGGAGTAGCAGAATTTATAGGATGGCTCTCCAGAGAAAGAGAAAGAAAGGAAATTTATTAGAATGACTTAAAGGCCAAGGTCCAGCTGATCCAACAATGGCCAGCTGTGAATGGGAAGTCCAAGAATCTAGTAGTTGCCAGTCCACGAGGCTGGCAGTCTCAGCTGGGCTTCAGTATATGCTGGAATCCTGAAGAATTAGACTCTAGCGCCAGTGAAGGAATGGACTTGTCAGTGAGAGTGAAGGCTAGCAGGCAAAGAGCAAAACCGCCCTTCCTCCCCATCCTTATATAGACTTCCAGCAGAAGGTGTGGCCCAGATTAGATCTTATTTAACGGTGTGCCTTCCCACCTCGAAGATTCAGACTAGAGTGAATCCTCCTTCTCCAAATTAGCAAAAATCTCTCACCTGTGCGCCCTCCACTTTTGACTATTAGTTCTAGTTGTATAGTCAAGTTGACCACAAGAGTAGCTCTTACACTTTCCCCTTCTCTGTGTCTGTGTTCCTATCAGTGTCTACCATTGCTATATGTGTCTATGTTCCTATACTTATCTGTTCTTCTCCCCGTGTCTATGTTCCTGTGCCTGTGCTCTTATCTATGTCTGTCCTTCCCATCTGTGTCTATGCTTCTATATTTAACTATTGTTCCTACCTGTGCCCGTGTTCTTCTCTATGTCTATGGTCCCTATCTGTGTCTCTGTCTCTTTCTGCATCTATGTTCATACCTGTGTCTATGGGTTCTGTCTGTGTCTCTGGTTCCTATCTGTGTCAATGGTTCCCATCTCTGTCTATGATCCTGTGTGTGTCTATTGTTCCTATCCGTCGCTATTGTTCCCCTTGTTGTCTATGTTCATAGCCGTGTCTACGGGTTCTGTCTTTGTCTTTGGTTCTTATCTGTGCTTATGTTCCTATCTGTGTCTATGTTTTTATCCATGTCTGGAGCTCCTATCCCTATTATCCTGTATATATCTATTGCTGCTGTATTTGTCTCTGTTTGTACTTGTGTCTATAGATTCTGTCTATATCTATGGTCTTATCTCTGCCTATGCGTCTCTCTGTGTCTATGTGCCTATCTCTGTGTATGTTCATTCTGTAACTATGCTCCTATTTGTGTCTATCTTCTTACCTGTGCCTATGTTTCTATGTGTATCTACAGTTTCTGTCTGTGTTTATGTTTCTATCTGTGTGTACATTCTTGTCTGTGTCTCTGCTACTATCTGTGTGTATGTTCCTTTCTAAGTCGATGGTCCCATCTGGATCTATGGTTCCTTTCTGTGCCTATGTTCCCATCCATATCCACGGTTCCTTTCTGGGTCTTCCCATCTATATCTGTAGTTTCTGTCTGTGTCTACGGTTTCTATCTGTGTCTGTGTTTCTCCTCATACCTATGTTCCTATCCACGCAGACAGGAATATAGACACAGACAGGACTTACTGATATGAACAGGAAAGTAGACCCAGAGAGGACCAATTGACATGAATAGAAACATTGACACGGACAGGAACAATAGTCACAGATAAGAATAGAGACACAGATAGAAACCATAGCACACACAGAAGCCGTAGTCACAGATTGAACACAGACACAGAGAGAAGCAGACACATATAGGAATAGAGACACAGATAGGAACCGTAGACACAGACTGAACTTAGATACAGAGTAAAACATAGGCAGATATAAAAAACACTATAAAAACATAAAAAGCACGATAAAAACATAAACACAGATTGGAACAAAGAGCACAATAGGAACATAGAACATAGACGCAGATAGGACCATAGATACAGAAAGGAACAATAAACAAAGATAGGAACATTGAATTCTGCCTATGATGAAATGTTAACATTTTGAATTTTGACATAAGAATACAAGCAATAAAAAAATCCAATGACTTTATTCATAATCTAATCTTAGACCACGACCTGTCACTTGGCAACATATCCATTTCAAGAGAGCAGGTGTGGCATCCAGGGAGAAATCTAGTCACACCTACCCACAGGAACACTCTATGTCTTCTTGCAGGTCCAACAGCGGATGCTAACAAGAGTCCCTGACTCCACCTTAACCACTATGGCGCACATCTTCCCACTGTCCAGCCCAGGACAGCCACTAGTTACAGCCTTACTTCTTATCTAATGCCTCCAAACAGTAGTGTCCCCAAGAACAGTCCTTCTAATAAAAGGCAAATCTCACCCTGCAGCACCCTTCTCTCCAGAGACCTATAAATATTCCCTTGTTTCTCTGGAGCTGAAGCACCCATCTCTCCCTTCAGGAACCCCTCACGCTATCTGTGAGCTGTCTCTGTTACTGAAACTTTTCTTTCTCCCCAAAAGATCGTTCTTATCCTTCAGGGTCCCATCATCACTACCTGCAGTAAAGATGCTATAACTCGCCCTGAAATGCCCTTCTAAGGTAGTTCAGGCCGGTACCTTTCTACAGACCCTTAAATATCTTACATTGTTTAAATAACCCCAATGATGATGATTTTACATGTCATTGTTAAATCTTTCCCGAAACTTTAGACTTAATCAAATTGTATGCAGAACACAAGGAAACTAGAAGCTGAGAGACAGACCTAAATGTCATTCCTTGTGGGGATTAGAGAAAGCTCATCACTGCACAAGTAACAGCCAAGACCAAGAAAGTTTTGTCTCTGCGGCAGATCCCTCCCACTGACTAATCCTTGCTAATTAAGGCTTTCTCAAAAGCGTGGATCTGTACATAGTTAGAACTCACTTGATAGTTTATGGACCTTACACTTTTCTGCCAATCTCAGAGCCATGCATATCGAATCTCTAAACCTGATGTCTGTGATATGTTGTTTTTACATTCTGTATCATTGCCTGAAATTTCTTTGCCTAATTGTGTTCTACATAAACCTAATCTCTAATTCCTTTCTATCAGGAGAGCTCCAAAAAGAACATTTAATTGATGAATTGATAAAAATTGCCAGGATTCAACATCTAGTTCAAAATTAGACATTAAAATGTATGAGAAAAATATTGAAAAGATGCAAACGATGGTCATACATATGCAAATCTGTGGAAATTAAAGAAACAGAATCAATTTCACTGGTCAGTGAGAAGGCAATGAGAAATTTAATAACTGGCTTCAGGTTAGGGAAAAACTACAATGCAACACAAGCCCTGCTATTTCACCAGAGGTTCTGGTGAGAGAAAAGGAACGTTTCTTTATAGTGAGAACTGACTGGATGTCAGTACTTGCTGGCAATCTGAAAGCAACAAATGGACTTGTTTTTCTAAACAGTGTTTCCAAGCATTGATCACATCCTTCAACACCAGCTTCCTACTCCCTCTTTCTGGAGATATCCGAGAGAGAGAGAGCGCCAAATAAAAACCATTAGGGTGGAGTGGCCAAGCAGAGGAGGCACCAGGAGTAGGGGAAGTGACAGTTGTGAGAACTCCTGGGAACAGGAAAAATATCTGATCTCACAGGAACAGAGGGGGAGAGCCAGACATACCAGTGACGCTGGGTTCCATGTCTCCAGCCCAGCGAATGCTGCTGCTACCTCTGGAGATATTTTACACAAGAAAAATCAAAGGCTGAAGAGAAAAGAAACGCAGAGAGAATTGGGGCAGCATGCGTTCCTCTCATGTATTCCAAAGCACAGGCAGTAGAAATCATCGGGAAGCAAACAGACAGCACACTGGTCCGAGGCTAAGGAAAGGGGCCCAAGTTCTGCGGCCACAGCCATAAGTATGGCTGAATTTGACCACAAAGAGAAAGTAAAGAAGATGTTCCCCCATTCAAGTCCACGGACCCACTTAAATACCGTGAATAATAGGAGAGGTTTCTTTTCATCACCTAAAAATTATACAAGATGGTGACTCCCCCCTCCCTTTTTTTTTAAGTTTTTTTTTTTTTTTTTCGAGACAGGGTTTCTCTGTGGTTTTGGAGCCTGTCCTGGAACTAGCTCTTGCAGACCAGGCTGACCTGGAACTCACAGAGATCCGCCTGCCTCTGCCTCCCGAGTGCTGGGATTAAAGGTGTGCGCCACCACCGCCCGGCCCCCCTCCCTTTTTGAGACAGGGTCTTACTAGAACTTACTAGAACTGTCCTAGAACCCACCATGCAGACCTCAAACTCAACAAAGATCCACCTGCCTCTGTCTCCTGAGTGCTGGGATTTCAGGTGTGTGCCACACCCAGCTCTTAACTTTCTACTGCTGTGTGGAGACACCATAACTGATGCAACCTATAAGCACTTTGTGTGGACCTCACAGTTCAGAGAGTACATCGTGGCCATCCCGGCAGAGAGCATGACAGCAGGCAGCAGGCAGCAGGCAGGGCTGGTGTAAGAGCAGTAGCTGAGACCTTACATCTGGTCCACAAGGGCAAGGCAGAGAGAGGGCTACCTGGGAATGGTGTGAGCCTTTGAAACCTCAAGGCCCACCCCCAAGGATGCATCTCCTCTGACAAGCCATACCTCCTAATCCTTCCCAAACAGTTCCACCAACTAGCAACATGTATCATCAAATATGCAAGCATATGTAAGAGAGACACACACTTACGATATGCAGCAGCCTAGAGTGGACATTCCCATTGCAAGTAGGAGGAATACAAAGAGAGCAATTAAAGATTGGACCAAAGCAAGACAACCCTAACAGGGAAAACACAAAACCACAGCTCTGTGTTTGACCTTTTAGGATCCTGATGGCATGGCCTGTGCTCTATCAGACTTAGAAAGTCCCATTTTTCCAGCTCTGTTTACATATGTAAACTCTCTTGGGCTGATTCCACTTTAAACTCAGTCATATTCTTTTCTCGCCAGATTTCACACTGCCATGTCTTTTTGCTCCATTCTCTCACCATAAATCTGGCAAAGGTCAGTGAGCATTAACCACACCACAGCCTGAATGTTTGTTGTCTGCCTATTTCCTCCACCAAACAACTTAGTCTTTTACTTTAAATCTAGACTCACCCAAGCCTTTGCAGCAGAGGCAGACTCCCTGTAGGGTCTGTGTTCCCTCCCTTTCGAAATCTCCTAAGGCAAGCCTTCATGACCCACATGTCTCTTGGTGCTCTGGTCTTCCAAACTTCCAGAACAGTCCCCTCATTTCTGCTTACAGCATTCTAAAGCTTCTTCCATCCACAGTTCCAAACTCTCCCATGTAACCACCAGTAAACTAGTCTGAAAGCCTAGAAAACCACATGGTCAAGATTATCCCAATAACCCTCTTCTCAACAGAAGTTTTCTGTATTGGTTAATTTTCATGTTACTGGGATTAAATATCTGTCAAGAAGCAGCTTAAGGAAGGAAAGGATTATCCTGGTTTACAGTATGAGGCTACAGCCCACAGTGGCAGGGAAGGCATGGTGGCAGTGGCAGCTCCTGATTGTGATAGCAAGAGCCTGGCGCTACTCTCTCAATGTCCAGCCCAATCAGGAAGCAGAGACAACACTCAACTGGTACTCTCTGGGTCCTCAAAGATTTGTCATCCAAAACGATTCTGAGCCAGGGATTTTGAAGTGAAGAGAGCCGGGAAACATGATCTGAAGATTTTGAGGCCCCTGGCATGGAAGCAGGAGCAAATCAGAAGCCAGGGAAGTTCCAACAAGAAAGAAGGAGGTATCCCTCAAGTACGAGGAAGTGCATTTTTCTCATGCAGGCTACTGCTAAGTCACCTGGCAGCGAGGCCTTCTCTGACCACTTAGCTTATCCATCCATGCTCATGTATCTCTGCGCTGACACGAAAACCCATGTGGGCAGGAACCCTGAATTCTAGTGCGTGGAGCCAAAAGAATCATTAGTTGAGGTGTTAATTGAAGGATCCATTGAGTTTCATTGAAGACTCTGAAATTTTAGAGTTTCATCTTTAAATGTTTTTGATTGAGTGACTAAGTAAACAAATGAGGAAAAAAAATCCCAGCTTATTTCTTTATATTCCAAGTACTAATAGAGTTGTGGAGTTGTTGTGGAATATGGGAGGGAAGAGGGGAAACTGAGGTAAGCGGTAAAGTCACCAAACAAGTCACGTCACTAACCTTTATACTCAGTCTTGGATCTGTTGCTAGCATCACTTCTAGCAAACATTGTCCTTTAACTTTGGACTCTGTATAGGAAAAGATGTGGCACTGCTCACACCTCCTAAAACTAAAGCATACAAAGGAGCGTGTCTTCACAACAAGGCAGACGCCGAAAAGACACCTGGGGTGCTAAATGAGAAGCTGTGAGAGTCCATTAAGGAAAAGGAAATATGGTTTACTAGACGCTTTAAGCAAAACTAACAAAAGCTCAATTCAATTCGTCCCCAATTAAATTTCTTATTTCTTGGAGCTTCAGAATAATTCCTCACGGCAAACAGGCATTTCCTTATTATTAACTGAAGCCATATTTAATATCTGTCTTAAATGAATTGCGAAGCTAACAGCAATGTCATTTGAGGCCAAACATTTCACACGTCTCCTTGGCAGAGCCCATGATGACATTTCAGTTTGATTTTTCAAACCATTGCAGTTGGACAGGGAAAGTGGCTCAGTGCTGAGAGCCTGCTCACATGCACAAGGCCCCGCTTCCCAGTGACCAGCTCTGCCAGAGAACAGCATCAAACCCTGTTTTCTGAGTTGGGGGAGCAGCAAATGAACCTGATGATAAGGGAACGGGTGTGGGTGAAAACAGTCTTTGTAATGGAATAGCTTAGGAAAGGAAGCTGCTTGTTTCTCTGTCTGTCCCTGTCTCTGTCTTCTGTGTCTCTGTCTCTGCGTATCTCTGTCTCTGTGTGTGTGTGTGTGTGTGTGTGTGTGTGTGTGTGTGTGTGTGCACATGTGCATGTACCCGTGTCTGTGTTGTGAGAACGAAACCCGGATCATTGAGCACGGGAGGCACTATGTAATATCCCCCATTCAATAGAGTCATTCTTTGAACATTGACCTAGAATGAACACTTGGGGACAGTGGTGTTTCCAGAGCAGGTGTCACGGCCTCATCCCGTCATGGACTCATGAGAGAGAAGGGATGCTGGCTCCTGTGTGTTGACTTGTGCCAGCACAGACACAGAGATGGGTGGGTCCTGCAGACTAGGTGCAAAACAAAGCTTGGTTTTCTTCAAAAGCTAGGAGGGCATTTCCATTTTTAATAATATGTTTAATATGCTATAAAATAGTATATAAAATTAATGTATAGGGGCTGGAGAGATGGCTCAGTGGTTAAGAGCATCGCCTGCTCTTCCAAAGCTCCTGAGTTCAATTCCCAGCAACCACATGGTGGCTCACAACCATCTGTAATGAGGTCTGGTGCCCTCTTCTGGCCTGGAGACATACACGCAAACAGAATATTGTATGCATAATAAATAAATAAATATTTAAAAAAAAATTAATGTATATATCTACTCTCTATGTGTCTTTATGGTAATAGGAAAGGAAAAATTACAAATTTAAATTGTTAGCATGAATTTTGGCATTAATCTTTATATGATACAATTCCAATTTTAAATTTCAATATAAGAACATTTTATTTGTGTGCAAAAATCATCAAAATTGCAAAATTCATTATTTCATGGTTCATACATGAATATTTATTTTGCTCTCAGAAAAACAAAGAAAAAGCACAGAAGGAATGTAACTCCCCCTCCGTTTCCACTTTTGCTTTCTTACTACAGCACATTCTAGGGACACCCTTGACCTTGGGCTCACTGGTAAATCAGGAAAAACTTAAACAAGAAACTGAAAGGCTGCCCTATTTTGTACATGTGTGTATTCATGTATGTGTAATGCTTGGATCTCAGGCCCTTCTCAGACAAAGGTTCTCAAGCTTGTCTGAGCATGGTGAGCAACCAGGAGAGAGTGCTAAGCCACACACCACTGGGCCCACCCCCAAGGGTCTCTGCTTCTCTAAAAGCCACTGTCCTAGCTGTCAGATGGATCCAGTAAGGGCACAAATGCTGTGATTTGGAAAACGAATAAAATCTTCGGTTGTTGTTAAAGAGAATAAATATGTTCATACCTCTAGCCCAGAAATTTATCTTCGGACCCAAGTGTCCTGAAGTGAACTTTACTAAGCAATGGTGAGGTAGTACCTATTGTTGCTTTGTTTTGTTCTTAGGGTTTTAATATTTATTTTACTTATCTCGTGCCACTGTGTCTGTGTGGAATTCGGAGGACCACTCAGGAGCTTGTTCCGTCCTTCTACCTTGTGAGTTCTGGGGCTCAGACTCTGAGGTTGGCAGGCTTGTTCAGCAAGCACTTTTACATGCCAAACCATCTCTCTGGCCCCAGTATCCATTCTTAAACATCCAACGTATGCCTAGCATCAGCACACTGGGTCTCCTTTTTTGTCCTCATATTTAGAAGTTTAGGCATGGCTATTTATTTTTAGATTGGCAATTTTGGAAAGAATGTGAGTTTTTCCAGTTCAATATAACATACAATTAAAGAAATTGTATTGCAGTTAAAGAAAAGCACATGTAAAATTCACATGCAGAAAGCCAGGTATGGTGACTATAATCACTGCACTCGGAAGCTCAGATGGGAGAGTCACAAGTTCAAGACCTAGGATAGACGATAAGATTCTGTCTCCAAAGAAAATTATTTTCACACATTCTTATAGATTTTTCTAGAACTTTAAAAATAAGCAGTATATATGAAATTAATTTTTCTAAGCACATTCACAGTAAGGCAGCTATGCTTTCCACCAATTATGTATAATTTTTGTTGAGCTGAAACCACGTGTTAAAATGTACAATCTGAAGTATCTCTTGACATTTTCTATGGTAGTATAATAAATAGCATTTGAACTAAAACCCAACACACCTGAGAGTACTAAATATTTACTACACAGAAAGTAAATGATAGTATGAGTGCAATACATGTACCACATATTAGTTTCCTGAATTGTATGGTATACATTAACATCCAAAGGAATTATTTTCACTTGGTAATTAAGGATTTGAAACTGCAAATTACTATGTATCTATGTTGAAGCTTAGTTTCCACTGATTTCACACTTCATATATTTTTATATTTACAGAATCAGGGTTGTTTTTTTTTTTTTTTGAAGTGACAGCATATGCTTATTTCACAGACTCCACTATTGGTCTCTCTGGAATTTATCCCTTCAGTTGCACAGGTTAAATGAGATAAAAAGGATTTTTTTTGTTGTTGTGGCATTATCTTTGGATGAGGTTACTTTTTAGGATTTAGTATTTCACTTCATAGCTAAGCACAGTCTTAATAACGACCCAACCCAGAAGTTCATTTTTGCGATGTTTTCTCTTCCTCTCAAAAGTCTGAAAAGTACTACTGTGCTCTGTGGACTTTCAAGTCTTTTGGCCAAAATTAATAGAATGAATATATTGTTGGAGCTAATGAATAGTTGCTAACACAAAGGTAGGCAATTTGTGTGCGGCCACGGTAGATGTGAAAATGGGCAGGGTTGGCTGCTGGCTGAGTAGACTGGAATGGAGCGCCTGTGTTCGCCACTGTATATTCCACCTGTTCTTCCCAGTCCTGTGATACAGCACCATCTTTCCCGGCCCTTCTCCTCCAGCTCCATCACAGCTACTCAGTACCAGAGGATGTCTGAGATCTCTCATCATCTGTCCAAAGCAACCTCAAACGCAAGAGGTCCAGCACACTAAGTCAACCTAGCTAGTCTTCGATCTGGAGCCCAGCTATCCTTTCCATTTCATCCGTGCCTTCACTAGTCCCTGTTTCTCTCCTGGTGTTTCTAGATTGTGTTTCTAGCTTGGCTTCCCCTGAACACATGGCGTGTATGACACACATGGAATGTGGGTAGCTGCAACCGTCACAGTGGTTACCGTGTAAACGCTAAGAAAGCATTATATAACTCCACAACTAAGCTCAGGGTTTTCTACATGAAGACAGATCGATTCTGTCACATCACATGCCTTCTGGTAGGGAAGACTCTTAAGACTCTACTAATAAAACGGCTTGTTGGCGTAATCCCATGTCTTGCCAGACTCTGGTAGGACGGAGGTCACTGTGCACCCAGCATCTACCCTCCACTGCACCTGGTCCCAACACCTACATGCGCCTTGCACGTGTATAAATGATGCAGTAAGATATTTGATTGCTATAAGTATGTGACTAATTCATGTGTTTACAGGGTCTGCAGAAAGGGAAGAGCCACCTGAGGACGTGGTGCAAGCAAGTAGCCCAGAGTCTGTCTTCATTAGCTTTTTCACAGTCCGATGGAGTTGTGGGCTGTGGGCTGCTAAACTCTGAAAGGCACAGTAGATGAGAAATTCCTATGGCTGCTGCCTGGTACCCAAACACAAGTAATAGAAAGTTACCTGAAGCATAGACGAGATGTCCCAGGAGCTCTAGTTAGAGAGATTCCCTCTAAAGACTAAGTGAGAAGGAAAGGGCGTGTCTTTGTCCTCACAGCCAGGGGTGCTCACTCCAGCAAGCTACATAATTAGCAGCGTGTAAAGATTCTTAACTCACAGAGGAAATGTAATATAACAGAATCATCTGCCTTCATGTAGAAAAATCAGGAGTTTAATTGCATCGTTACATAATGCTTTATTAGCATCTGCGTGGTGACTTTTGGGATGGTTGTAGATACAGTCCATGTGTGTTATAAACACCAACTCACAAGGCAAGACAGTAGCCTCATTCGACTTGGCTGACGATCCACACATTGATGTCTGGGTTTTCCTGTGACAGTTTCCTTTCCTGCATCACTACTCCATCCCCTAGCCCACTCTTCTCTCACCCTTGCCCACTGTTACTTTGTTTTGTTCCTTTTTATGGTTGTTGTTACTCTGTTTTATTAGGTTTTAGTAGAAGGGCTTAGTATCTGACTTGTAACGCACCATGTATTCTAGGCTGGCCTCAAAGACAGAATTCTCTTGCTTCAACGTCCCTAGTGCTAGGTTTGCGCATGCGAGTCCACACACCCAACCCCACTGACTCTTAAGAGCACCCAAGTAAGTCTTTTTCATATTTAGGATGGCTTTTTTTTTAATACTCACTGGCCTAGAAAACTTCAAGACAGTGGTTAAAACAAAAATTTGCCCTCCAAGTTTTTGGACAATTGTTGACTACCGATTGTGTCCCATATTATCTTATAATAATCAAGTTCATAATGTAATCTCAGATCAGTAAGGTTGTTGGTGGTCATGAGCCCCTAGACACAATTCTTAGTTTATATTTAAAGTGTAGCCTTGTCAGGGACTGGTGTCAACAGTTCTTGAGAGCTCCTAGAAGATGTTTCCTTGCTCTGCAGAGCACAGAGCTTAAAAGAGAAAAACCATTAGCAGCCATTTAGTAAAGCACACAGAAAGTCTTTCTAAGCCAAGCGAAACCAGGAAGAGAACAGGTGAGAAAGGCTGGGGTGAAGGATTATAAACAGGGGTGAGGCAGAAGACCTCAGTGGGATTGGATTCCTGCCATCCGCACTTCCTTGAGCCTGACGAACACCAAACTGGGAAGTGGATGACCCTATAAAGCAGCTGGCTTGTGAACACAGCTGAGGGGAGAAAGGGCTGTGAGCTGGAGTTCCTGGAAAAGCACTTGCCACTCAACCTGACTCCATGAGTGCCATCTCCTGACCTACATAAGGTCAAGAGAAGGACCCAGCTCTCTCATGCTGTCTCCTTACCTCCACACACGTACAGAGGTACAAGCGCGCCAACACCCTCCCACACACATAACATGCTCATAAATGTAATGAAGCGTAATTTAAAAAAAAAAAAAGATGCCTCAAGGGTGAATGATTAAAACTCTGATTGTAAAGAGTTAAAACGCCACAGATCCCAAGTCAATTTATCTCGGCTCATTTTGTCCCCCTGAATAGCTGTGATGGTCTGTCTGACCTAGCATCCTTTCAACGATCAGGTCACGGCTCCGGAATGCATCAGTGGATAGGTGACTTCTCCCAACACAGAAGCTGAGCACGCCATCCTCTCGCACCCGCCACACATTTCTCCACACGGTGCTGTGACCCGCCTCCCTAACGCTCCTACCAACGTCTTGAGAAAATACTCCATTGCTGACTGCCTTCTGTCACCGAGTATGGATGTACATACCACTGCCTCCACACTGGACCATGGGACTGGGACAACCTGAATCCACATTCCCAGGCCATCACCATGCATATTCAGCTCAGAATAATTCCTCTCTCTTTCTCTTTGTAGTGAGAATGATGTTTAACAGTGGGAGGTGAAAAGTCATAAGATTCCTTCATCCCAACCTGGGAAGCCATTAGGTTAGTTACTCATTTAAAAATTCCTTCATATCTAGGAACAGCTGGCAGAGAGAAATGAATATGGTAAAGACATGTATGAAATTCTTAGGGAATTAATTACATGTTTTTAAAGGATATAATACAGAGGCTTATTCCACTATTTATAAGAACATATCATCTATTAAAGATATTTCAAATTTTGTAGAAATATTCATTAGTACGTAATATTTTATCATCAAATTTCCCATTTACATTGAAACAAGAGGCTACACAAGAGGCTTGAATATTTCTGTAATCATGAAGAAAAAAGTTAGTTTTTAAAGATTAAATCAAAGAAACTGTGAAAAATTATTTGACATAATGTTTGACGGATTTTTCAAAGAAACAGAAAACGTTTTGAGGACACAGATAAGAAGCGGCCTCTCATTAAACAGTTGCCTCTGGGATTTAAGCCTCTGGCATTGCTTGTCACTTCCCCCACGCACAACTGTGGCGCAGAGTCCTGTCTGCTGGAGTCTCTAGGGATCCCAGTGTGAGGAGTAGCTCTGAGTGGGGGCTGGTCGTCCATGTGTCACAGCCTAGCATATGTTAAATGACGGTGAAGTTGATTGCTAGACGTGGTGTGTGATCATTCGCATGGTATTGTTTATAGGGTGCATTATATAATAACCCACATAAAACATGTGTGCAGGAAGTATTAGCACCAAGACTGGTGACAGCCAGGAAGACAGGCTCTCAGACTAGGGAGCTTGTCAAGCATGATAGGCGTTTATTGACATGGTTACCAATGATAATTTGGCAAGCAGATGATGTCAATCAATTTATAATCCTAGGACTAGAGTTCACACCAACTTAATGACGGATGCTCGTTTCCATGATTCACACACTTTTACAAGAAAAATAATAAATTGGCTTTTTAACTGTTAGCCAACTTGACAAGGGGGTGAGAAGAGAGAGGAGTTGTTGAGTAGTCATTTGCCCCAAAAGTCTGACACCGAAGTTGGATCCTTGGCACTCTAGAAAGAGAGAGCAAACTGAGCAAAGCTGCTCTTTGTCTCCACATCTACCCCATGGCATGTGCCTGCACATCCATACCCAGACAACAGTAACAGCTCTGTTTTTAAGAATAGAAATCCTGAAAGAAGAAATACCTGAGTCTAGAAGCTCAGAACTCAGTGACTTAAAACAATTATATTTGCAGCTGCGTCTTAGCCTCAACAAGTAACAGATAAAACTGAAAACTCCTCTTAGTAGCAAAGGTGGGTTCAAAACAGCCTTTTGATAAGAACTGGTGTAAGATGGGTCGTTATGCACATTGTTAAAATCTCTGGAACGCCCATGAAATTTAAGAGCGTCAGACTACTTATTAGTGCAGCCGTGCACAGCTTTCTAACTAAATCAATGATTCTTGAGAAAAGACTGTCTAACTACAGCCTTGCAGAGGCAGGGTGTCTACATAAAGTCATTAAATGAGACAGAAAGGAAGGGACAGCACGGCAAATCAGAGAGCAGCGTCCACAGAACCACCCCAAGAAGAGACCATGAGTAGCTATTCAATTGTAAAACTGAGCAGAGAGAAAAAAATAGGAACCCAGTAATGGCTCTGGGCTGCTACAGAAGTTATCAGTCTAGCTAACAAACTATAAGATGGGTCAGTTTGTTTACACAATGGCCTGAATCCCAATAAGTCTCCAAAGAGGGCCCATCTTCCCACATCCACTTCAGATATAGATTTTTTTTCACCAGTCAAAGGAAGCGTCTTCCTCCATGAGAAGACTGGCAGGTCCTCCTCCTCCATGAGATGGCTTCCAAAGAACAGATAGGGGGCCTTGAACTCCTGTTTCTCCCACTCTGGCTCCCAAGTGTTGGGATTACAAGCACATGTCAACACACCCATCAATATTTTGAAAGACTTCCATCACCAGTTGAGCCTGGAGTAGATCAGATTTCCCACGAGAGAAATGAAGGCAGTGTGATTATCTTAATTAAACATAAAGGATTCCATTGAAAGAACTGTTTACTTAGGAAAGAGTGACGTTCCTAGCTTCATCTTCTTAAAATCTCATTACATTTGCCAAATGGTGGTAATAAACAGTAACTTTCATTGTTGTTACTAATGTTTTTAATGTGGCAACATTAAGTCTCTTGATTTCATCTTATCCAAAAGTCCAAAGCCTCTTCCACACTCAAGGTGATCTCATGTGAACTTTCACAGTAAAAAATAAGTCATTTACATGGAGTCTGAACTAGCCATCTTTTGTAACCAGGCAAGGTTTCCAGTGGTCAGACTGGGTTGCCTTTGGTTGAGTTATTGGCCAACCAATTATCTTGTCGAGATCCTTAAACAACCCAGGCTGATGCTAAAACAGAAGGCGGCTCTCTGAAAACTCTCAGCAGGGCCTTGTTGCCAAGGACAACATCCATACAACCCAATGAATATCAGGGGTCAAGCTGGTGCCTGCCTGGAGCCTTCACCTTATATTGCAATCTCTTTGGTGTGAGAAAGCACTCTGCAGACTACAGAAAGAGAAAGCTGGACTCCAACCCAATCACAAAGCCCTCCACCTACAATCTGTGCTGCCTGAGAAATGTTCTGAGGCAATGATGGTGCAGAATGTGTTGGAGTGGCCAACCAATGTCTGCTTGAACTCAAGGCCCACCCCATGAGAAGGATGTCATGCCCACACAGCCTGGATTGCCAGGAACTGGAAACTGGACAGACCAGAGACCTGAGATATATCCAAACATGACTGTTCTTAAAATAAAAAATCAATGAAATCATTCCAATGATATTCTGCTGTCCTCATAGATTAGTGCCTTGTCCAATCATCATCACAGAGGTTTCTTCTGGTAATAGATGAGAGTGGATGTAGAGACCCAAACATTATGCAGAGAGAGTCTAAATTGAAAGGTATCTATTGGGCACCTCCTCTAGAAGATCAGGGAGCCCCTCAGAAGAGAAGGAGGAAATGTTGTAGGAGTCAGAGGGGATGGAGGACACCTGGAGAACAAGGCCCACTGAATCAACTAAGCAGGGCTCATAGAGACTAAAGCAGCAAGCACGGGGCCTTCATGGGTCTGCACCAGGTCCTCTGCATATATGACTGATAGCTTGGTGTTTTGTGGGACTCCTAACAGTGGGGATGGAGTATCTCTAATTCTTTTGCCTGCTCTTGGGACTCTTTTCCTCCTGTGTGGTTGCCTTGTCCAGCCTCGACATGAGGACTTTTTCTTAGTCTTATCATATCTTGCTTTGTCCTGTTTGATTGCTGTTGCTTGGTTGCCTGCTCTTTTTTGAAGAGGAAAGAGAGGAAGTAGATCTGTGGGATAGGGGAGGTGGGAGAGTTGGAGGAAATGGAGGGAAGGGAAGCTATGCTTGGGATGTATTGAATGAGAGAAGAATCTATTTTCAATTTTAATTAATTAATTAAGTTATGCATTTCTAACACAATAAAGCAGACTAAGCATTATCTTTGGGGAAAAAAACCACAGAAGGACAAAAACAAACCTTGAAGTCCATGTCTGGCATCTGTGGGATCACAATAGCATCATCCAAACTCCAACAGGAATTGGTAGCCCCACTCTTCCAGCTGTGATGCCTGCAACACACATGGTCTCTCTCAGGACAGTTCCTCCTGATACATTCCATTCTCCTCTGTGGACTTCCCACAGACATCTCCAGGATACTGGGGTCTCTGTTTTCCCCTACAGCTTTACATGTAACTGTCTCAGGAGCTCCATGGGGGAATCTGACCTTACTTCATACTGCCTGACCTTGGTGGCTCTTTGGAACCTTGATGGAAGTCTCTATGACCCCCTAACTCTTAGAGCTTTCTTGTTTATAAAATCAGTACTGTATGTACCATGCCAATTCTGCTGATAGCTGGAAATAGATCCCCTTGGACCACAGTGGCCTCTATGTGCCTTCAAGGATGCCCTGTTGCAACACTTCTGTGGGAAGTCCTGCTGAGGAGCAGGGTGCCCTTAGGGGAGAGGTTCCTTGTTTTCTCTCTCTCTCTCTCTCTCTCTCTCTCTCTCTTTCTCTCTCTCTTTCTCTCCTTCTTCCTCTTCCTCCCTCCCTCTCCCTCTCTTTCTTTCTCTGATAGTTTCACAGATTAGTTTACTCTCTGGAGCTCTTCATTGACTGAGTCAAGGCATTTTTGAGGGTTTTCTTAACTTCACTAATCTCTTCAATAATACAAGCCCTTTGTCAACAACAGTGTCTGCCCACAACTTTAAATCTGTTCATGCTCTTTTTCTCACCAACGGCACTCTTTTATTCGTATCTTTCTATTCCAAATTTTAGAAACCTCTTTCACTAAAATCGGAGTAGATGTGATCTAAACATGCCACCAACTCCATGATTTATTGTCTTGGAATTTCCTCCACCAAACAAATTAGTCCATTGCTCTTCATTTTACAATCACTTGAGTTTTTGGATACTCACAGCCGGGTTTGTTTGCCTTGATATAACATGAATGACATCTAGCCCAGTTCCCGAAAGAGCCCTTGTTTTTCTCCATAACCTTATGAGGCCCGCCTTTCCGGTCCACACTTTTATCTGTGTCCTGATCTTCTGAGTTCCCTCCAGATGGCCCATTAATCTCTGCTCACAGCACTGTAGGACTTCTCCAGCCTTCAGGTCTTAGCTTCCACATTCCTCCCACAAGCGAGTTCCAAAGGCGTATGAATCACTCAGTGAGGCGGTCACAGCCAGGACTCTATATCTGGTACCAGTTTAACGCATTCATTATTTTGCTTTTTAATATACTCGGTATTCCCTTGTTCCTTGAGAATTTCACACATGCAAACAGTGTGTTTCCAACTGTCTTGTTTGCTTCCCTTCTTCACATATTAGTTATTTTTTCTTCTTACTGTGGCCCAACCCCTGACAACGAGTAAGTTAAGGCAGAACTAGTTATTTTGACTCATGGTTTTAGGATACAGTCTACAGCAACAGACAAGGTACGATGGGGGCCCTTGTACCTGTGATAGTGGAAGCCTGCTCACATTCCTCCCAGCTGGCCATTTTAGAACAGAGATAAGACAGGGAATAGGAGAGACTATGCCCCTGAAAGCCCGGTTACCCCATGAATAACCTCTTCCAACTAGTCCCCATTTTGTCAGCGTTCCACAGCCTCCCAGAAAACTGCCACCACTTGAGGAGCAAGTGTTTAAACATACGAGACTGTGAGGAACATTTAACACACAAAGCATAACATTAGTATTTTGGGTGTGTTGAATCTGATCAAATGTATCATTAAAACTAAAGTCACTTGATATTTATTTTAGTTCTTTAATGTAGATTCTAAACAATCCCTTAAAATTGTATATATAGTTCACATTCATTTCTCCTAGGCTTCCCTGTTCTAAAGTCAAGCTGTGTTTATGTTTAAATACAATTAAGATGGTGCTTTTGGTCCATTATACCAGCGTATGTCTGCAATACCATCACTCTGGAGGCTGTGAGGTTGTACGAGCAGGCGTTTAGGCCAAGCTGAGTACACAGTAAGATGTCTCAAAGGAAGAACATAGACTGTTCTTTCTAATAAAGATTTCGATTGCACACCGCACAGTCACATCAAAATATAACAGCCGACTGTTGTGTAAGCAATTTTCTCCGAGATTAAAACTCTCCATCTTGCTCTTAGCCCATTTGCCATATTGCTGTTTCAGCCTGTTGGACTTGAATCAGCTGAGCATTAGTTGAAGAAGAGTGAACCTATAGTGTGATCATGAGGGAAGCAATTAAAACAGCTGATGATACTAAGGTCTATACAGAGTTCACACTTAGCAAATATCATATACTCTACAGTTAAGGGTAGATTGAGAACAGAGATGCATACATGCTTCTGTGCACACCCATATATACACAGAGGGAGAGAAAGTTGTGCTTTTTAGCCATGCCTTGTTCTCTTTATACTATCAGTTATACAGAGGAATACTAAATCCACTTCGCCGTTAAATCCTTCAATGGGACATTTGGCAACATATGAATTAGGACTTGGTTTACCACTTACTAAAAAATTTTCCACAAAAATAGTGGGTTTGGCCACTTTTCATCGAGAACAAATATGCTTGGAGTTTGCGTAAAACACCTTTTCAAACCCCTGCACCTATGACTACTCCATCCAATTGTATGTTCTGCAGTGTTATCAATATCTTTCTCCAGAAGTCACCTCATTTTGGAATTATTTGATTAATGCTAAATTAAGACAGCTAAAATTGCTTTTCGGTGGAGCTTGGGAGTGATGAGTACCTCAAGAGTCTTGGCTGATTGGCAGCTGTCACCTATAATAGAAAGGGTGAAAACATGATGAGCAACTTGACAGAATGCTTGTTTTGCCCTTGGACTGTACTTTAATCTTCTTATCTTATGGCTAGCGAATCATTCTGGGAACCTCTCTATGCTGTGAAGCTCTGAGGAGATTTCACTAGCTTCTTATCCTGGGAAAACTTAGGTCTACAATTTAAAAAAAAAAGTTAACAAAATGACTGTCTCCATTGCTAATCATGATAGTGACTGATAGGCACAGGGGCTTCCAGGTGGGGAGGGATGAGTAGGTCACAGGGTCTCCCGATCTGTAAGTGTGCTTGTGCAAGAAGGCTGTTCTGGCTCGACTCACTGGTTTGTGACAAGAAATAATTTTCTTTTTCTTTCCTTTCATTGATTTTTTTTCTCTAAACTTGGTTTCTCTGTGTGGCCTTGACTGTCCTGGAATTAGCTCTGTAGACCAGGCTGGCCTTAAACTCACAAGATCCACCTGCCTCTGCCTCCAGAGTGCTGGGATTCAAGGCGTGCACCACCACCCTGCAAGAAGTGGTTTTCAGACAGAGAGCTTTGCTGTTACTGGCAGTGCTCCAATGGGCTTTACAAAGAGGAACTCTAAGATAAGGGAGGGCATAGCTCTCTTAACCTAAGTCAGCGCCCAGTCTGGGTGGAAAACCAGAAGGATGCTTCGCCATGCACTGGCTGTGGCACCGTGTATCCAGCCAAATCATTCAAGCATGTTTGACAAAAATCCAATGATTCTCAATTGGGAGGCATTTTACATCCTTTTTCCAATGTCTGAAGAGAACGGCCTCTGAAAACAATATATATTTCACTGACTTAAGTATGTGAAGTCTATTTCCAAATAGTAGCCAAAAAGTTATTTTAATTGTCTTTTCTCCCCTGTAGAAATCATTTCTTTCATAGAAAGAAAGTCACCACTCCCCTAGCCATGAGTTTTGACTGTGATTACAGTACCGTGCATGAATGTCCTTCTGTGTAACCGGCCTCAAACGAATCAAGAGAGTGGTTATTCCACTCACAGCCTGCCGTTATCGCCCAGGCATCTTGTCTGGAAGGTCAGTGTTGCCGAGGCAGGTTTCAGCTCTGGGTAGGACCAGGGAGGTCTTTTCTCCCCCAGCAGTGTGCACAGCTGTTGTTTTTATAAGATTTGTTTCTCTATGCCCTACAGCCAAAGTGTCTCACCACCTACTGAGTGTGGAAAACCAGGAACAATGGCAATAGCCTATTCCTTTTCGAGTGCCTCTGGGCCTTACTGACCTCAACTCAAAGGGAGATAACCTGTGCCTTGGGTAACACTGAGATTTCTTTCAAAATCCATGGGAAAACCATGTAGATTTTTCATACATGTGGCTTTTCTCAGTTTAAACTCTTCTCTTTAAACAGCAGGATCTATGTCCTGGAGCTCTCTCCGCAAAGTCAGAAATTTACCTGCCTCTGCCAGTTGAGTGCCAGTATTAAAGGTGTACACTGCCACCGCCACCACCACTGGACTGCGGTTATATTTGGTTGTATTTTTAATTAGCTTTCATTATTTATTTATTTATTTATTAAAGATTTCTGCCTCCTCCCCGCCACTGCCTCCCACTTCTCTCCCCCTCTCCCAATCAAGTCCCCCTCCCTCGTCAGCCCAAAGAGCAATCAGGGTTCCCTGCCCTGTGGGAAGTCCAAAGACCACCCACATCCATCCAGGTCTAGTAAGGTGAGCATCCAAACTGCCTAGGCTCCCACAAAGCCAGTACGTGCAGTAGGATCAAAAACCCATTGCCATTGTTCTTGAGTTCTCAGTAGTCCTCATTGTCCGCTATGTTCAGCGAGTCCGGTTCAAACTAGCATAGTGTGTTCCATAAGGCTTCTTTATATACTCTTAATTTGGTTAACACATCCCTTATCCCTACATTGTTTTGTCCCATGCCCTCATTCCTGCTTAAACCTTTGACTGCTGGTATCCACCCCTACACACACACACACTTATATATATAACATGTGTGTTCGACTATCCACTCATTATATTTCTTATTGGGTTGCAAGATTTTGGGATCCCGAAGAATTCTGTGCACACTCCCTCCTGGCGGACATTTCCTTCCTCTGCTTCCTCATCCCCCCCCCCTTCAAAGCCTGGTGGTCAGCGGGATAACCATTAATTCTAGAGATACAGTGCTAGGTCAAATATAAGAATTGTAGACTCTGCCTAAGACAAAATGCTGCCCACGGAAATGTTACTTGTATTTATATACTTTTCTTTTTCACCAGAAGGCCAGTATTAAAATACTGTCATGTGAAGGATCACCATTTGGCAGTTACCTGCTGGGCACTAGGTCCTGTGCACTGGGGGCTGTGCCAGTCATCCCATGTGCCCGGAGGAGAGCCCAGAGCTGTCTTACAGAACTGGTACTCTCTTCCTGAAAACCTAGCTTGGAATAATAGCTGCCAGCCCCAGAGTGCCTGGCTCCCTAGAATCTGAAGCCAGGAGGACTTCACTGTTCCGTCACAACGTATCAAGGTCTGGCTATAGTCAAACCAACATGCACAGTTTGAAATATTTGATTTTTCTATTTTTTTTCTCTGAGCTGTATCTATTGCTCAGATTTCCAAATAAACTTAAAAGGCCACTGCAGTCACACCTTAATTCCCGATCTACATACAGTTGTGCCACAAGAGCATCCATAGAAGAAAATAATGTTTTGCTTGGGGTTTACCTCAGCTCAGTCTGCTTCTAACAGCTTTGACTGTCAGTGTCCGTATATGTATGTGGAGATTTTTCAAGGCAGAGAAACAAGATGTTTAGAGGAAATGGACCTGTGTGCTCCCAGAAACTTTCCTTGCTGTCTGCGTGTCTCTCTCTCTCTCTCTCTCTCTCTCTCTCTCTCTCTCTCTCTGTGTGTGTGTGTGTGTGTGTGTGTGTGTGTGTGTGTGTGTGGAAAGATATTAAGACTTTCAGAAAAGGGAATCAAGAGAAGAGAGAGGGAGGGGTGGAGGGATAAAGGAAGGAAGGGAATGAGGGAGGGAGGGACAACGAGAGAGCGCGAGAGAGAACTGCCTTCTAGCTGCTAAGACAGCGGACAGAAATAGCACAACCACTGTGAGCTGTGCGCGACTCATTGTATCCAAGACCACATTTTATCTACGTTCATTAATCAGTTGCTCAGAAAGAAGGAAATGACATCTGGTCCATTCTTCTTCTGCGTCTTCATTATTGGAAAATATTGTGAGTATGCTCAGCATCTAATTTTATGTGCCTTAGTGTTTTGTGAAATAATCACAAGTGCAAATGTTCCTTCCTTACACGTACGCTTTGAAGCTGAAATGCATGCTCTGATAAAACTGCAGTCTTACTTTAGAGTCGTTCTGCTTAGTAGATTTCTGATGTTTGTCCTAGAATATCCCGCCATAATCAAAAGTTAAGCAAAATTGGCATGTTTTAAGCCCATGATTAATATCAGGCAACTTTTAAAATTGATAAGTAGTCTTTTAATATTGAAAAAGACTGTAGATTCTGTGCAAGGCGCATGTCCATTGAGAGGTCCTAGGGAGTTCTGATATTGGCTCATTTCTGTGTGGTTGTCGCGCGTTGCCACCTTAATGTGCTCCCTGAGGTTTGCATCCACACAGGGATGCAGCCATGTAACCCTTCTGCCAGGGTTTGCACGGGTCCTTGAAAGGAAAACAAGAGAAAGAAAAAGCAGTTTAAAACATGGACAGCCAAGAAAGTAAAAAGTCATTTTGCTTGTAATAGAATGGCAATTTTCCTTGGTGTATGTAGCCATAGGTCTTTTTTAAAATTCTAGGGAAAGGGCTGTTATGTATTATCTCTCATTAAACTGTCACGTCTGGGCTAAGAAAACACTTATGTGTGTTCGAACAATGGAATAATTCAAACCTGGTACAGAATGAGAGTTTCTGAGTCCCCCTAATACCTTAGGATTGTGAGGGAGTAAACATCACCAAATTTAAAACACAAGCGTGTTTATATTCTTCTGTCTCTCAGAGTCTACAAAAGTTTTGTTTATACTAAGATATTCTACTTAATTTCTCAGGATAACCTTCCATCTTAAATCTCTTAATTCTGACAGCATATAGTATACTTTGATGATTTTTTTCCTCCTTTTCTCCACAGTACAACTAATCTAAATAGTCAAAGTTTGAGATGGTTTCAAAACCAGAAGAATGTCTAGGAATCCCTGAGAGTATTCTGCTCCTGTTTTTCTCTGCCTCAGTCTTAATTATGACATTCCCACATGTAACTGCAGTAAGAAAACCTCAAACTTCTCATCACCAAAAGACTGGATCTCTCTAATTAGAACCCACTACTTAATGGATCAGGGCTACACACACACACACACACGCACACACACACCACATACATACACACGTGCACACACACGCACACACACGAGCTGTGCCCAAGCTTTTGATATTTGCAACAGGAGTCCCTTGAAATGAAATATCGATTTTAGCATTTTCTATTCCATTTGAAGGAAGTGCATGGATTGAGAGACCCAAAGAAATCCTCCTAGAACAGGTGTTCTATGATGAAGAATTTCAGATACATAAAAGGTGTTCAGGACAGGCTAAAAAGGAATTTGAGCTGGTGTGGTACTAAAGACATTCCAAGCTATTAAAATGTCCCATGTGAACATTCTTTTGTTAATAAATTATTTTTATGAGCAAAATACTGAAAGTGATAAAGACGATGACAATGTCAGAACCCTCTATCCTTTTACATTTAAGTTCTCTTAGGTTTAAAAAACAATAAACAGTGTAAGTTGTTGCACAGGCGCAAACTCCAAATTCTCCACATTCCTTGGGGATGTGGGAATGGGGGATGAGGGAACCATGGTGATACAGAGGTGAGGGGTGGGGTTCTAGGCTGCACGCGCTATCTGAATAATTGGGGGACCTTGGGAGAAATCCTATACTAGTACCCACAATAAACTCAGCCCACCTTTATTGTAGCCCATCACTCAACTCCAACTGGGGACTTTCTATGCACACAGAAAGGACATGAGCAAGGTGATCATGAGTAGCAGATCAGGGCAGGCTCCTAACCCTCCACAGCTGTGTTGACTTGTGGATTGCTTACTCTGCTTGCTGGGCTTGCTTGGTTCGGCTTTGTTAGCTGCTGTGTTGTGTTGATGCAGTCCTCTGGTGCTTCAGAAAGGGAATGTGATAGCATGGGAGAGATCATCCTAACACGTTCAGCTACACTGCCATGTATGGCTTCTACTCTTCTCGTCACTAATTTACCATCTTTGAACCTTAGTTTGTAAAATGGCAATCAAATACTTCATGGTATCTACTTTCCAGGACCGTTGTATTCAGCCTTTGCTAGAAAAAAAAAATTAAGTCTTCACAATAACAATTATGTAGAAACAATTCAGTAAGACCCAGGGACATTTCGTGCCTTGTCACAAGACTCACACTAATAATGCCAAGAGTTGAGTGATTTGGGTTCGTGCTCTTCCTTCTGGACAATGATTGTCCACAGCAGGGGTGGCACAGATAATTGGGCCTTGAAAACAGCAAAATTTCCTATAGATGGAAAGAGCTCTTGGCCACGTTTAATGAAAAAGCCCATCTGAATGCCAGATGCTTTAATAAGCAATGAGATAAAGTGTCACTAAAACTTCAGCCTTGCCGAAGTTGGCAGCATGTTAACCCAGTGCTGCTCGGTGACACACACAGCTGCCAAGCTGGGCTCAGGAAAGCCAGGCTTTTATCATTCAGTCCTCTGCCCATGCTCTATGAATCGGAATAAACCAAAGTTAATCTGTAGTGTGATGCTGCTTTAGCTATGTGAGACTGTGACATCAAAGGAAGCTGAGCAAAGGGCACGTGGGATCACACTGTGACATGTTTTAAGTTCTTGTGAGTCTACAGTTACTTCGAAATTACAAATTTAAAAAAAAAAATTCTCAGAATGTGTTTTATCATAAATCCTTATCAGAGATATTTTAAGTATTAAACAATATCATCAAGCAAAATAGTCATTGTACATGATACTTTAAGGAGGCAGAAACAAGATAGAAGAAAGCAGGGGGCTTTGAAACAAGCCTGAACCATTTTTAGAATTCCTCTTCCTCTTCTTTTTTTTCTCCTCCTCCTCCTCCCCCTTCTCCTCCTCCTCCTCCTCCTCCTCCTCCTCCTCCTCCTCCTCCTCCTCTTCTTCTTCTTCTTCTTCTTCTTCTTCTTCTTCTTCTTCTTCTTCTTCTTCTTCGAGACAGGGTTTCTCCTTGTTACTCTGGCTGTCTCCAGAGTGCTGGGGTTAAAGGTATGTGCCACCACCACCCGGCCACTTTAGAATTTCTAAAGGACTAGCCCAGATGTTGAGGGCTTCAGCTACAGAACCCCAAGGAGACCTAGCAGACTGTCTGACGTTGGCCCTGGAGCCTATACCAGTGTAACTTCTTAGCAACTCCCTAAGAAGAGAAGAAAGGCAAAGACAGACATCCCATGAATGCCCATAAACTTGATGAAGACATTTAAAAAGACCCACACTGACATACTTATCCATGTCCAAATGGATAAGTTCACCAATGCACAAACTATGGGATATCTAGTGTTTTTAGTCAAGTCTGTAAAGGTTGCTACAATTTTGTGCTATTCTTACTCTGAATTTGGACTCACATTTTTAAGTTTCAAGCAGACAAGGAATTAATAAATCTATGTAAATGTATTACCACACTGACTGATATACTTATCCATGTCCAAACACGGGAGAATAAGTTTACCAATGCACAGTCTATAGGTTTTCTAGTGTTCCTAATCAAGTCTGTAGAGGTCGCTACAATTTTGTGCTATTCTTCCTCTGAATTTGGACTCACATTTTTAAGTTTCAAGCAGATAAACAATTAATAAATCTATTTAAATGCATTACCACCAGAACAGAAGGAAACAAACTACGTTTGTGAAGCAAATAGGCATCCAGCATAATTTCAAACCTCAGAACAAACTTGTTCAACTGAAGTGCCTGGAGGTGGGTGCTTCAGTTAAGCTTGATCTTTTTCATTTAGGAAAAAAGTTGTTAGCATTTAAACAACTTATTTTCAAACTTTATAGTGATTGTTTTTATATTTCCCATTTACTGTGAGCTTTCCAAGAACCAGGAACCACGTCAAATGTTCACAAATGTCTCATGTTCCCCCATGACTTAGGAGATGTTCCTACCTTAATGTGGAAAACAAGGACTGCTCTGTAGCACTCCTTGGATTCACTTTCCAAAAAGTGTTGCAAAAGAGATTTGCATCCAAGTCTGTAAACAACGCCCTGCCAGTAAAGCATAATTTTGTCCCAATATTTCTAAAATTATAGTATCTTAGAACTTAAAAGTACTGGGAAGACACCCTGATTGAGCTCACTTGCTTTCAAATTACATAGCACCCACTTCAGAATCTGAGCAACCCCAGGTCTCAAAACCAGAAATACAGGTGTTCTACCAGACAGGGCGAGGACAGCCAGTGGAACTCCTCCGCCCTCGGTGTTCAGGCACGTCTTCTTTTGGACGGGTGAGGCTCCATGTACCAGTTAACACATACCAACAATCAGAGGATTGGGGTACAGATGTGAGCTACTTTTATCTACAGATAACACTTTTGTTTCCAACCATGTAGCAAATGCCACTAAATATCAGCTTAGTTCCTGTGTCAACTCCCTCCTCCCTCCTCCATGGCTATGTTCCCCCTTGCTAGCTCTGCTGCCCCGGAAGCACCTTCTCTTACCTAATGGAGAGAGATCCAGAGTCACCCAGCACTGTTCAGTTCTACAGCCAGACATTGGTCCAGTCAGAACACCCGGAGTCCACCCCTGACACCAAGACCCCTTTCCGTCTTTGCTGAAGCAACAGGAAGTTAGGAAGACTTCAGATTCAGGTTTTCATCTCCAACCCCATAAACGAACAAACAAACAAAAAATTAAGTAACAAGAAGAGGACCGTACAGAGTAAACGCTCCTGTAATTTGTGTTAGGAAATGGTTTTTCTTGTTAAATCGTTATGTTCTACAGTGTCAGGTTCATTGCTACTTGGCCTTCATTTTATAATTGATTCAATATTTACCTGAATTAACTGGGGTCTCTCATGACTTCAATCTTCTATTATAATGAGTATATCTTTTGGAAATAATCAAAAATTTTCTGAGTGTTCCTCATGGAGAAGAGGGCTCTCTCTCAGAGCTTTCACTGGCTGTTCTGGGTCACGTGGCACCCCTGTCTCTGGCTGTGGTGTCTTCCCTTTCTGCCTGTCTTTCCATGTGATTCTTCCAGGACTGTCTCAGGAACAAGAGCGTTCATTCACTGTAGACCCCCAGCCTCAGCCTCTTCCCCAAGTCAGCTCCAGGTCTACCTTTAGTCAAGGTGCCCAGTGAAAGCCCAAATGTCACCCTCATGATTAACTACAAAAGGGAGCAGCAGCGGTTCTGGCAAATTCTTCAACGGTGAAATTTGCTATTTTTTAAAAAAGGTAGTTGACATTTTAAGTAATCTGATGTTTTTGTTAGAGGACCCATAGGCACTTGCGCTCAGAGGCCATGGAATCCTGAGCAATTTTGATGACTGTAACATTTAATTATATAGAGGTCTTCTAAGCATCTTTTCCCCTTGGCTCTTACCTAATTCACCTATGGAGAAATAATATGAAGTTTCTTTTTTTTCCTCTTTTTTTTTTTTTTGCTGCCTGGAGTCTGAAGCTCAAGTGAGTTGCTATTACTTTAGGCAACTCCATAAGTATTTTTAAAAGACATTTCGGCTTTACACAAGTAAAGCTCCTTTGAGTTGGAAGGAAACCTGAAGTTTCGGAAGATGACACCCACGTCTCTGACACGGGAAGACGTTACGGCTTTTCCTTTTCTCTGCATGATCTGGGCTCCCTTCTAACCACAGCTCTCCAGTTGCACTCGTAGGTGATAAAGGACAGGAAGTAACAGAAGGGCAGATTATCGCCTAAACATAGAAGTAATCTAGACTGAAGCTCTTAAATTTAGTATCCCCCGAAATGCTGGTCTCAAATGTGTGACTTAGACCATATGCTACCCAGTAGCCACTTTTCCTGCACCTGCTTGGTAAACAGACGCTTCCGGTCTTTCTCAGAACCAGATAGAAAGGTTCTGATCCCATGTCTCCAGCGCTGTTCGCTGCCAGGCCCTCTGTCGGAGATGGCAATCTCTGTTCTCCAGTGCCCCCAGGTACCAAGTCACTTTCTATTTTTTTCCCCCCGATTTCTCTGGGAGTGTAGGCACTGAACACCTGTGTTTCCCACCTCTCCCTGCTTCTTCCTCCCTGCAGAAAGAATGCCACCTCCCTGCCTTCCCACTGTTCTGGTGCCATAGAGTTAGGACAAGAGAAACACTGCTGAGACACAGCATCACGCTACCTACACCGGTCCTATTGTTCCTTTCCCAGTCCAGTTTCTAGAGCAATGTGTCTTATTTTATTTGTGGAGTAAAAGGTGCTTGTGGGAGCAAGCAGTGAGCCCTCATTGTCAGGGAAAACTACCTCAGGCTCTAACAAGCCATGGCTTGCTGCCGTGTTGAGCCTACATTGGTAGTCTGTTGTCTGTTATGACTCATCTGATCTCTCATTCATCACACAGGGCAAGACTGTCATTGTATGTTGGATTCAGGTCTTGGAATGACACATCTGATCTCTCATTCACCACACAGGGCAAGACTGTCATTGTATGTTGGATTCAGGTCTTGGAATGACACATCTGATCTCTCATTCACCACACAGGGCAAGACTGTCATTGTATGTTGGATTCAGGTCTTGGAATGACACATCTGATCTCTCATTCACCACACAGGGCAAGACTGTCATTGTATGTTGGATTCAGGTCTTGGAATGACACATCTCATCTCTCATTCACCACACAGGGCAAGACTGTCATTGTATGTTGGATTCAGGTCTTGGAATGAAATGGGCATGTCAAAACCCAGCCCGTTATCTCTAGCCCCCTTCTAACCTCCTTGGGTTTGATCCTGCTGTGTGCTCTGGTCTGCCCCTCTTCTCCCCTGTGCCGAAATAACTGGCTGTCACATGTGCTCGTACGTTTCCTTTCCCACTGCCAGGAGCCCAGATGTGTGCGTTGAGAGGATCAGACATGTCCTCCTGTTCCCTTCGTGTTCGTTTCTCCCTTCTATCTTGTCTCCTTTCCTTAGTCTCTCCGTGGCTCCTAACATAGTACCCACAGTTCTCCATTCTTGATACCAAATCCTCCTCACCTCTTCTCCCAAGCACTTCCTCCTCATGAATAGAAACTTCCACAGAGGAGTTGTGTGAGGCATCCTTACAAAAGCGACAACAACAACAACACACACACACACACAACCACACAAATACACACAGACTTATTTTGTTGTTATCTAGATTCATAGGCTCTGGAGCTGAAGTTTTCAGTTATTGAATAAACTGGTTCCAACATCTTTCCCAAACATATGGAAACTATTATCCTACAGTTTTCCTTAGCCACGTCCATTTAAACAGATAAATATGACTTCATAGGGTTGAAATTAAAATATTATGGAATAAAAATGAATATGAACTTACAGACCTTAATAAAAATGTATGTATCTTGATCTACTGAGAGAAATCAAATAAGCAGTCCTATAGTGATTTCCACTTTTATTGAGGTCACATATTTCCAACATGTTAATAAAAGCAGCTGATCAAGTTCTGGGGACATCAGGCACCAGCTTCAGGGACTGAGCTCGAGTCTCCGTCCCCACATCCCTCACAACTCCTGGTTCCTGTCTTTCTTTCACATCGTCTTCTCATCCTTGCTGCTGTTTTATTTGTTGGGGCTTTGTTGTTGCTGATGCTTTAATGTGTTATCCCAAGGTGGGCTGGACATGCCTGGAGCATTTTGAATGGTCCAGAAGATTGACCATTTTTACTTTCTCACTTGTCGCTAATTGGTTGGAAATTGCAAACGGCCTCGTGGTTTATAAATCTTTCTATCTTTTCACACATCTCAAACCTAAAATGACGACACTATCAGACGCACTTCCCGCCGGCTTCTCCTAGCCTCTGCCGACCACCTTCTTTGTATAAGACCCTGGGAGGGAGGAGACCCAGAGAAATGGCCAGTTAGCGCAATTAAATTTAGATTTTTGTTTTTGCTCTTCTGACTGTCTTACCTTGACCCTGTAAGCTGACAGCAGAGTTTAAGTCCTTTGAGAAGAGATGGATTTTAGTTTCTGAGTGTTTCAGCAACATTCTGGACAGTTGAATTCACCCCAGCCCTGGCCAGAAGCAATGCAGTAGCATTTGTCCAGCAAATCCACTTTAATGGGGAGAGATGCATATGATTCGTCTGAGTTACTCTTGGACACCTGCTTTCCAGCTCCTGTGCAGGTCCAAAATTATTCTCACTATCCAGCAAGCCAGAAGCCCTTCACACGCCAAAATGTAAAAAACACAGTCTCAGGTTCCCTTAAAGACTTCATAATCAATAATAGACAAATTGAAATAGACACAAACTTGGTTTACTAAAGTGTGAACAGAAACACCAAGGCCAGCCAGAGCATCATCATTTCATCCGCTCAACAATTTAGTTTTTTTTTTAAAAAAAAAATATTTATTTATTTATTATGTATACAATATTCTGTGTGTGTGTGTGTGTGTGTCCGCAGGCCAGAAGAGGGCACTAAATCTCATTACAGATGGTTGTGAGCCACCATGTGGTTGCTGGGAATTGAACTCATGACCTTTGGAAGAGCAGGCAATGCTCTTAACCACTGAGCCATCTCTCCAGCCCTCAACAATTTAGTTTTAACGCAGTCACAATACATGCCTGAAGAGGTGAGAACGGATGGATGAACAGTATGGTATTCATGAAGAAAACTGGACTCCAGCAAGAATGTGAATTATGGAGGGAAGGAAAGAGAATGATGAATGGTGGTATTAAGTAAAAATAAATGGTATTTTGGATGTCTTGTAGGCATGGCGAAAGCTCTGAGGTATAAAGAAGGCTTCATGGCAGCTTAGGACCTAGCGCCAGGACAGGCATTAGAGCAAGGAATACAGGCTGGAGGTGATCTCGGAGCAACTGTTACTCCATGTCCTACGCCAGCATGGTTTGTCACTACCTCTGAGATGGGGTACACAATGTTCGCCTTATCATAGCTACTCAGTTCTGTTCTGAACAAGTGAGAAAAAAAATCTCGTAGATCATAAAATCAGAGAACATTTGACAGTAGGAGTCATAACCATAAAGCCATAGTACTTTGAAATCCAGCTGTAGTGAAAACCCAGGTGAAATATGAACTCAAGACTTGTCGGTTTACAGCATCAGAGTTTTACCTCTGACCTAGCAGTGACCAGTGGACACCAGTGAGTGCACATGCTAGCTGTCATCCCACGAGATGGTACCAGAGAGTCCAGATCTTCGAAACTTTCCCGGTGGTGTGTGTTTATTCCTTTCGCAGAGAAGCACCCCTACTGGGAAATAAAAATGTGTTTAAATCAAACTCAAATATTTTGACTCACAGTCCTACCTCACTTTAGATGTCATTCCTCCACGTTTTTCTTTTTTGTTGTTGTCATAGTTACCTTTCTGCTGCTGTGAAGAGATGTGATGCCCAGGGCGACTCATCGGACCGAACTGGGTCTCATAGCTCCAGGGCTTTAGAGCCTGTAGCCGTTGTGGCAGGGAGCATGGTAGCAGGCAGGCGGGTATGGCTGATGTTGGAGAAGGAGCTGAGAGCTTATACCTTGGTCCACAAGTTCAAGGCAGAGAGAGAGAGAGAGTTATCTAGGAATGGTACGAACTTTTGAAACCTCAAAGAACACCCTCCAACAAGGCCACATCTACTACTTCATCCCAAACAGTTCCCCTAAGTGGGGACCGAGCATTCAAATACATGAGCATATGGGGACCGTTCTTATTCAAACTACCACAGTTGACCAAACTAGTTCCTGTTGCTTTACCTTTGCTTACATGTACCTACACTGCATGTAAATTTTATTTTTAATCCCTTATCCTGGTTTCTGAGGCAGGTATTTTTGTGTTGCTGGGACTAAAATACCTGGAAGAGTAGGAAGGAGGCATGATTTAATTGGCTCGCAGATTCAGGTGTTTCCGCCCCAGGTGCTTGCTTGCCTGGGCTTGGGCAGAACACAGTGGCGTGGGACTGGGAGTCAGAGTTGCTTCAAGGCATCCTTTTAAACAGCAGGCAGAGACAAGAAGAGAGGGAACCAGTGTAGGTTTCAGTCCTGTGACATGCTTCCTCCAGTCCTGACTCCCAACATTTCCACAGCCTCCCCAAATAGTAGCGACACCCAAGGACTAAACCATAAAACCACAAACCCAGGAAAAGGACATGTCATATTCAAACCATAAAGAAAATAGTGTATGCATTTCATAATATGCTTTTCCCTTTTTCCTAGCAACACTATTGATAGTATTATAAAATAAAATAGCCGAACACAGAAATGTTGCTCTAAATATGGAAAATTCCTAATGACTGGTGTTATGAGCTTTATTATACAAAAAAAAATTTCCAAGGAAGTCCCTAAAGCCATATGATGTGTAATCCATAATTAGAAGGAGCAAAGAATGATATAATACAGTAATCTCTGCTTGGAAGCTGAGCTGTCTGATTAGTCACTGCGGAATGTATTCTACTTTAACATTTACGCCAGAGGAAATCATGGCAAACTTTTAATATGAGTTTTAATATTCTTTAGTCCGTGTACTTAAATACACAGACGTGCTCGAACAAAGTCACTGCGCTTTGGTTGTTGGTATGAATTATTGACCTTACTTAAGTTGTAGTAGTCAGGTACATCATTGAAGTTCTAGTTAAATGACTCAGTAATGTCTACTTAAACCATAAAGGGGGGTACATATAGCATTGTCTCTCCAAACGCAAGGCTCAGCTTCAGAGAGATTTGCGAACTGACCCAGGTCACAGGCCCACAAATACTCAGGGTTAAACTCGGGTTTATCTAATTCCCAAGTCAAGCATTTCTGCTGAGCATGCCAACACCAAAGGCATATTACACAGCTTGTGCGTGGTCTGTTATTTGGGCAGTTATTCATGTTCCCACACACGGATGAGCACGCTGATCCAGTAATCCGCAGTTCGTTTAGATCTACCAGGGATTACATCCCCAGAAGGAGAAAGACACCACACAAACAGCAGTGGTATGGCGTAGTTGAGGGTCCAGGACAGGGAGGGGCATGGCAGATGTGGGAGATGACAAGAAGTTCAGTGGTTTACAAAAGGCTGAAGCAAACACTTGAAGAAAGCGGGAGAGCGCGGTGGCAACCGGGTCATGAAGTTGGTTGCCTTTGGTTGCCACACTTCGCAACTTAGACTGCACTCAACGAATTCATCACAAAGTGGTGGAAGGCAATGAGTGCCTGAGGAAGCAGCTCCTGATATTTAAAAGGAAACGGGCTAGAATGGGAGACGCTGGAAGAATTCCTCAAAGAGGCGTGGCTGTTGCAGGGAGTCGTCAGAAAGGAAGAGGCCATGACCAACCGATTCAGTTGCTGGTGTTCAAGGTTTTGAAGGACGCCTTTATGTTTTTAATGTATTTTCTCCCTGACACACATATATAAAACACCCAGAATCCATGTGGAGCACATTACATAGTATATTTTTAATTGAAAATAGGTTCCTTTCTTATATACTACATCGTGACTATAGTTTCCCTTCCCACTATTCCTCCCAGTTCCTCCTCCACCTCTCCTCCCCTCTGGATCCACTCCCTTTATGTCTCTCATTAGAAAAGAGCAAGTGTCTAAGAAATGACAACCAAACATGACAAAATAAAACAGAATAAGATTAGATAAAGTTCGAGAATAAGGCAAGAGATAAAAGCATTGGAGAAAGCATTGTCAGCGATGGCTAATTCAATAGTAGACCCCAAATAAAGGCACGCAATGATATGACACAATCATGTGAGTAAAAAGGCAGGCAGTCTCTGTGAGCCACCACGTGGTTGCTGGGAATTGAACTCAGGACCTTTCGAAGGGCAGGCAATGCTCTTAACCTCTGAGCCATCTCTCCAGCCCAACAGGCAGTCTCTGTAAGTATGTTATATACTCTTTAATCAGTGGGTTCTCTACAGTGAGGAGCTGGTATTGAGAAAGCATTTGTGAACAAAAGCATCTTTCCTCACCTGTGACGTCACAACAGTAGAAAGCATCATATGTGCAAATAATTTCAGCTACTTAGCTCACAGGACCAAAGTGTGGCATCTATAAGAAAATAGTTTTTACTGTACTTTATTAATATTTTGAATAATGGCACCACTCAGGGTAAGTCTGTGCACAGGTTTATGTGCCTGTCTGTAGTTCACCTGGAGTTTTCTTTGGGGGGGGGCATGGGGGATGGGTTTTTCTTTATAGGAGAAAGAATCTGTAAGAGCAGAATGCAACAGGCCTGAACCTGCAGCTGCACTCTTCACTCTGGACCAGGAATCCCCCCACTCTCTCAGCACAGTTTTTAATTTCCATAAAAACTGCATAACTGTAGTTATACTAACTGATTAGTTTGGGGAAAAAATCCTTAAAATAGGAGAGAATATATCCACTCATTTTTGCAAACAATAATGTAGCTAAAAGATCCCTGAAAGGGACCTTTTGCAGATACATTATAAAGCATTGCAATTGCTTCTGTGTGAGTAGACAAAAATACAGATTCATAAGGAAAAATCTATACCACTTCAATATACTTACGAAGATTAGGCACTCACCTACAGCTGCACTAAGTCGGGCTCTCCTAGTTGGTAAATTTCTTGCTGATATAAACTGAAGACACATTTGAAAAGTGTGGGCAGGATCTCAAAACGACACTTGCCAGGAAATCAAATGTGTTCTGCAATTTCAAAATCAGTGAACTCAATCAAATTCATGCTGGCTGGCTACAGGAATTTCTTAAACGTGGGCTACACCATTTGACCGTCTGTTATAAACAGTGAACACTGTCACAGCTACTTTTCTTTTTCTGTGTTAATATGCCGTGACCTTCCAGGGGATTAGAGTCCATGATGGCGGAGTGAGCACAGCAGATGGCAGGCAGACGGAGCATGAGTTGAGAGCTCGCCTCTCATCCAGCCAGCAGGAAACTGAGAGCACTAACTGGGAATGGCCAGAGTCCTTGGATACCTCGGAGCCCACTGTCTCAGTTACTTTCCTATTACTGTGAGATACTGTGACCAAGGCAACATAGAGAAGAAAGAGTTTGTTTGGGTTTACAGTTCTAGAAAATGAGTCCATGGCCATCCTAACCAGGAACATGGCAGAGGGTGAGCAGACATGGCGCTGGAGCACTAGCTGAGAGCTTACGTCCTTCCTCACAAGCTGAGGTGGGGGGAGTGGGGCTAAAGGGAGAGGAAGAGAGCACACACAATCTAACTGGAAATGACATGGGCTTCTGAAACCTAAAGGCCCACAAAACCTCCTCCAACAAGGCCAAGCCCCCCTAATCCTTCCCAAACAGTTCCACCAACTGGGGTCCAACTATTCAAATATATGACCCTATGGCGTCCATTCTCTTTCAAACCACCATACCCGCCCACAGTCACACGTTTTCTCCAGCAAGGCCACACATCTGAATCTACCCCAAACAGCTACCAAGCAGGGATCAAGTATTCAGAGGTATATCGCTTAGAGAGGGGACATCTCATAACCACCACAAGCACTGTTCCAATGATCGGGATTGAGCTCCTCTGGGAAAGCTGACTTCTAGTTTAGAATGTACAATGTACACTCTAAAGTCTACGTGCAATCACGCTGAGGTTTTTAACCATTGTTTGGTGACAAGGGCGTTGTGAGGAATCAGTGCTAGCCCCACAGGTGGCTTTACTGAACAGCTAGCCATGATTTAAAGCATCCTATTTCTTAATCTCTTTCTTGCCTTACTTTCCTTCACCACCTTCTAAAAAAAAAAAAAAAAAAAAAACCAAAAATCAAAAATGTTAAGTTTCCTTAGTCTAATTGTTGACAGACAGAAGCTGTGGACCCTAGAGTTTCCGAGAGGCTGATGAGGAGCAGCATACTCTGAGGAAACAAGAAACGGGGACTCTTGACTGACTACACCAATCTCAAACATCAGGGGTGTTGGCAGACATCGAGTGGTAGAGGCTGGAGAAAAGGTCCACTTTCTGCGCATATTAAAGATAGCTTCACAGCGTCATGACTTTGAGTTCTGTCCTAAATGCGGTAACTACAGACCTAGTCATCGTTCGTAGCCTCTTTCCTTCTACTCTGTGTGCTTAGCACAGTATACCTAGGACCAGTAAAAGTCATAAACAATCACTGGGGGGCAACACTGAAAAGACCCTTCACCTATAGGAATTTCATTCTGGCACTCGACAGAAGACAAGCTCATTGTCTGAGTCTCGTTTCCTATGACTGTGATAAGACACCCTGGTAAAAGTGATTTCCAGGAGAAGAAAGGGAGGGTCTCCTTGGCTCAGAGTTCCAGGCTACAAATGCATGAAAGTCAAAAGAGCAGGAAGCAGCTGTCACATGACAAACACAGCCAAAAACAGACCAGCGAATTAGTGACTTCATGCTCAGCTCTCTCTCTTCCGTTCATTCAGCACAGGGCCAAGCCCATGAAATAGGATTGCACATCTTCAGTATGGGCCTTCCCACCTCAGTTCACCCAGTGTAACAATAATGATTACAGAAGAGGTCTTAAACGTGAGTGGAAGGACAAAGGAGAATTTGAAGAGGGGAAAAGGTGGGGTGGATATGATGTCAATACAGAAATTCTCGAAAACATTAAGTTTTAAGAAAGAAAATTCCTCCCATGCATGGCCATGAGTCAGCCTAATCTAGAGAACTCCTCATTTAGACTCCCTTCCCAGTTTTATCTATGTTTTATTGAGCCAAAAATCAAAACTATTCATCACGCTAATAAATTTCTCAATATGTTCTGAAGAAAATAAACACATGGGCTAGGATAGTAACGAGCAAAGAATGCGGGGGAAGGTTAGCTGGGACAATCCTAAACAGCATCTCCCATCCAAGTACTAACCAAGCCCAGCATGCTTCCCTCCAGATCAGGGCAATGTTTTGGTAGACATAAACAGTCTTTCTAAGGCAGTGTTACTTACGAGAAGAACCCCTTGCCTTGTAGAGACCTGAACAACAATAATCCAAATATCTAGAAAGATAGACTGGCTCACTCAAAGACCTGGAGAAGCTGAGAACACAGCAAGGCTAGCGTTGAGAAGTCAGCCAGGGCACAGCTGTGACCTATTCATAGACGATCTGAGAGGAAAAGTGAAAAGGTTGAATGTTACTCTAGGGACTGTGAGGTCCCAGAGGAATTCTGGAGGGAGAACACTTTGTAATCTCGTTTCTTGAAGAATATTCTAGGTGGTGTATGATGACCAGGCTGGCAAGAGACTGAGAAGAAGTCAGAAGGCCAAGTAGGGGACAGCTACTGCTCAGTCAGCCAGCCTGGTTATCCACACACGGGACACCGTAGAGATGAGGAGTTTACACACTGTTTGTGTACAATCATACACAAACGTTCTCTAGCACTTGAAAACCAGATGAAAAACGAGGAAGAGAATTGCTTACCCCCTAGAAAATAAGGGGATATAAAATGACTCAAAACGGTCAATCATTTTCAGTTAAAAAAAAAGGGGGGGGCGTATGTAGGAATCTAGCTCTTCTCTCCCTGATCACGCTTGCCTCTTCCCTGCCCCAGGTGTGTATCTAACCCACCTAACAATCTTGAGAGCTGGATATAGATGGGCATCCAGCAACCAGCCACACAAAGCAAGGTCTGCTGGCAACGGCTTTACCAAAGTGCAACTGACGACAGAGGAAATCAATCCTCCCTCACTACTTAACTTAGTGACCGGACTTGGCAACCATGTCCATCACAAGCTTTACTCTTAATATGAGGTGGCAGCATGGACAGAGAGGGGAAGTCATACATCCAGCAACATCAATTAAGTGCTTGCTAGCAGGCCTGTCCGTGACGGGGCAATCACCAAGGAGTGTAAATATTGGCTGGTTCCCGATAGACACTTATAAGACATGATGGAAGATGCCAATGATCTCTATGCAGTAGGGAAGTTGCCCATTCCCTCCACATAAAACACTGTGACAACACATGTTTGACACAGAGTGCCTAGAACTTTATGGACTGGTGTTTGATGGGATATTTGACAGAGTCCATGAAAAATGATTTTAGCACAGCTATTAGTTACCATATAACTAACCTGGAAGTAAAGACAGGTGGACGTGCAGAGGTAATGAACATCTGAACTTGGATGTCAGCCAAGGCAGCAGCGAGTAGCTGCTTCAGATTCCATATCGTTCACTTAACCACACTAGGTGCCTAGGAGTTAGTGAACCCTATATCTAAAAATAAAAAGTGTTTAAGAATCTTTTCAGAGGGGGCTGGAGAGATGGCTCAGCGGTTAAGAGCATTGCCTGCTCTTCCTGAAGGTCCTGAGTTCAATTCCCAGCAACCACATGGTGGCTCACAACCATTTGTAATGGAGTCTGGTGCCCTCTTCTGGCCTGTAGGCATACACACAGACAGAACATTGTATACATAATAAATAAATAAATAAAGAAAGAAAGAAAGAATTTTTTTTTTTTTAAAAAAAGAATCTGTTCAGGGGTTGCAGAGACAGCTTGGAGTTAAGGAAATTTGTTGAGCTTGCAGGGGACATCTGTCTGGGTTCCAGAACCCACATGGCAGCTGCATGTTGGAGTTGTAACTGTCTGTAACTCCAGTGTTGAGATAGGTGGAGGCCTGGACTGACCAACTCAGCTACTACCCAGGCCGACATCCAGGACTTTGGAGTTGGCCCTACTCATTATCCACCCCACCTGTGAACTGCAGGAGCTTATGAAGGAAGTTGCCCAACTATAGCCAAAGAATCTTGATGACTCCCAACAGCAGGATGTTTGAGAGAAGTTTTCATAGGGATTCAATACCCATGGTGTACCAGAAGTCAGAGGCCTTGAACCTGACCAACAACTCATTGCAAGGAACCTTTGCAAGCTTGCTCAAGACTGTGTGACATGCCACAGTTCCCAAGGCTCCATGACAAATGAATATATGATGACGAGATAACAAAGACAAAGGAATGAAGTGTCTGGGTCTGGGGGAAGGGTGCAAGGGTGGAGGACAGACGTGCAGGGACTGGAATATGAATGAGGCTGGGGTACACGATAAGAAACTCACAAAAGCATCAATAAAACTATGTTAATTAAAAAAGAAATACATAAACACAACATGGAGAAACCTCAGCTATTGTGCGCTGGAAAATGTGTCATCCATGTGTTTTTTATGCAGAATGGTGAGCCCTGACTAATGTGTAGAACATCTCACAACTACAAATTGTTTATCCTACACCCTCAAAAACCGGTTCTTAACATCCTAGGATTTAAAAAACAAAACAAAGCAAGAACAACAACAAAGGTATTCTGTGCTCCCAGAGCATTTCTGTTTGCTCTGTATGCAGAACTCTAACCGCCATGAGAATGTCTTCCGCTGCCCCAGGCGAGCTTCAGCTCAGCTACTGAGCTCAGAACTGTAGACGGGACTGCACAGAGGCAGACAGGTTAATGCCGCAAGTGAGTGGCTGGGGAAGCACAGCAGAGAAAAGCTAACCAACGTTGACAGGACTCCAAAGAACAGAGTGAAAATCAAGTGGCCCTGAAGACATCACCGCACTGCTCAACAAGATAAATATTCCATTTGGGGAATTAGGGAAACTTCGCAAGTCAAGCCAACGAGCGTCTGTCAGAGGCCCGTGTGGAGCTCTGGCATACATTTTGCTACAGAGGAGATATAAGAAATGAGGATCTAAGTTACATGGGAAGGAGAATCAAGAAACTATTTCTTGCTCTTTTCCATCTTCCTCTCGGAGAGGCAGCTTTGCTTCTGCCTCTCTCCCCACTTCTCTCTTCCCCCCTTCTCTGTCTCTTTCTCCTCTTCTCTCTCTCTCTCTCTCTCTCTCTCTCCCTCTCTCTCTGTCCCCCCCTTCAACCTTCCTCCTCCATAACCCCCGGAATAAACATTCAACCTCACCCTGCAAAAAAAAAAGAAACTATTTCTTTTGTTTTTTTTCCTTTAATTGAAAATTCATACAATATATTCTGATTACTGTTTCCTCTCCCCCATCTCCTTCCAGATCCTCCCCACCTCTCTACCCATCCACCTCCTTGATCTCTCTCCTTAGAAAACAAACGGGCAAAAAGAAGAAAGAGAGAAAAAGAGAAAGTACAAGAAACACAGAGGGAGTGGCATGACACATACCTGCATACACACAGAAGCAGAAGATCGGAAATTAGAGTACACAAGCAGAAGACTAGGTAGATTTTTTAAATAGCAAAACAAAGCAATATGAAACAAAAATAACACTGAGTTGGTTTTTTGTTGACCACGCACTGTTGAACATGGGGCCTACCCTTACAGGTGGTTTATGTACCCAGTGAGACTCCATTGAAGAAAACTAATTTTTCCATAGAAAGATGATGTCAACTGGAGGCAGCTTCAGGGATAGAAATGGGGACTTGTCTCCTCTTCCCCTTCAGTGCTAGAACTCTGTCTGACTTGAACCTGTGAAGGTCTCATGCACACTGTCACAGTCTCTGTGGATTCATGTGTGTGTGTGATAACCTTACAATACCATAAACACTCGTCAGTGGGGATGAAGGCTCTGGTTAGGCACCCACTTGACTTCTCCATGTTGACTGAGATGTCTAAGTCTTATCTTCAGCAGTTAGGACTTTCCATCAATTTGTGGAGACCAACCAACAGCCTTGGCACATAGATATTTGGTATTGGGCTATTTGGGTATTTCCATAGGGCCTCTTTGACCAACAATACAATCAGATTTAACCCTTTCTTGGCACTTGAAGTTTCACTTGGTAGTGAGAAATGTCTAGTTGGGGCACTATCGCCCCAATTTCATATATATATATATATATATACACACACACACACACACACATAGCAGCTTCTACAGTAGTAGGCTTCCATATGACCTCTCAAATATTAGTGTTACATCTTAGTATCAGCTGTCCCCATGTTCCCTCCCTTGACCCTCCCCATTTAATCATCCTGTTCCAGTCTCTCTCTTGTCATTCCTTACTATATATTTATTCCCCTTCCTTGGAAGATGCTCCCCTCACCACTTACTTTATACCTGATCCCTGTGGTCTGATAGATTATGGTTTGCTTTTCAAAGGCTTGAAAGCTAAAATCCTCATTTAAGATTTGTGTTTTGAGGTCAGCGTTACCTCACTCAAGATGATGATGTTTTTTTCCTAGCTCCATCCATTTATCTGAGCATTTCATGATTTCATTATTTTTTAAAACAGTAATGTTCCATTGTGAAAATACTACATTTTCTTTTTCCACTCATTTATTCGTGGACATCTAGGCCATTTTCAACTCCTGGCCCTTATGGAAAGAGCAGCTATGAAGATGGTTGAGCAGGTGTCTCTGGGGTATTGAGTTCTCCAGGTATATGCACAAGAAGGGTATCCACGGATCTTGAGGTAGATTTACTCCCAGCTCACTGATGAGCCACCGTACTGATGTCCATAGTGGCTGTACTAGTTTAGACTCTCAACAACAATGGCTGAGTGTTTGGCTTACCATCATCACCAGCATAAGCTGTCATTCGTTTAATTGATCTTGGTCATTATGATTGGTGTAAGACAAAAGCTGCAAGCAATCTTGATCTGCATTTCCCTGATGACCAAGGAAGTTGAATATGTCTTACTTGTGCTTCATCTTATAGTAATTCTATATTTAATTATACCCCGTTTTTAAATTGGGTTATTTGGGTTTTTTATTTATTTTATTTAATGTGCATTGGTCTTTTTATCTGCGTGTATGTCTGTGAGAGGGTGTTGGCTCCCATGGAGCTGGATTTACAGTCAGCTGTGAGCTGCCATGTGGGTACTGTGAACTGAACGCAGCCATGAGCTGCGCACATGTGTGTATATATATATATATATATATATATATCTTGTTCCGTATGTGCTGTGTGCGTGTATGTGTGTGTGTATCTCCTGCTCTGTGTGTGTGTGTGTGTGCATTGTGTGTGTTTGTGTGTGTTTCCACATGGAGCTGGCAATTGTCCTTTCAATTCCCTGTGAAGAGTTGCATTGGGATGTTGGTGGGGATTGTGATGGATATGTAGATTGCTTTTGGTAGGTTGAATTTTTGCACTGAAAGCATGGAAGATTTTTCTATCTATTGGTATCTTATTTCTTTCTCCAATTCTTAAGTCGGTTATCCCAAGACGTTTTTGAGGCTACTGTGAAAGTTATTGTTTCCCTGGTTTCTTTCTTATTTCATTTCAGTTCATAAAGAAGGGTTACTGGTTTTTGTGAGTCAAGTTTGTAACCTGCAACTTTTCTGGAAGTGTTTATCCTTTGTAGGAGTTTCCTGGTGGAGTCTTTAGGGTCATTTATATACACAATTCTATCATCTGCAAATAAAGACATCTTGACTCCTTGCTTTCCTCTTTGTATCCTCTTGATCTCCTTCAGTTGTTTTATTGCTCTGGTGAAGATTTCAAGTGCTATACTGAATGAGCATGGGGAGAGGAGACAGTCTTGTCTTGTTTCTGGTTTTACAGGAACTGCTTTGGATCTTTCCATTTGGGTTGATGTGGGCTGTGGGCTTGCTGGAAATTGCTGTTATTATGTTGATGTACGTCCCTTGTATCCTTATGCTCTCCAGGACCCTTGTCATGAAAGCATGTTGGATTTGTCAAAGGTCTTTTCTGTGTCTGAGATGATCATGTGGTTTTTGTCTTTCAGTTTGCTTATGTTGTGGATTGCATTTATCAATATACATATGTTGAACCATCTCTCCCTCTCTGGGACCAAACTTACTTGACCATAGAGGATAATCTTTTTCGATGTGTTCTTGGATTTGGCTTCCAAGTATTTTATTGAGAATTTTTGCATCTTGTTCATAAAGGCAATTGGTCTGTATTTTTGTCCTTGTCTATAGGTTCAATGACCTATAGACAGCTATGTGAAATGTGATTGCACAAAAAGGGTCTTTTATGAGGGGGGCAGAGATCAAGAAGATCTGTGTGTTTGAACTCTTCCTAGCCTCTCTGCTAAGTTTTTCTTTCTCTCAAGTAGGCATGCCACAGAAGATCTCTGACATAGAGTGAGGCAAGGGCAGGTCGCAGAAGCTCTTTATAGCTAGTACTTACACAGAAAACCAAGGAAAGGTCAGGGCAGTATTTTTAGATTTTATTGCTAACTTTTGAGAAAGTTCCAGTTTCTATGACCTACCATGGGAAAGAAGAATTCCAGCTTCTATGGCTTCACCAGTGAAGTGGAGGCAGAATGAAAGTGGAGAGGCAGGAAGGCAAGAGTAAGTCAGAACCTGTGCTTCTGAGTCTGCTTCTGACATCACTTTAGGGTCTCAGTTCTTCTGAGTCCAACATGCCTCCCAAAGTGGAATCATGCTTTAACACTGGTTAGGTATAAAATTCAATTGCTACAAATTAACAAAAGCCAGATTCAAAAGTCTTGACTATTTCAGTCAGACATTGAGTCACTCAGCACAGATTTACTACATCAAGACGTTTCGTGAGTGTTCAGTAGACACATCTCAAATCTCACACAAAGTCTAACATGCTCTCTTGGTTTACTGCTGTATCTGTTTATGTTAACATGGATTTGTGGTGCTAACACACCCTTCCAGAAAATGTCCTCTGCCTGTGCTCCCTACCTTGAGCAGAATAGACTTGAATTGTCAAAAACTTCTGAAATGTTCTTGCTAACTCAGCCCATTGTCCAGTAATCCTCACGGTTATCACTAACATGGATATTCCCCACTGGTAATAGTGGCACAAACTGTAGTCTTTTTCCCAAGACTCTAATTCAAAACAAAAACCGTCACTGTTTCCAAAATAGTAGAACAGCTGCACTCATCCCCTACTTGCTAGTGTCCTGCTACTTCTTAATTCTCTTGGGATATAATTCTCAATTATAAAATCTCAACAATAAGGATTAAGATAAGGAATCGTAAAAATAGTGAACTGTCTGCTCCACAATGAGCAGTCTGTGGATGTTTCTATTATGCATTTCTGTGGTTTGGAAGACTGTCTCATAGAGGTATATTTTAAGCTTAGTCCCCAGACAGTGACACTAATAAGAGGCACAGGGATCTTTAAGAGGTAGGACCTTTTGGAAGGATGTGTGTCACTGGGGATGTGCATTTGAAGAGGATGTCAAAACCCCAGCCCTTCCTTCTTCTTCTTCGCTGACTGGCTGGCATAAAGGCCAGTCACCTTCCTCTGATGTAGATTTCACTGTGATGTATTGCCCTATGCAACAGGCCATTGGTCATAGACTAACACCACAAAAACTCTGAGCCAAATAAATCTTTCCTTGTTTTAGGGTGTGTTTTTCACATATTTCGTGACAATTATGGAAATCCAGCTACTCCGTTGTAAGTGTTGCAGTTATGAAGGAAAAAAGTATAGCGTATCCTGGTCATCAGAAGCTGAGGAATACCTGGAAGTGTTACAGCTCTGAAGGGAAAGATATCCTGGTCGTCAGAAGCTGAGGAATACCCTGGCGGTGTTAAAGCTCTGCTCTAGGGGACAGTCTCCCCAGCCAAGTGTTACAGTCCTTGCTCCCGGAAAGGATTGTTAATGCAAGTGTAACAATGTTGACCCAGCAGGGGAGGATTTTCCCAGGGAAGTTGTTACAATTTGGCTCGGCTCTGCTCCAGAGAAGGGTTACACAGCTCTGCTCATCTTCCCCAGAGTGTAACAACTTGCTTCCAGTAAGGGAAAGTTTCCCAGCCAAAATGTTAGAGTTCTGTTCTGACTCCACCCTGGCAAGAGCCATTACAGCTCTGCTCTGCTCTGCTCTGCTAAGGAAGTTTCCTGGGGGAAATGTAGCAGCTCTGCTTCACTTCCGCCAAAGAAAGTCGCTACAATCAACCTCACTCTAGAGATTTATTGGGAGGGAGGAGTCTAGGTGAGTGGCTGCCTCTACCATGGTGTAAAAAGGCAGCCCCAAACCGAACAGGTACAGGGCTTATGTAGGATTTCTTAGGGCTGGAGCTTTCCAGGGTGACAGTTTTCAGAGTGGGGTTGATAGGGTTCTCAATTCCTGAGCTTGAGACAAGCTCACAGATTAAGGTTGGATTTTGTGCTCAGGGATTAGCTGGATTTCAATTCCTGAGTCAGTTAGGCGAAGGGTGTGTTTCCCTGACTCTAGTCTCAGGGGCAGGGTGTTCTTTCACTGGCTCTTTTTACCCTACGTCCACACATAGCTCTGCATCTCTCAGCCTAAACTCTTCTGAGATTTTAGGGCAGAGAAACTGCCCTGTGCATGTGGCATATTTATCAACATCCCTAGCCTCTACTCACTAGATGTCAGTAACACCCTCTACATGCTGGCAATCAAATATTTTTCCAGCCAGATGTAGTTGCTGCTACCTGTAGTTTGAGCTACCTGGGACACATATTATTCAGAGTTCTGTAGAGGAGCATAACTAACTGAGAGGGGTGTACTAGATTGGTTATTGAATCCGTGTAAGCTTAATACATAAAAATTAAATGACAAATGAAATTTACCATCAGGCCAAAAGAACCTCAGAACTGTGACTATTCATTCAAAGAAAACTAAGGTATAAAGCTTGCAGGGTATTCTAATGTTTAGTGGGCCCTTTCTCCCAAGGGGAAAGTCAAGATCTCCTCCACAGCCTAGGGACTCTGGCATAGTATTTTCAGGAAACAGAAGGACCCAGGCTCGGCTCTGGCTGCTCCTCCCCTGCTTATGTGGAGAATGTGAACTCAAGGCTGCAGGGCCACTGGGACCAGACTGTCACACAGAACACAACTACTCGCCTCTGGCACAATGTCCCCATGCCAAAGCTCTTTGCTTCCATCCAGCTAAACACCAGAGAAGATGTGATAGCGCAGGAAGGTCTCTAATCTCAGTCACTGTGATCAGGCCACCACAATCCTCCCAACACAGCAACCTATGCTACTAATGTACCCTCCATCCATCTCTCTGGCGATAATCCTCCCAACACAGCAACCTATGCTACTAATGTACCCTCCATCCATCTCTCTGGCGAGTCTGTCATCCTTTCAAATAGTTTGTCAACCTGATCTGAAATTTCTCATCTTTAAAAGGAAACTGGGGGGAGGGGGGGGGACACTAGTGTTTCTTTCTTGTTTGGTTGGTTGGTTTGATTTTGTTTGGGAAAGAGTCTCACTATGTAGTTCTGACTGTCCTGGAACCCACTATGTAGACCAGACTGACCTAGAACCCTCAGAGATCCTCCTGCCTCTACCTCCCCAGTGCTGGGATTAAAGGCATGTGCCACCACACCCAGTATATTGGAAATTCAGTTATTAGAAGAAAAAATATGACCCTCCAAGTCTAAAGTAACAGAGGTTTATTCTTCTCACTGAAAAGAACCTGGTGGGCTAGTGATTCCAAGGTCAGCATGTGTGACTCAGCATCAGGGAGCTCCTTTCGTGTGTCGGTACTTGCTAATCACAGCTGCGAGGAGATTGCTGAGGGTCTACATGCCATCTCATGTTGGAGGCTGGAGCATGGAAGGCATTTGTTAGTTTCAGGAACGCGAGCTCCTCCAGGACTTTCTGGTCTCCATCGCCAGGATGTGGTCTCCATCGCCAGAAGAGTGTGTTGTAGCCAACTGAAGGCAAGAGAGCTAGGAAAGTTGTTCTTTCCAGCGCCTTCATGGGGAGGCAGTGAGCGGGCAGGGTTGCTGGGATAGCCAGGTAATCAACAAGCCAACAGTGCCCACCACACTTGCGTGTAACAGTGATCTGAGCTTACTATGTGCACAATCATGAAACCTTTGATTTCTTGTTTCAGATCTTACTATTCTATTCATAATCTTTCAAGATGGGAAATCATCCTCGCTTTCTAACTCACCAAGTTCGGCTTAAGTTGAGTGAGCTGAGCTTCTTACAAAACCCTTCACAAACATATTGAACTATTATTTGAAGAAAATCTTAGACGTGAACTAATTTTATTTTATATGGTTCAAATGTTTGCTTAAAATTCTTTAAAAAATCCAATAAAATGAATTTTAAATATAGCAAATGTCAAGTTTTCTTCAGCATTTTAATGCTGCTTATATATTTCATTCCATTTTTTTCTGATTAAAGTGCACATGTAGAGCCAGACACAGTGCTGCTTACTTGTAACCACAGTTACTTGGGAATCTAGGGTTAGGGGATATGAGTTCAAAACCAGCTTTGGCAATATAAGAGGATATGTCTCAAAAAGGGAAAAAAGAAATGAAGGGAGGGAGGGAAAGAGGAAGAGAGAGAGAGAGAGAGAGAGAGAGAGAGAGAAATCTGGGGTTGGAGAGATGGTTCAGAAGTTAAGAAATCACACCTTTTTTCCAGGGCACTCAAATTTATTTCCTGTTCTATGACTGAATAGCTCACAACTGCCTGAACTTCAGCTTCAGGGTGTCTAACATCCTTTGTTGTCCTCCTCAGCACCCACATATTCATATAAATAAATTTTTAAGAAAATACATTATATATATATATATATATATATATATATAATATTCAAGGGGAGAATTGTACAAGTCAGTCAAAGCTTCATCTCGGACAAACAAGTAGAAAGGAGTGTGTGTGTGTGTGTGTGTGTGCACGTGCGCATGCTCGTGCCACAACACACATGTGGAAGTCAGAGAATAACTTGCAAGAGTAAGTCCCAGGATGGAAGCTAGGTCATCAGGCTTAGTGGCAAGCACCTTTACCACTAAGCCAGCTCACTCGCCCAAAAAGATATTTAAGAGAACAAACAGCAGATAAGAAAGTCTGTGTCACCTCTGTCCCTGTACATCTGATGTGGGTTTCTATCCATCCTTTGGGGCTGTCTTTGTCACTGCTCTAGTGCTGGGAAGAGACACCATGACCAAGGCAACTCTCACAAAATAAGGCATTTAACTGGGGCTTGCTTATAGTTTTAGAAGATCAGTTCATTATCATTACAGTGGGGAGCAGACAGGCACGCTGTTGGTACAGTAGCTGAGAGCTTTACAGCCTGATCCACAGGCAGCAGGCAAAGAGAGAGACCTTGGGCCTCTCTTTTGAAACCCCAAAGCCCACATCCAATGACACACCTCCTCCAACAAGTGCAAACCTCCTGATTCTCCCCAAAATTCCCACTCCCTGGTGACTAAACATTCGAATATATTAGCTATGGGGGCCATCCTCATTTTCATACCCTCAGGAAAGAGATTCATTAGAGGTTACCCTTGGCCTCACTCCGGGGACTAACTAGACTGGCCCAAAGAGGGAGTCAATGCCAGCTTTATTCCCCAGACGTTTCTGCTGTTAGTCAGACAAATGAGTTCTGAGAAGGCACTTTTCTCCATCTGTTGAGGTCCAAATGTCTTTAGTCCAAAATACCAACTCTGGAACACCAAGTAAATCCCCACACCTGTTACAGGATAATTTAACAAGAATTGGGGGAAGAAGAGATTAAGAGTTATGAGTCATACAGATAGAGAATCAAAGTGTCTCAAAGACTAGTAATCATTTACTAATGAGAAAACCAGTGGTAATTCAAGAGATATTGTATGTGTGTGTTTAGCCAACAGTAACAATGGAACAAAAGCATACAAAATCAACTAATACCATGGAACAATAATTAATATATATCACCATCTTGCCTCTACCACAGAAAAATCTGTATTTCTAGGGACAATGGCTATTTGCATTTTTATATGCTAGAGCTGAAAAAAACAAAAATCAAACAAACAAACAAAACAAAGAAGCTGTGAGGTCAAGATAACTCCCTTCCGTGATCTTGTGCGTTTTTCCAGTTTCAAAGTCTTTCACTTTTGTTCCAGTCCCATGGCTGTGCTGGGACAAAGCCAAACATCATGGGACATCTGGATAGTCAGGTGACAGGCAGGCTGGTATGCTTTCCTAGGGATGTTTCTTTGCAAACCTTTGGGTGACTTTCCAGAGAGGTTCATTATCACGTCTCATATTTGCCAGTCCCACAACAACACGATGTCTTCCTTCTGCTGTAAGGAACTGATGCCATAATCGAAGGAAGACATTCTTCCCACGTCTTTACAGGTCGCCTTCAGTGTCTCCAGAACTTTCCCAGCGCTCTGCCTCCTGGCTGTTTGTTCTGAGCAATTGTGCCCTGAAGGCATTTGGGAGCCCACAGGAAGGTATTCTGTGTTGGGGGTGTAAGGAGTGGCAGGTGGTGGAGCATGCTAGAAAGTCTCTGCAGGGAAAGCAATCCACAGTAGGGGCTATAGTTGTCAGCCTAATTATGTTGAAGCAACAGAAAGCAGATTCCTCACTCTTAGAAAAGCAGGGAGAGAAACTTAATGAGAGAAAAAAAAACAGCTTTAGTCCTGTGGTACTGCGTGGGAGGAGGGACTCAGGGTTCAGCATCGAGAGATGGACTGGAAAGTAAATGTAAATGTCTACATGCACAGGTCTGAACAACTGCACAGTCCCAGTCCATCCACTGAGGACACCGGGGAAACAACAGCCCAGTAGCCTTGTGTACTGAGTCCTTACCTTGGCTTCTAAATATGATTCAACTCCCGAGGAGCCAGAACTCAGAGAAATGGTGGATTTGAAAGCCACAACAGGCAAAATAGATGATTCTGGAAAAATCATTCAGTGCCCGAAAGCATGGAAGTCCTCAGAGACCAGTGGGTTCTGTTGAGGCTTGAGAGGATCAACGTCAGCTTGAGGTTCCCACCACCAAAGATGAAGAAATTTGGGGATAGGGGTACAAAGACCAGTAAGATGGATCAGCTGGCTAATCATTCGTCATGGGTTCAATTCCTGGTCCTCGGAGCTATCTTCCAGCCTTCACACATGTGCCCTGGTACCCTTGCCCGCTCATCCCCACATTCTGCACATATGCACAATAATAACGATTTTTAAAAGAACCAAAGGTGGCTCCAGATAAAAGTAAAGACATAAGAAATCATCTCGGGGCTAAGTCTAAACTTGTCCCATTCACTTACAGGATATTTGGGAGCCCCAGCTTGAATGGAACCTGAGAGTCCCGTGCCAATGGCTTCTCAGTGTTCATCTGATTCTGGTGGTTGTGTCCTGTTGTGGAGAAGGCCTTTACTTGTAGGGAATATATAGCAAAGTGTCTGGGGGTAATAGCAGGGGAGCACTTTACTCTCGGACATTTCAGGGAGATGAAAAGATTCTTAGCCCGTATTTGCAGGTGTTCTGTCAGTTGGAGAATTTAAAATTGTAAATTAACATCAATCTATTATAATATTAATTATATTATAACTATATCATAATATCATAATGTTATGGAAATAGACTAATTTCGTGGTACAAGCATGTAAGAGAATTTGGGAACCAAGATGTATTGTCCTTTTGTGAGCTGCCTTTATTTTAGGTTGAGGTCTGGCAGGGATAATTACTGTGCCCAACTCTTTGAGGTCATAGGTTCAATCCCCACCACTTTGGCACTCATAGAGTTGTGGGGGCAGTAGATAAAGAAAGAGAGATTGGCAAGAGAATCCTAGGAACAGAAGCCAGTATGAGCATTCTAGTGAGGCAGAGACTCCAGAAAGCGGCCACAGCCACAACAGATGGTAATGCCAGGTTCCTGCTCTAACTGGTCCAGGGAACAAACGTGTGGGAACTATGAGGGGACCACCTTTAGTGCTATGTGTGTATTAACTGTCTCCAAATATCGCATCTCTCTCCCTCTTCCCCAGTCACTCCTGGGAGTGCACAGGATGTCAGCTGTCCCCTTGGTTCCTTCCCCTGTGGGAACATCACCAAATGCTTGCCCCAGCTGCTTCACTGCAATGGTGTGGACGACTGTGGGAACCGAGCAGACGAGGATAACTGCGGTGAGTGAGGAGCCGGGTCACAGCCAGCAAGGCCTGGCCATGCCAACCTGGAAGAGAACTGAGTGTGTGTGGGCAGGGGCTTGATTGGCTTCCGTATCTACTTTGGGAAAGGGCCAGAATCAGCACAAGACACCCCAAGACCAAGTTCTCAGCACAAAGGAGATTTATTTGTCCTGGAGGTATAGTAGGAGGCTGCTTGTTCATTCCTGGCCATTCATCCATTCATACCTGAAATAAACACACACAGAAACTATATTAATTTAAACACTGCTTGGTTTATTAGCTTAGGTGTCGCCTCCTCCTCCTCCTCCTCCTCCTCCTCCTCCTCCTCCTCCTCCTCCTCTTCTTCTTCTTCAGATAGGGTTTCTCTCTAGCTTTGGAGCCTGTCCTGAAACTAGCTCTTGTAGATCAGGCTGGATTCAAACTCACAGAGATCTGCCTGCCTCTGCCTCCCAACTGCTGGGATTAAAAGTGTGCATCACCACCACCTGGCTTAGTTTAGGCATCTTATCAACTAACACATCTTAAATTAACCCATTCCTATTATTTTATATTTTACCACAAGACTGTGACCTATGGGTAGGCGTATTTCTCCTTTGGCAGCTGCATGGCACCTCCCTGACTCCGCCTTCTTTCCTCCTCTATCTGCTTGGAATTCCTGCCTTACTCTACTCTGTTCTGCCATAGGCCAAAGCAGCTTTATTCATTAACCAATAGAAGCAACACATATACAGAAGGACTTCCCACCCCATGGAGAGACAAAGGTCTGCCTCTAGATAGAGAGGAGGCAGATGTAGACCATAGTAATTGACAATTTATAAAGGGAAAAGGAGAAACCCTGTGTTAGGATGAGTTGATTTGTTTTGATCGGGCATTATTAATTAGGGTAGCCAAAAGGGGACTTTCTATTACTGGACTTCAATACTTTGATAGCTCAACCTTGGTAGTCAGCCTCAGGAGAAGGAAGTGGCTAAATAAGGGAATAGACTTAGGAGGCTAGCTTTAGGAACATAATCTAATAGTTTAGCAAGACAGAAGGCGTGGAGAAGGGCAAGGCCTGACAGAGCCATGTTTGCCATGTTTGGGCCTACTAGAGCCCTCTGCGTCCCTATTACTGTTAATATAGTGATGAACTGTCACATCCAGTTCCAGCTGGGTTTTTTTAATTTGTTCTTATAGAGCTATGTATTTCCCCCCCATCCCCCCTCGTCCTCTCCCCTCCCTTTACTCCTCTCCCATGGTTGCCATGCTCCCAATTTACTCAGAAGATCTTGTCTTTTTCTATTTCCCATGTAGATTAGATCCATGTGTGTCTATCTCTATTAGGGTCCTCATTATTGTCTAGGAATTATAATTGTAGGCTGATTTTTCTTTGTTTTATGTCTAAAAGCTACTTATGAGTGAGTACATATGATATTTGTCTTTCTGGGTCTGGGTTACCTCACTCAATATGATGTTTTCTAGATCCCCCATTTGCCCACAAATTTCAAGATGTCATTATTTTTTTCTGCTGTGTAGTACTCCATTCTGTTAATGTACCACATTTTCCTTATCCATTCTTCAATAGAGGGACATTTAGGTTGTTTCCAGGTTTTGGCTATGACAAACAATGTTGCTATGAACATAGTTAAGCACATGTTCTTGTGATATGATTGAGCATCCTTTGGGCATATACCAAAAAGTGGTATTGCTGGGTCTTGAGGAAGGTTGTTTCCTAATTTTCTGAGAAATCACCACACTGACATTCAAAGCAGCTGTACCAGCTTGCACTCCCACCAGCAATGCAGGAGTGTTCCCTTTACCCCATATCCTCTCCAGCATAAGTTGTCATCAGTGTTTTTGATCTTGGACATTCTTAAGAGTATAAAATGAAATCTCAAGAGTTGCTTTGATTTTCATTTCTCTGATGGCTAAGGATGTTGAACATTTCCTTAAGTGTCTCTCAGTCATTTTAGATTCCTCTGTTGAGAGTTCTTTTTTTAGGTCTGTACTCCATTGTTTATTGGATTATTTGTTCTTTTGATGACCAATTTCTTGAGTTCTTTGTATATTTTAGAGATCAGCCCTCTGTTTGATGTGGGTTGGTGAAGATCTTATACCATTCTGTAGGCTGCCATTTTGTCTTATTGACCGTGTCTTTTGCTTTACAGAAGTTTCTCAGTTTCAGAGGGTCCCATTTGTTAATTGATTGTCTCAGTGCTGCTGGAGTTCTATTTAGGAAGTCTCCTGTGCCAGTGCTTTCAAGTGTACTTCCCACTTTCTCTTCTATGAAGTTCAGTGTGGTTGGTTTTATGTTGAGGTCTTTGATCCATTTGGACTTGAGTTTTGTACATGGTGATAGACATGAATATATTTGCATTCTTCTACATATTGATATCCAGTTATGCCAGCACCATTTCTTAAATATGCTTTCTTTTTTCCATTTTATACTTTTTGCTTCTCTGTCAAAAAATCAGGTGTTCAAAGATGTGTGGATTAATATCCAGGTCTTTGATTCAGTTCCATTGGTCCTCCTGTCTGTTTTTAAGCCAATACCAGGCTGTTTTCAGTACTGTAGCTCTGTAGTAGAGTTTGAAGTTGGGGACTGTGATGCCTCCAGAAGTTCCTTTATTGTACAAGATTGTTTTGGCTATGCTGCACAGCTCCGCTTGTTTCATAGGGAATAGTGTTACCCTCAGTATTTCAGATAAGTAGTTATTCGGTAGAGTCAAGTATTTTTAAACCAAGAAACCTGCAGAGCTCATGTCTTTGAGGCACAATGGTATCAAAATTGAGAACAGGGTCTCTGAAAACTGAACCTAGGAACAGTGTTCACTCACCAATTACGCAAACTTTCAAGAACACCTCTTGACCACTGTGTGCCTTGGTCTGCTCATTTTGTAAAAAGGTTTGATGATGGTACCTACACTGAGACTTTGGAAAGATTAAGTATAAAGAATTAGGATAGTGCCAGGCATATGACGGGGACTCACAGCATGTTAGAGACTGCTGTTATACTTAGTCCAGCTAGGGAGGAAATGGGAGAATCCTGAAAACAGAAGTATTCGCATGAGGCTGACTTGTTCCAACAAAACCCATCCTATGGCCTTACGAGGGCAGTAAGTGAGGCTGTTGGCCACATTGGATATTTAGAAAAATAGCTAGCTTGCAGAGGGTATTTTTGTTCAAGTTTCTGAAACTTTAAAGTACAAATTTATCAAAACCACTTGAATGCCTGAAGCTGGTTCACCGCAAAACAAATCTGTTAATCAATATACAAGCTAGTAATATTCTCACTTGTGGGAAAACATGAGGCTATTTTTGGAAGGCGAAAACATACGTACAATGCTAAGGCTGGATGCACTGTATAAATGATAAGCCTGCAGGAGGTCTTGCTGCCTACTCTGGGCATTCCAGATTTGCAAAACACCGCCCTAATGACTGAAACTTCCTTTACAAACAGAACCGAAAGGAGACAAGGCTTAAAAAACTCCACTCTGAGTAAGCTTCGCCCAGCTTATATCATAGAGCCAGCGCTTGGGCCTTGAGAAACAGGTCATTTCCTGTAAATGAATCTTATAATCACAAACAAACTCAAATCATCTTTGTAATAGGGTGTGACAACCATTTTCACCCAACTCCTGCGTGTGGGAATCCCAGGGCAATAGCCAAGAACCGTAAAGTGCTAACAACGTCTTCAATTTCACTGCCTGAGCCTCCTCTGGCTCAGCTTCTCACCTGGGCTAAGGTGCAGAACTACAAGATACACTTTCTCTTTGACCACCAGCATCCCTGTGTTTGATTCCCCAAGCCAAGCAGACAGAACTGAAGCTGTTGTTTAGGAAAGCCGTCCCTCACTGAGCCACACCCTCCAGCCTCAGGCTTTTATGGTTTGTTTTGCTTGGCTTTGTTTTGTTTTTGTTTGGTTTAACACCTTCCCCTGGTTGTATTTTCACAGCTTCTCCGTTAGGAACGCTCTCTCGCCACAGGGGGTAAACCAAGTGCAGACACTTAACTCAGCAGTGAAAGCTTCGCTTACCTTTGAGTGAGAGGTCCGCAAACATTTCAAGGAAAAGCATTTGCTAAAATAACCGAAAATTGCAATGCAAATACAACCCTGATCTGAACGCTGCCAGCCACTTCCCTCTGCACCTGCTTGGTATTTGGACACAGTCCCAGGTGGCGTCCCGTCAGGCAGAATGGGTTCCAGGAGGCAGAAGCCGGGTAACTGTCTCAAGTTCACCAGTAAAAGCAGGTCTTCGGCATAAAAGGAAACGGTAGCTTTAGTGGCAGTCTTAAAGAGACCATATTAAATAATAAAAATAACAATAAGTAGCCATTCTTGTGATAATAATCTTTAGTCTGGTGCATTCCTCAAGACTCCCCAGTCAGCGGCGCAAACACAGACAATAAGGCATTCAATACAGCTGGCTCAGCCTCCAAAATTTCTACTTCAGTCCTGGCCTGAAGGGTGGTGAATGACTCTTCTCTTTTCTAGAAAAAGTGCCTATCACTATGGGTCGGTAAAAGGATTCAGTGAAGGCTGGAGACAGAGCTCAGCCGTCAAGAGCGCTTGCTACTGCTGCAGAGGATACTCAGCTGCCGAAGAACCATCTCTAACTCTAGCTCCAGAGAATATGACTCCTTCCAAGAGCAGCACACACATTCTACACAGAGAGAGAGAAACAGAGGGACAGAGACACAGACGGGGGGGGGGGGGGGGGGGGGGGAGCTTGAGGATTAAATGAGATGCTATATAAGAGGTGTTTAGCAGAAGAGAGATAAGATGCCTTTGTGACCCCACCCCAAGTTTATGCATGAGAATCCTACCCTATAACATGTTAAATGTTCCCTCTGATCAAACCTCTCAGATGTCCAAGTATGTACTACTGCTGTCTGTCCTTGCCAGAGTGGGCTGGCACGCTCAGGAGAGCCTGCAGAATTCCACCACCATCTGTAGAGTCAGGTGATTACAACTAGGAGCTTGTGTTGCTTTTGCCTCTTGTTGTTCTGATTTCCCTGGCCAGCTGTGGCTTTTTATTTCTTCCCTTTATGGTATCTGGATAATTTATGCTCCCAAGGCTGCTCACTTTTAAGACATTCATATTTAAATTCTTGCTAATGCTAATTAAATTAAACCAGAAATGCAGTCTTTTCAGAATATATAAACTTCATGAGTATCTGATGAAGCAGTATTAGATATATTTCCAACTATGCAAAATAAAGTGTTTTAGCTTATATAGATGGAATGAATTCATGATCATTTGTGATTAAAAGTATATTGTCAAATCAAATGTCCATTTTTAGTGGAAGAGGACATTTTTCATTAATCAGAAAAAAAATTCAAAGTAAAACTTAAGATTCCAACAATTCAGGAGACAGAGGGAGCCGGTTCTTTGCAAGTTGGAGGCCTGTGTGATCTATAATCTTTCTTTTCCTTTCTTTTATGAGACAGGACTCTGCAGCTTTGGAACCTGTCCTAGAACTAGCTCTTGTAGATCAGGCTGGCTTCAAACTCACAGAGATCCGCCTGCCTCTGCCCCCCCACCCCAAGTGCTGGGATTAAAGGCGTGCGCCACCACTGCCCAGTTTAAATCACTTTTGTTAGATATTTTGTCATAGCAATGAACATTAAAGGTAACTGATTCAAAAGTTGGAGAGATGGCTTAGCAATTAAAAGCAGTTGCTGCTCTTCCGGAGGACCACGGTTTGATCCTGGTACCTACATCAGGGGGCTGTCAACTGCTTGTTACTCCAGCTTTGGGAAATCTGACTCACCCTCTGGGTGGACAGACACACACATACACACACACACACACTATTTTTTTAAGCAACTAATACAGAAAACAGGTGCCAGGAAGTAGCATCTTTGTTGTGATAAACATGAACACGTGGTTTATTGGCTTTAAAAACTGGTCTGTGAGAGGAATGTGGAACAGTTTGCAGGTACAGGCCAAGGAAATCCTAGAACACTGTGAGCAGAGATGAATAGGCCATTCCGATGAGAGTTTAGGAGACCAAAAGGCCAAGGGACAGGTGAACAGTCGAGGCCCAGCTCCTGAGTTTTCAGAAAGAACGAGGCCAGAAGTCATTTGGGGAGAGATTCTGAGTTCATTCTGCCTGTGTCCTGATCTTCACTCTGATCAAACCTCCACGATGTCCCGGGATGTACTGTTGCTGTCTGTCTGTGCCAGAATCATCTGGAACACTCCGGAAGGAAAGCAGAATCACCCATCCTCTGTAGAGTCAGGTGATTAAACGTGGGAGTGAGTGTTGCTGAAATCCAAAGAAATGGATTTTTCTTGTTGTTGTTGTTGTGCAATGGAAATTCCAAAGCAGCACAGCATTCAGGCCCTGACATGACGGCTGCTCGCTCTCTTACCCAGATCTAAGGTGAAAGCAAGGAGAGGGAGGTGGAAACTCTGAATCGCCCAAGGAGCGGGGTTTGAGGTTGTGGACAAAGACCGTGTAGCAAAAGTAGCTATGATATGTCAAAAGATTAGCACCGGAAAAGATGAACATCATGTTCCGCGATGGGACCATAAGAAAGGCGCCCTAAGCAAGAGCCAGCCAATGAAGCCTCCAGCCTGCAAAACACCAATTAATTTGGGAGGTGAGAGCCTAAGATAGGAATACTTATTTTCTTTTTCAAAAGCAATAACCTAAAAAAGAGTTGCTCAAGGTTGAGCAGGACACATCAGCGGCTGCAACCATGGTCCAAGAGAACCAGAGGAGAGGAGAGGAGAGGAGCTGGCAACGGAACTCAGCAGCAGCATCTGTATGGTACTGGTTTTATAGGCATGAAAGTTTCGAGGGTGAGGGAGTCATGCAGGCTTGCAGGAAGGTTTTTAAAAGCAGGTCGAACATCTATCTTGTGCTAGGGTTGGAGTCCCTATAAAAGGAGATTCTAAAAAGCAATTGCATGAAGCTGAAGGGGTAGAATCTACATTGCAGTGGAAACTTCGGGATGTTGGGGATGCAAGGACCATGTGGTTTCCACTAAGGAATGCTGCAGAGACAGAACAGAGGCCGCCCAAGAAAGAGACTGCATGCTGCAGGAGGCAGAGCTGGAGACACAGCGCTAATAAACCGCTTTGGAGTCTAGATGATTCCTTCAAAAGTCCGAGTGGCCAAACAGTGATTTCCTTCCTGGGTATTCATCTCCTTTGGATTGTTCTTCCCTTGCTCTGCCCCCTCTCTTCTCTGCTGAAATAGGCATATTTAGTCTGTGCCATTGTATATTAAAAGTGCATGAGATTTTATTATTATTTCCTAAAAAAGCACAGTTAAAAAACCGTCTTGAGTCTCAGCTGAGACTTGGGTTTAGGACTTTTAAACAGTGTTGAAACTGTTCAAGACTCTGGGGACCTTTTTTTTTTTTAATTTCCACCTCCTCCCCACCTCCCTTTTCCCTCCCCCTCCCCCCACTCCCCATGTCCCACTCCCCTCCCCCTCCCTCTCCAGTCCAAAGAGCAGTCAGGGTTCCCTGCCCTGTCTGGGGACCTTTTGTAGTTGGGCTAAATGCAGGTTTCATTATTAGATGGTTGTGAACCTATGAGTACAAACAGTGGAAGATGTGGCTTCAGGGTGATACATTTGTATGCCGGGCTTAGAAGAAGTAGACTCGTGATGGTTAACACAGATTATCAATTTAGGACCTAGAATTACAAAGGAGGAAAGTCGTCTCTAGGTTTGTCTGTGAGGTAGTTTCCAGACTGAGTTCATTGTAGTAGGAAGGCCCACCCTGCCAGTGTGGATACCATTCCATGGGCTGGGGTCCCAAACTGAATAAAATGGAGAAAGCAAACTGAGCATATACCGCCATATTCAGCAAACCCTAAAAAGGGACTAGCGTAAGCAAGAGAATAACCATAAAAATGTAAGTCACAGCATTCATCTCTGTACGCTTTCTGACTCTAAGGCAGCCAGCTGCCTGAAGCTTCTGCCCTGCCTTCTGTGCCATGATGAGTTACACCCTTGAACTGTGAGACAAAGTAAACCCTTAATTCTTTAAGCTATTTTTGTGGTAGTTCATACAAACAGAAAGAAATTAACACAATAACCAAGTATGAGGAATAAAGTACCTAAAACAAAATCATTAAAACATATTAAATCATTGAATATGTCCATGGGCATAATGCAAGAAAAAAATTACTTAGAAACTTTCAATTGAATATATGGGAATCCTTTTCTTTCTAAAGAGTAATATAGAGGCCACATATGTAATTTACTTAGATAGAAAAGTGAATTTCTCCAAGTTGTAGTATTTAACATATAATTTCTGTATTTTTTACCATGTGTCACTAATACAGTTTTCATCTCTCCTGAGACTTTTCGCGAATGCAGTCTGAGCACAAAGCAAACAACACTCTGAAGTCATCAGAGTGGAAAGAAATTTGGTGTGTCCGTTGCCAAGCAGAGAGAGAGAAAAAAAAACAACCTTTCCTTTTTTGTGCCCGGGTAAACAGCAAGGGAATCTGATTACAAAATGCTGACAGTTCTCACTTAGAAATCACATGTGCTCATTTCGAACTGAATGCCAACTCGGTCGTGAAAGTGTAAAGTTAAAGTCTCATCCAATTCTTGGGTGAGGACCGGGGTTGGAACTCAGTGGTAGAGCGTTTGCCTAGCATGTGCAAGGCCTTGGGGTCATTTACCTTCCATAGCCAAGGTGCGTTTGTGTGTGTGTGTGTGTGTGTGTGTGTGTGTGTGACTATCAGATCAATTCACCACACCTAGATTTCCACTTGAGAGAGCTCTGCATTTCCAACTTCTCTTCATGTTTTTTTTAATTAGAGCCAGTACACAGAGTGACCCCTCTCACGTCAGCTACACCACCTCATTTGAAGCTATACTGCTTGCCCTATTATGGAGTTCAAGACTTCTAAAGACCAAGTCATCATGCCTGTCCTTACTAGACTTGCTCTTTGAACATCTCTCGCCTCCTCTACACCTCTACAGCGCCATGCACAGAAAAGGAATGAAGACATTTTTGACAGTTTCCACACTAGCCTTTCTGTAAGCCATAGAAGAAATGGCTTGAAACGCCTTCTATGACATTTGGAATGCTGTACAGTAGAGACAAAATGTCCAGAAAGCTTTGTGCCCTCCTGGAACCTATGAATGTGACCTTATTTAGAAGCAAAGTCTCTGCCAAGACGAGGGTTAAGACCATGTTCTGACAGAATCGTTAGGATAGACCCCAAAGCCAATGACAGTGTCCTTGCAAGAAAGGGAAAACAGTTGCAGAGATGTAGTGTTCGTAGGCAGGCAGAGGCAAGGGCTAGACTTCTGCTGGCACACCAGAAGCAAGCAACAGCCCAGACAGTCAAGAAAAGATCTGGAGCCTTGTATGTAGCTCTGCTGACACCTTGAGTTCAGACTCTAGCCTCCAAAACCATGAGAGAATCCATTTCTATTGTTTCAAGTCACCAGATGGCGGTAATTTGTTAGAGCAGTCAAGGCAGGGGATGAGAAACAGAAAAGGGTAGCCCCTCTGTAGACCTGATCCCCAATCCAGATGAAAGCAATCTGGAGTTGGGTACATCACAGACAGCATTTCCAATGCGGCGTCTTCGCACCTTACTGCGTGCGGCATAGACACTCAAGGATAGGGTTCTCTTCTCAGATAGCTGTCCTCGAAAAACATCTTTTTTGGTGGATACTCCTTGTTCTTTTATGTGATGATCAGTCATCCATAGTCACAAGGGAGGCACAGGAGGGGAATGGAGAAGAGTCACAGTGGCAGGAGACAGAGCTCTCCATACAGAGCACCCAGAAAGACATTAATGTGTTGAAGGGACAGACAGGAGGAAGGGAAGGTCTTTGACCAGAGTCTTTTTTGTGAGCTCCGTAGGAGAGGAAAAGCAAACTGAACAGGCCAAGCCTGAATAACTTCAAAGGGCTCCACGCTGTAGTGGTCATTGGCTGCCTCTCCTCCCCCTGTAGCTGGTTTTGGATGCTTCAGGAAGAAGAAGTTGTCTCCTGGGTCTATGGGCCAAATAGATGAACTCCTTTGGCTTCAGACTGATGATTTCATGTGTAATTGGGCTAAATGCATTGCTCATTATTAGATGGTCATGAGCCTTTCTCCCAGCTGTGTTCTTTGTTCCCTCTGAGAACTGTCTGGGCTGTGGAGAGCCAGCTGTCCTCAGCCAGGAAGGTTAGTGGCATAGCATTCCTGGGCACAGGCAAACAAAAATTAGTGTGGAGTATATGAGGTCTTCATGAATTCAGCTGTACTAGCACGCCCTTGCCTTCCTCCTCGCAAGCAGTTAGCAATAAACGGAAGGCAGCTTTGACTGCACTGAAAACTGCACTGTGCTTCCCCGCAAAGATAAGAACGATCGCTTACAGAATTTATATCGCAGCTGTGCATTCACTTCCTGTCCCTGTAACAAATTTTTAAGAAAATCAATGAAGAAATCTACAAAGACGAGAGGTTCATTGCGGCTCACAATTGGCTCACAGACCCGTTGGGCCATTTCAGCCCATGGGTTCTGGTACATGATTGATGGGCCTTGCCATGGCAGAGGCACATGGCACAGTAGAGCCATGTACTTCATGTCTAGGAAGGAAAACAAAAATAGGAAGGGATAACAGTCCTCTTTCTGGCTACGTGTCTGAGGATCTGTAGACTTCCAACTAGTCTACACACATAAAAATCCCATTACCATCACTTTTAAAACCAAGCCTTTAAAACATGGACCTTTGGGAGATAGTCAACACTCAGACCTCAGCTTGAGCTTTCCAGATTTTACCTTAACTGCTTCTCCTTTGCCCCTCCCTCTAGACATCAATTGTTAATGCTGTGCTTTATTTGGAAAAATCCCAAGGCACTGGAGAGCCCTTTTTTTTTCATAGCTTTCTTATGTTTTTCTTACCTTCTTCTTGACAGTAGTTGGTTTTATCTAACAGGAGTTATAACCAGATTGTCTTCTGTGTTTGAGTATTCATGTGTGCAGTCACAATATAAGTCCCTCATATGTTGCCTTTCATTTCATCCTCACTGTAAATAAGTATGCTGTAAGATATGCATTCCATATATATGGAAAACAAAAGTGCACAAAGATGACGTTAGTCTCCTGCTAACAGGTTTAGTAAAATACCATCCCAACTGTTTGGCTTGTGGACCAGCTTCTCCTCACCCTAACAGTTGAGATAATCAACCTGGTAACAGGAATCCGATTATTTTGGTTCACAGTTGAGGAGGCTTTGGTTCATGATCAGTTTATCCCATGGCTTTAGCCTACAGCAAGGGAGTGTGCCATGATTGGGGTATATGGGCAGAGAACTGCTCACAGTCAGAGGCCAAAGGGACTAGGGTCCCTTCAAGGACCACTCTAAGTAGCCTAAAGCCCCCACTTGGTCCCCAGTTCTTAAGAGCTCCACCATCTCCCAGTAATGGCGTGGGCTAAGGACTTTGAGAGACAGTTATCCAAACATGAAAGCGTCCACATTCTGTTTTTTCCTGGGTAGAAGAACAAGGCCCATGCCGTTAATTATTAGATGATTTTGCATTCAAACAAATGTCTTGTTGATAAAATTTAAATTGGATGGCACCTCCTCTTGCATGATATTTTTAACATTTAGACTTCTTTTTAAAGGAAAGTATTTTTAAATTTTCTTCTTAGAAAAGTAGTGTATGAGAAACTAGAGATACCTCCAAATTTTAAATATCAAGTGTGATGATGGAAGTAAGAGCTGATGTTTGTACGTTGTTACTAAATATAAGATACAATTCTAATTCTGTATTTTACCTCATTTAATCCTCATGACGGTCTTTGAGACAGGAACTGTTTTATTACCTTTAAACTGGGAAGTTAAAGCCCTGCACTGCACATGAACTGGAAATGTCAGCTCCCATTCCCAAATGTGTAACAGTCTTTAAGCAAACCTTCCTCTGTGGCCAAAGGTTGTTGCTATTACAAGCTTCCATCCTTTCAATAGAGAAAAGCCATTAAACATCTCATCTATTTCCTTTCTACTAGGATTACAGCTGGGCTCATGTGTCTCTGTAGTGAACAGGACACTATACGGGATCCACAGGGACAGAGGTCTGGCTCTCTGTCTTCTTATGAAACCACATAATCTGCTGAGACACGCATGGATTATTCTGCTCCTTTCCTTAAACACCTCTGAGTAGTCACCAGCCTGTCACAGACACTCCACACCCAGTCTTTCTTGCCTCCATCCTTAGCCCTCCAGGGCTCGAGGGTAACATTTCATTACCTGAGTTAGCCTTGCCCCTAGAGAACTTTCATGGTCCTGAGGCTCAGCTGCCTTAACCATTCTAATCTTGTCCACTCGGCTGCTCCATTGTCAAGCCAGGCTCTGTCTGTAACAATTGCCCCGTGACTCCAGGTCGCCCTGCTCCAGAATCCAGTGAGGGGAATATGACCCATAACTAAGCCAGAAATGAAGTACATCTCAGCTGTCCTTTTTCGGCCCAATTCTCTTATCTCGTTTGTGAGGAGAAAAGCCCAATGGTTCTCTTTAACAGGCTTGCAAACCTCTTGTCAAATGTCACTCTTAAGCATTTGAAAATAAAATTCCAGGAATTTAGCTCTTCTGTGAACCTTTGAATTTCTGTCTCATCTTTTTCAGATGATGCAAGTGTGAACGTTTACTTGTCTAAAGCAGGAAAGGGGTAGGGGCCGCAAGATATTTAAGAGAAGAGAAACTGTTAACACCCAGGGGAGATTTTTCTGACACTGGCTTGGCATTGACTTTGAGAACAAGATAAGCGGTGCCTATTTTGGGGTGTGATGGTGATGATATGTATTTTTAATAGGATTAGAAACCCGAAGCATATTCAAGGACTCTTTTAATGTTAATTTGTCCTGCATTTAAAATTCAAAAACATTAGATATTCTTTAACTTTTTAAGTAAGCGTCTTATGTTGTTCTCAGGCGGATGACCGTGCCCAGCAGAACAATGCTGGAATCAGCTCCCATTTCAGAATACCTCACTAAAGTCATTGATTCATCTTTTTAAAGTTAAAAACAGAGGGGGAAAATGACATGGGCCATGACTCTCGTATTAATGTAGTCGTGATTTGGGTCTTTGTGTCTTTGGGGGGGGGGGCGGAGAATTGATCCTTGAGACTGGCATGGGACAGCACTCACACTGACCCATGGCTCAGCCTTCTTTTTGCTTTTGTCTTGAGATATGACCCCATACTGTCCAGAAACTCACTCTGCAGCCTAAGCAGTCCTTAAACTTTGTCCCTTCTAGATTGACTTCCCAAGTAGCTGCACCATCAAGAACATCTTATAATCATGTATTTGGTGTTCAAAACTAATTGGTTTTATATTTAGTAGTCTCAAAAATATAAGAAGAACCCTTGGCTCTTCTAAAATTACCAGCCTGATTTTAATTTCCAATGTATTTGGAAATGAAGTGCTTATCCAACAATGTTCAGGGTTAGGCACAGTGGCACCCAGCTATTGTCTCAAAGAGGATAGCTTGAACCCAGGCATCTGAAGCCAGTGTAGACAACAGAATGAGACCTATATCAAGAGAAACTACCTAAAAGTAATACATAAGGCACGTTTGAATTATCGTCTTGATTTTCTTCTCAGAACACAGCTTACTAGATAAGGAGTGAGGGGCAGTATTTCCTTTTTGTGGGCATAATTTTTGTTAAAAGATGCCCAGGGTTTCGACACACTCTTTGACTTCTTCAAATGGTTGCCTCTACTGACTAAGACCACAGACAGAGGCATGAGCATTCTGTACAGCAAACCACCATTGCCCTTAAAATTCAAAGAGACTCCATTCCATGTAGCTGTTTTGACAAACCACTGAACTCATCCACACCACACTCCCAGGTTCGCTCGAGCTCTTCAGGGCCTCTCTCTTTTTAATCACTTTATAAGTAAAAGATGTTCCACTCTTTTCCAAGAATGGGTGCTAAACGTTGAGTGTGAACACCAAGAACGCTCTGGTTTGCATGAATTCGGACCTTACAAATGAACCCCTCCTTGTTCATCCACCAACGGGATGTTTGCTTTGTAGAGTGCCAGATCCGTTCCTTCTTTCCAAAGCTTTGCAGACTGTCAGGGGTACTCCTTCATCCTAATTGCGTGAGGACAGACCATCTCAGCCAGCCATCTTGAAACTGTCCTGAACAGTTTCTAGTCCAAAGACAACCTTTAGGCGAAAATTATCGGCTTAGTGGTATTATTAAAATCCAAGTTGAATCATCGTTGTGGGGTTCATCATCCTTTTGGAGACTTCAGAGATCTGTTAGGAATGTAAACATATTAAATGTCATAAGCTGTAAATCTTAGGGAAATTAAGGGTCCATTTTCTATTAAGTATATCCAGGGTATCCAGGTTTAATAATAAATAGCTCTTTAAACTTAAGCCTGAAATCACATGCAGGAAGCTACATGAAACCTAAGGCTAGAATTAGTTAGTACTTTTGATATCATTAATATTAAAAAGAAATTTTAAATTTCGAGATAGTACTTATACCCTAAGAAAAAATTTTAAAGAGTCAAAATAAATTCAAGGGGTATGAGCTTTGTGACAATGATAGTCCTAGATTTTTATTTTATTCTGTCCCATACCAGGTGGCTCTTCTGATATGAGACAGAGACTTTGAATTTTCTTTTAACAACATGCTTGGGTTTAGAAAAGGAGAGAGTGGTACTCCAACTCCAAAGTTAGCTTTAACTTTTAATTGAGTCGGAACTACATAAAGACTACCTGTTTAGCATGTCTGTAGAATCCAGCAAAAACCAACATTTCATAAATAAAAAGGTTTATGAAACTTTACCTTGTAGAAGCATTTTATATCATAAAGCCAATTACTCCTTTTCTTGGTATTTTTTTTCTGGATGGTTCTTCCCTTCTTTTCTCAATGTTTGATTTGTCCAAAGATCTTTAGATTCCTCAGTTGGATGTTTTTGTTTTCCTGGAAATGCAAAGACAAACCCTGCCCTGACCCTAATTTGGTGAGTTTTTTTCTTTCAACAGATTGAATTGCTACATTGGTTGATGAACCATAACAGAGTTATTATTGAGAAATGTGCCATTTATTGTCACTTTGCAGTGTTTGATGTTTTCCAAGTCTTCTTCTGCTCAACCACCATTCTGGCATGGTTTATTCTTTGCTGTAACCTTGTGGATGATGTGTTTGTCTTCCCATTCAGTTTGAAGTATTCTTCAAATATTGTCTGTGCAGTTCGCTTAGTGGCCAACTTTTTCTTTTGCATTCCTTTACAATAGCTAGTTTTTCTGGGTATAATATTCTGAATTGGCTGTTGTCAGTTAGAGTTTGAAATAACATCCTTCAAGGTCCTCCTTACTTTAAAAGTTTTATTTTGTTTTGCTTTGTCTTGATTTGTTTTGTTTGAGAAATTTGCTGCTTTTAAGATGGATCTGTCTTTATATTTGGCTCTGTGTTTCTGTCTTTCCAGTTCCGACATACTTTATTTTGGATATTTAGTCCTTGATGAGGAAATTCTTTTCTAGTCTCGTTTCAGTGGGGTTCTAAATGCCTCCTATATCTGGATAGGTATTCTTTCCTTAAATTTGGGGAGTTTTCTGCTGTGATTTCATTGAAACTATTTTCTATTTCTTTGAAGACAAATTCTTAACCTGCTTCTATGTCCATGATTCATATATTTGTTCTTTTCTTAATGTTCTAAAGATTGGACCCCCTAGAACTGGGCTTGCCAACAGTTGTAAGTCACTTAACTAGAAATCAAGCTCAGATTCTCTGGAAGATCGGCACCCACTCTCGGCCACTGAACCATGTCTCCATTTCTGATGAGGCTTTTATTGAGTACTGTCGTTGTTGTTGTTGTTGTTGTTGTTGTTTGGCTTGGCTCCTTGAATTTTACATTTCTAGAATTTCAGTTTAGTTTTTCTTCAGTGTTTGTGTCTCTTGATTAACTCATACTTCCCTGCCCTATGTTGACTTCTTTTGCCTTCTCTGGGAATTTACTCAAGAGTTTGTGTCCTCTGTCATCTCTTTGTACAGTTTATGCTCATTCTTTCTCATTCTTTTTATGGGATTCTGTCCCCTTCCTCCTCGTGGGAGGTGAAGTCCTGGATTCTTACGCTTCTTGTTTACTGCATTTAGAATTACTGAAGCAGTTAGGCCATTGGTTGGATTTTAAAAAAAAAAAACCCTCCTTCATTCAGGAGAAGTATTTGCAAACTTCAAGGAAGACTAGGTTGTAGTAGCACGGAGGTGTCATTTTTCTCTACTGGACTGCCGTGCAAGGCAACAAGCTCACTCCCCATTGCTGCCCTGTGAGAAGAATGCTATTTTCAAAACAATCATTTAAAAGGGTTGTCCTTCTATGAAAATACAGTAATAGCAAACAGTTCCCCTGAGGACTTGCACTAAGATTCCCCAGGATACATAAAATGCAGCTATCCAGCCCCATAGTGGCAAAACCCAGATCCCATACTGTCAAAATTGACGAGAACTGGAAAAAAAAGTCTATGTTCTTGGTAGTGCCTTAATTTGCAAGTTCTACTAGAGCAAAGGAGACTGAGTTCTCTTTTACTGGTGTATCTTTAAGTACTCCACCCATTCAGCGGATATCCCCAGTCTTCTTTCAACGTAAAATACTCTGCAGATTACCCGAGATCACCTCCAAAAAAGCAGAGATCTAAATTCCCACAGTAGTTACTAATGTATGAAAAACTGTGTATCCTTAAAATACCAAGCGTATATGAGTTAAAATATAGAAACACATAATACTAAAAAGCTGTTCTCTTAAAAATGCAAACTCCGACTTTGCAATTCTGGCTACATGTCTCTTGTTCTGTGTGCCTGCCTTCTGCTGGAGGAAGTAAAGGCTAGGAAGAAGAAAATGCCTTGGCAAGCAGAAAGAAGGTTAAAACCTCATTACCAAATGCTTGTACTATTTAAAAAGAAATTTCTACAAAATACAGACCTCCGAACTCAAGAAGAATGAGCAGGTCTGTTCTGTTTCTGCTAGTTAGAAATCCCTCATTGCCATTCCGATTTTTCTTATTTCACCTCTTTCTGTTTCCCCACTGCTCTCTGTGTGTGTGGTGGGGGGGGGGGTGGAAAGGAGTGACGTAAGAATGAGAAAGAGAAGGAGCAGCAGGGATGCTTGTGGCTCCACTCTAACCCCTCGTGTGTACTCAGTGTGTCGAGGACACTGTCCCAGACACAGCAGTTGGAACAAAGTCACAATTGTTTATCATGAGCAGCAGCTTAGCTTCAGCAGTCCGTGGAAATGACAGGAAGAAGTTAAAAAAAAAACAGCAGGGGTGCAGGGGTCCCCTCCGGAATGATCCATGTTGCCCAGCGATGTTACCTTTAAGAAGGTCACCGTCGTGAAAGTCACTCGTGCTGAAGGGGCTGCTGGCACTTGGTCAGCGACTGTACCTCAGCGATGGCGTGCTGCAAGAGCCGCCTGTCTACAGCCAGGTCTCCCATCGCTACTTGGGCTTCAGGCTTTCCCATCGCTGATATCCACAGACCCTTGCCCCTCTTCCCTTACCATTCATGTCAACCACAAGAGTAATGGATGGCATTGTCATCCTTTTCCCAACAGCCAGCTCTGCACGCAGCGTGTCCCTGCTGAAGGAGCTTTAGATCCCAAGGTTCCAAAAATACGTATGACAAGGGTGTAAATATTTATGATTTTTAATACCCGTTATGAGACAGATGCAGTCCATGCGGTGGGGTTTATGGTGATACATACATTGTGGTAACACCTGCTAGATAGAGGGTCCATATTAGCTGTGAAGCCACCCTTGTCTGTAACAGTCCACCTGATCCCAGACAGTGTCCCAGGGAAAGCCTTACTAAAGCCATTTTATAACAGAAAAGAAAGGAGAAAGAGCTAGCAACGACAAGACCTAAGCAACTACACCGTTTGAACTTGATTGACAGAACTGTTGCCACTGTGACGGCCAACGCTAATTGTCAACTGGGCAAAATCCAGAATTACCTGATAAACGGGCCACTGGGCATGTCTGTGGGGAGGGGCGGTATTGTGACTGGGTTAACCGAGAAATGGCACCAATCCCTGGGCAAGGTTTCCTGTAGTTGGCGAGGGTAAAGAAGGGGAACCGGGTAGTAGACGAATTCAGTGCAGGGTGACCAGCCGCCAAGTTCCTATGTGAATGTAATGTCCCCAAAACAACGGACGGTAACCTCGGAGCTAAAATAAACTCTCGCCTTAACTAGCTTTTGTCAGAGGATTTTATCACAGCAACCGTACGGAAGCTAAGATATCCACGCATAGCGCATGCCTTAAAATAGCAGAAAGGTCGGAGAGCACTCATGAGAGACAAATAACCAGGAAGGGCACCAAGCCGGTGGTGTCAAGTCACTGTACTCTGTATGACAAAGATGTGACAACTTAAAATAGTCCGCTTACAAAAGCTCTGAGTTAAATATAGGACCTGCTAAAGGAGCACTGAGAAAAGCAACATCGCGTCAGTCACTGGCGTGTCTGTCGGTTTCAGCAGCAAGGAAATACCACCTGCAAAACAGCCCCGTGTCTCGGGAGAGAAGCCGGGGCGTCAGTTTCCCCCGCACTGCTTCGGAATAGAGGTGTGGCCAAATGAGCCTCGGCTGCCGGGTCCACGATTTCACAACCCACCCTGCAGCCTACAAGGTCAAGATTGCAGACCCTCCTAAGACCTGCTCTCTGGGCTCTGAGACAAAGAACAGTCTTGGTTGTAGGAATGAGAAAATTGGGAGTGTTACCTCAGTAGTAGGGCCCTTGCCTGGTATGTATGAATCCCTGAGTTAGATCTATAGCATCACAGCAAAAGAAGAAAGAGAAGAGGGAGGGAATTTGAGGGAGGGGAGGGTGGGGAAAAATGGGAGAGAGGGAGGCAGAAACAGCAGCCCCCTCAACATTGCCAGAGACCAATGAACCACCAGCTTTGATGAATAAATATGTGTCTATATACACCGGGGATCAGTTTCCATTCATGAAGGCAGTCTAGAAAACTAAAAACGATGTGGAGAATGGTGGACCACGTTTCGGCATTTCTGCCACTGGCTCACGGATAGGGAGAAATGACTTGCAGGAAGCTATGGTAGTGTTTAATGAGCAGGGAGAGTTGGACCACCCCAGACCTCCCACTGGGGACAGAAACGCACTCCTGCAGGAGGTCCTTGGTCATAATTACCGAACCACCTTGGAGATTCACTGGTTTGTTTAGAGGAATTGTCTGTGCCGAGATAGTGAAGTCTACCTGCTTGGTTTTCCTTTTTGACTCTCTCGCTCTCGGATTTTTTTTTTCTTTTCAGGAGACAACAATGGCTGGTCTCTACAATTCGACAAGTACTTTTCCAATATCTCCAAACTGACTCCACGACCCCCTTCTGCATGCTGTAAGTAGCCACACAGCAGATGAGCTCATGGTAAGATGCCAAGCTATTCCGTTTTGGATACAGCAAAATTTCTGAAAGTCGGTTAGAGTGTTCTAGTTGCAAATGTTTTGAAGAAAGGAGGCCTTGGTTTGGAATCCCATCTTCAAGTGCACCTGGAATCAATCAAAGCAGGTATCGCAAACACAATTAGTGTCGGCGGTCAGGGTTGCTGTTTTCTAGAATGCCCTCTTTTGCCCACCGCCATAAACTCTGCAGCGAAGGAAAGCAAGGAGGTGGAGGAGGGGAGCCACTGGTTGGGCCCTAACGTCTGTAAATGGAGAACGCTTGCTTCTGTCTTTGAAACCACAGATTTTTGGAAGCCAGAGTCACTGTATCTGGCTATGCAGTCACTTGCTGTCTACTTGCAGACACTGCACAGGGTACAGAAGGGAGAAACCTAAGCAGCAGCTTTGTCACGTTTCAGACCAGGAATACTTGCTAAAATAATGCCTTTTAAGTGCCCTTTGTCAGTTAATAAATTATTGGACCTGTAATGTCAAAGCTCTCCTCTCAAGCCGAGGGCTGGAGGGCAAGAGGACTCTTTGGCTGTATTGTTTTCCACAATTTAAAGTTTAGCTTTTCAAATTGCTAATACTTTTGGTCTTCACTCCTCAAATGAGATTGATAGGCTCCCAACAATCCCCCATATAAAGGCCTGCACATTTCCCCCACCCACCCATGAGTCTCAGGGGCACCCACCAAGTTAGGGCAGCATCACACCTGCCTCTCAAAAGAGGGGAGCCAAATAATTGGATCCTTAGAAAGCTAAAAGTCCAGGGTCGATGCAGCTCCTGTAGGACCCTTGCCTAGTGTTTGTGGGGCCCCAGGTTCAATCTCTAATACTGCTGAAAGAAAAAATGTGAGCTAAAACCTTTTTGAAGAAAACAATTTAAAAGGTATAACACTGCTATTAATATAATAGAAATATGAACTAGATGTATTATCTTAAAATGTAATTTCATTTTCCATTTTATATATTAGTTTCCATTTCTTACATTTTAATTGAATTTTATATCTCACACTATTTAAAAATTGAACTGAATCTTCTATTTTACTACATTCCAAAAAATTTTATCGATTTAATGCTAAGGTATAGGTATTATCAGAATGAAATCAATAACATATTAACAAGTTATAAGAGGCAGAAATTGAATGGCAAATGAAAAGGTAATGGCTCAAAAAAAATATTCTCTAAGAAAATGCTTGGTAACGGTGCACATATGTCAACCAGGAAAAACCCGATGTGCAATGTTGTCATGACAGCACCAGAACCCTGGGTAGTAGGTTCCAAGACCATCCTGGGCCATGCAGTGGGAACCTGTCTCCAAAAAACACTGGAAAGAAAAAGGGGAAAGGGAGGCAGAAGGGAAGAAGGAGACAAGATGGAAGAGGGAAGGGGAAAAAAGAAGATAGAGGATGGAGAGAGCAAGCTGGAAAGCTCTTGCTGAGGAGAGTTTAGTGACCACATCCAAAGCTCAGGTCACTAAGGTCAAGGAGAGGAACCAGCAGCTTACCTAACTCATAGTTTGTAAAGCAAAAATAATGGGGAAAAAACAGACTGAGTTGGTCAGAAAGCCCTGTTTAGCCCACTCTGTCACCGTGGAAGAGATTTGTCACAGGTATAATTACTCAAAGATTGTGGCACTACACAATAAATGAGGCTCAAGATCAGCACAGAGGTAATTTTTTATCAATACTTAGAAGACATACAAAGCTCGATTTTTAGTTAGATTTCTTTAGAGAGAGTGGGGATTAAAATTGCTAAATTAAACCTCTTTTTCAAGCAGTACATGAAATACAAGTACAGGATAAAAATCTTGGGGTGAAACTTAAATTAAGGTTCCTATTTGCAGCACTGTTCTCCTATCAGAGTCCTGGTGGAAATTCACCTAAGAACAGCTCAAAAACATTTTTGGGTGTTTGAAAGGATGTGAGCCGCTCACATTGTAAAGTCCGCTCCTCGGAGGAAGGTCATGGGAAGCGTCACACACAGGCAAGCCAATGCCTGACCAAAGTTTTACTTTGAAGGATTTGAGGAAGAAATTGTTTACTCAGTGTCCACAAGCACTAACTGGCTAACGCTTTCATCTTTTCAACCCAGCTGAAATTCTTGCACGAACAATTTTTAATGTGATTTTATATTATCAGGGTGGCTTTGAACCCACAGCCCTTCTACCTCTGCCTCCCAAATGCTGGATCACAGGTGTGTGCCACCACGGTCTGCAGAACAGGTACATCTTTGGGATGTGATGGGATTCAGTTCTTCAAAGGCTAGTGTACAACATCATTTCTCATCATACATAGGGTGATTCATGCCTAAAACTGCACTTACGGGGTGAAGCTTTGCCGGGCATTCCAAGGTCACTAACACTGGGTGGTGGGAAGACGCAGAATGGGATGGGCGGATGCTTTTAGCCATCATGCAGGGCTGGAGTATCTTAAAGATGAGATTCGGCACATCTAGAATCCCCTGGAGACCTGCAGTGCACACAGCCAAGCAGTTCGTTGGTATGTGTATCCCGTGTAACTTACACAGTATGGTTTCTGCTCTCTGTGGATTGACACTCCCAAGACAGTGAGGGTTGCCCTCCGCTTTACTCCTCCCTGGTGCTGGGAGCTTCCCAGCTGCAGCTATGGCTGCCAACACTTACTGCCCCGGTGAACAAGGGAAACCACTTTCAACAGGTGTCAATCAGGAACATGGGTAGCCATGTCTACCAACTTCTTCAAAGCAGCTAAAATTACAGTGCTTTCAATATCATTGCTTATTTTTAAGACAATTATAGCTCATTTAAAATGCTGTGTGGACAAGCAGAAGCTCCTGAAGGGTTTCTGCTCTCTCAGTCCTCCACCCTGAGCTACCCAGGAAAACCCTTCTGAAAGGATGAAGCCTCACCATTTAGTGCTTAGGTCTCCTTTCTTGCTTGCTTCTGGTTCAAATGATTTAGTCTTCCAGCAAAGGCTTTGTTTGTTACTTCCGATCCTCATTCTCAAGCAGAAGCTTGCAAGCGGACATTAAGCCCCACACACACTACCACTTCTCCAGCTGGAGACAGAAGCAGAAGATTTCATTCATTTTGTGGCAAATGAAGGTCAATCCGATATTAAAAATAAATGGGTGGAGCTGGGAAGATGGTTCTTCTGCTCCTGCCCTCTGCTCTCCCGTCCATCCCACTGTGTGTGATTCCTTTCTTTATCTCTTAGGTCTAGAGAACTTAGAAGATCCTAAGGAACTTTGTTCAGGAAACTCTCTTTTTTGCCTAACCCCAAGTTAGCCAGATTTCCATTAACATAACAAAGATGTGAGTTGTCAAGAACATTTTCTTCTCTTGGAGACCTAGAGTTTGGTTCTCGGAGTCCACTACCTCCCACCTCTCCCATTCCCATCCTCCCATCCCCACCCTCACCAGCAGATACTCAGAATCACCTGTGACCACCAGTGGCAAGCGATCTATCTACTGCCCTCTGGGCACCCAGGAACAAACACACAAACACACACACACAATCAAACACATGTGCTCAGGACCACACACACACATATACACTTGCACAGACACACAAAAATCAATCTTTAAAAAAAAAAAAGAAGAAAGGAAGAAGGAAAATGGATGGGCTCCTCAATGCATGTGTTTCCTAATGTTAATGCTAGATCAGTCTGGTCTTGAAGTTAAATTCAGAGCGAACTGTGGAACCTTAATTTAAAGCCTTCCCCCAAGCGCTTGGGTAAAGAAAGCATGGTAGACTTTTATACTCATCAGTATTCTCATGGCTTTGCATTTCTTTCTCTTCGTCCCCCTCCTCTCCCTGGCCCCTCACTTTATCATTCCTCCCCGCTTCCTCTCTGTTCAGTGGTTGGCTCTGTGCCCAAGCACTGTATGTGCCGAGATCTAGAGCTTGACTGTGATGGAGCCAATTTACGAGCTGTCCCGTCAGTTTCTGCCAATGTGACTGTAATGTAAGTAGCAAAGATTGGCTCGTCCTTAAGGCTGGATGGAACAACAGGGAGACTGGCCGGACTGACACCAGGTCACTCCTGACGAGGCATTTGTGTTCAAAGACCGCTTCATCTGTCCATCAGTTATAACGAACTTTTCGCACATAGTTCTAAACACTTTTAAATACTAGGCCTCACTTCAAGTTACTCCATAAACAATTCTGTGAGGTGTTGACTACTCACCGTATTTTATCCAAGCAGAAGATGCTGTCCATTTCGACTGTTACTGGGGGTGGGGGGACTAAAGAAAGGACGATCCCCAGCTTTCCCCATTACACAGAAATTTTATTGGATGCTTATTGCAAGAGCTGGTTTAGAGTTTATTATACAGGAAGACACTTTCGTGTATTCTTGAGTACAAGTAAACTTAATTTACTTGAGAAACAAGTAAAATAAATTGGATAAATTATTCCCAGAACTTCACATTGAAATTAACTTCTAAATCACCTTGACATTGTGGTCCTTTCCTATGAAATTCAAACTTACATACAGAAGACAAAAGTAGTCTATTAGGAGTAATACTGTCTTGTTGGGCTCAGTGTTTGTGGTGCTAATATCTAGTTCTGGTTATTTGAACTCAACGAGATGTGAGCAGCACACAAACACATAGTTTTTTGGTCCAGATTTTTTTTCAAGAATTCAATGGAAAGTAAAAGTCTCGATATATTTTTTATTCAGCCGGTTGGGGTTGGGGTTTTGTTTGTGTGGGCTCTTCCTCCATGTGTTTTAATGTCTTGTGACTCTGGCTTTCTGGTTCATGCAGACACAGTAAGAGTAACCCTTGAGTATACAGGTGTTGGCAAGTCTTGCCTTTCTCAAACAACCTACCAGACAACCTAGATGCTTGGCACACAGGTAAAGGAGCTGCAGCAGAGTCCCATCAAGTTGGCAGAGTCTGGGTACTGCCCCGTGGATCTCAGTCTGCGAACATAAACAGAGAACATAGGAAAAATTATTTACACAAACTTGCTTTCTGAAGGAAGCAACATTTCCTGAACAAAGAGGAAGTATCTGCTAGTGTTCCTCCTTTCTCACCTCCCGTGACTTATCATAGCAATTAGTCCTGCTAGAGGAAAAGTAATGATTTCCCCCCAAGGAGACTGAAGGAGGTCCTAGGAAGGGTTTCTGTAAATTCCTTGGTGAGAGAAATAATTATCACCCCCACTGATTACATCGAGTTGCTGGAAAATCCAAATGAAAAAACTGGTGCAGCCAACCTGACTTTTCATTTGCCCACAAATAATATTGGAATCCATTTTCCAACAAGCCAACTAACCCTTGTGAAAGAAAGGAACAGAGAAAGAACGCTAGAGGGAGGGAGGTCCGGGGGAACAGGGTAAATAGTTAAATTATGATTCGATTTAAAAAAGAAATGTTCTGACCACATATGTATAGTATACATACATAAATAGGTATGTATCAGTCAACTTTAACCTAGGGAAAAAAGAAGGAAGGAAGGAAGGAAGGAAGGAAGGAAGAGAGGGAGGGAGGGAGGGAGGGAGGGAGGGAGGAAGGAAGGGGCAAGAGGGAAGAAGAGACGGAGAGAGGGAGGGATGGAGAGGAAACACTAAAGCTAAGATCATACCCTGCTAGAAGACAAGTTGAGACCATGGATGAAGTGACTTCAGGGCACCTACTCTGGAGTACAGATGGATGGAGGAATGAAGAGGCTCAGCCCCAGTAAGTGGGAATGACCAAGACTTCAATGATAGATTTCTTATTTCAACTTAACATTAGCAGGTCATTTGGTGATAGTCAATAGGCATTTATAGATATAGGTTTAATGCTCAGAGGTCTAAGTCTACAATATTTGACTATTTGTGATTTTTTAAAAAGCATTATTAGACTTGGGGTGTAACTCAGTAATATTGCACTTGTTTAAGATGCATGAGGCCCCTGAATTCATCATCAGGACTGTAAACACACACACACATGCACGCACATGAGCACGCACAAACTCTAAGTGTATATATACCAATAAATATAGCTATACAGCATTGTCCCATACTTTTGATTAAACCACTTGATTCCAGTTGTCCCTATAGACTCTTCTCTGCAGATCCTGGCTCAATTTCATAACTTGTTCCACTCTGTTCTGTTCAAGAAGGAGAAAATATCTCTAGACTTCAGTGTACATGTATTAAAGACTAAATATCGTATTCCATTACTGAGTTCCTCCAGATTTTGAGTTGCAACTATTATCGAAAAACTTCAGGAATGGCTTAACTCACATGTAAGAAAAGTATCTCAGAGACCAATCATCCAATGAGTATTTACTGAAGTTGAGACTTTGGGGAAATGTTTCAAATAAATGCTAAAGAGATGGGCAAACACAGGTAGCTGTGAATATTTATGCATCGTTCTTGCTCAATAAATGTTAACTCTGAGAGTTGACTTTTATATCCCCGAATGCAACCACTGAAAAGTGAAGCTCTGGCCTGCCCTTCGCTCTCTGTGACAAACACATGCTATATATGAGTGTGTGTATGCATGTGATTTAGTGAGGAGCCAAACAGGATACCAGATTTTAAAATATAAAGGTATCTTATTGATAAAAGTGTGTGGGGGTTTTCATAATCAATGTAACTAATATCTACCCTTTTTAATATGAGGATATTTTGAAAATATAAATGAAGCTATTTCTTAAAATATTTTATATCATTTAGAAAGAATGATATTTGTCTATAAACCCTAGGGATGCGTTAATAAGGATCCAGCTTGTCAAGAATGATTTCTTGGAAACCCTTGAAGAAGCCTACCTCCCTGTATGGCAATCCACTCCACTGGAAGGTGGTTAGCCCCTGCTTTAGGGGTTCTCATAGAATCATACTTGGCCCTCTCTTTAAGAATATTAAGTGGTTCCATGCATAGTCTTTGGGGTCCCAATCTTCTCTTACAAGAGGGGGAGAGACCATCATCTCCATAGTTTTTCTAGATATTGTTCAAAATTTTGGTATAGAAACACCGAGACTGTAAGGCAGAGTTTGGTTCAGAAGCTCAGTCAGAGCACTGGTTAGAAAGGATGTAGGGTGAGCTAGGATAAAGACAAGGTTCAGCGGTGGCCTCGCCGCCCAGAGGGGCTTGGAGAAAGCGTGACTAGTTCGGCTTTGTCGGTCACTCCTCAACATATCATGAAGCCAGTGCATCCAGCTCAGGCTCCAGCTCAAGATCGTGGGGTAGATATCATTAGAAGTAAGATATTCAAGTGAAAATCTGCTCAGCAAGACCGAACTATGTGTGTGTTTCAGGTCCCTGCAGCGGAACTTCATAAGAACGCTCCCTCCCAATGGCTTCAGGAAGTACCGTGAGCTCCAAAAGCTGTAAGGAAAACTCTTAACGCTGGGGCTTGCGATGACCCTGCGGTCTTGTGCGCTTGTTTCCTGTTCCTTCTGTAGAGAATAGCATCATAGCAAGCATTAAGTCTAATAATCCCATCTGGAGAAATTATGTGCCCCTTATCTGGAACCTTGTAGGCAAAGCTTCTGGGTGTTTCTAGGAGACATTCTAGTAAAAAGCTCGGATAACAATTCCTGAACAAGCTGGAACCCATATGCTGTGGCTCCTCCACCATGCTCCACCGAATGGAAATAAGTTTTTCTGCCTCCTACTGTCATGGATCAGCTCAATGCTCAACTCAGAGAAAGTGTGCTATACATTTTCCCAACTCCTCTTCCTTCCTCCCCTATCCCCTTCCAACCACCCTAACTGCCACACTCCCAATTTACTCAAGAGATCTTGTCTTTTTTCTCCTTCCTAGGAGGATTCATGTTTTTCCCTCTTAGGGTCTTCTTTGATGTCTAGGTTCTCTGGGTTTGGGAGCTGTAGGCTGGTTTTTCTTAGTTTTATGTCTAAAAGCCACTTATGAGTGAGTACTTACTACATTTGTCTTTCTGGGTTAGCTCACTCAGGATGTTTTTATCTAGTTCCATCCATTTGCCTGCAAATCTCAAGATGTTGTTATTTTTTGTTGTTGTGCAGTACTCCATTGTGTTAATGTACCACATGTTCCTTATCCATCCTTCAGTTGAGGGGCATCTAGGTTGTTTCCAGGTTCTGGCTATCATGAATAATGTTGCTATGAACATGGTTGCACAAATGCTTCAAATTTTTATAATAGTTCTACTGATTGCAAATTTCATACAATGTATTTTTTATCACATTCATCCCACACTCCCCCCAGGTTCGCCTCCCCACCCCTCCCAACTGTGTGTTTTCTTTCTGTGTGTGTCTCTCAATGACCACTAAGTCCAGTTTGTGTTGCCCATATACTCACAGAGGGGTGCCATCCCCTGGAGCCTAGTCAACCTACCAGGGCTCATACTCTTAAAGAAACCTGTCTCCCCCTCCTCCTAGAAGTCAGTAACCATCTATAGCTCCTCAGTTAGGGGTGGAGGCTCATGATGCCCTCCCCTCCCATGCTAGAGTGTCTACTGACTTGATCTTATGCAAAACAACATCTATTGTGAGCTCGTGAATGTAACAGTCGGCTCACATCCAGAACGCCTGTCCTCCAGACCTCTGGTTCTTACAAAGTTCGTTCCTCCTTCACAACGGTCCCCGCACCTAGGGCAGGGGTGTGATGCAGATGTCCCAGTTAACCGAGCGTCCCACGGCACATGAACTCTGCACTTTGACCCGTTTTTAGCATCTGCCACATGGAACCGTCTCTGAAGAGGTCCAGAGCTGAATAGACACACACTTAGAGGGCAGTTTGATACTGTTTGCATTTACCCCTTCCACTTGTAAATAAAAACTGGCCCAAGCTGGCACAAAGTTGGCAGCAAAATACCAGTTTCAACCAGTTGATCTACCGTGTCCCCTTTCCTCTCAAGTCAATTTCTTTTTTTTTTTTTTTTGGTTTTTCGAGACAGGGTTTCTCTGTGGTTTTGGAGCCTGTCCTGGAACTAGCTCTTGTAGACCAGGCTGGTCTCGAACTCACAGAGATCCGCCTGCCTCTGCCTCCCGAGTGCTGGGATTAAAGGCGTGCGCCACCACCGCCCGGCTTCAAGTCAATTTCTAATTTCAGTAAAAAGACTCTCAGTAAGATGCGCTATCTCGGCTGACAGAGGTCATCCGCACATGCGCGTGCCGCTGCCACTGCAGGCTCTTCCATCCTGCCAAGCTGATGTTTTCCTATTTTCTCTTTGCCTGCTCTTGCTCACAGGTGCCTGCAAAACAATAAGATTCGCTTCGTGTCCATCTCGGCTTTCAGAGGACTGCGCAGCCTCACCAAACTGTAAGCACAGATGGGGGGACTGAAGGGGGGTTAAACGGTTCCCTGGACCGACAGCATCCTGTCAGGCAAACCCATTCCAGCCCAAACCAGTTCTCCTGCTCCAGGATGGTGCCAAGGGTCTGCAAGTAGTGCAGAAGGGGCAGTCATTGTGGTTGAGGCACCACAAGCCGGTGGGAACTCGTGGTGAGCACTCACCCACCTCATGCCTGGGAGGTAAGGAAGAGAAAGACATCCTTCAAATGCACCACAGAAAAGAGCATCCCCAGTGACCTGAGGATTCCCACAGGGACTCCCGAAAGGTCCTCAGCTCCTCCCAACAGTGCCCCCTGGGAGCCAAGCCTTTGACCCACAGAAACCTATCCAGCAGAGTAGGCCATTAAAACATAGGCCAATTCTTTAGCCACCTATGGGAAATGAAAGGTGAGAAACGACACCGTAGGTGGCAAGGGCCCTTAGAAGTCCAAGCTGGAAGCGGCAGGAAGAGAGTGCTGTAGGAGGGGACTCCGGAAGGGTGGTGACAATAGCCACCGTCCTTCTCGTGAAACATCAAAAAGAATAAACTCATTGCGGTTGTGTCTTCTTCCCAGGTATCTCAGCCATAACAGAATAACCTTCCTGAAGCCAGGAGTGTTTGAAGAGCTGCACAGGCTGGAATGGCTGTACGTCTCATTTGTGTGGCATTTCCTTGTATTAGTTCCGATGTGCCGAAAATACATATGTCACTCTGCTCTCTTCCTGCTGATAGGATAATCGAAGACAATCACCTCAGCCGGATCTCCCCACTCACATTTTATGGACTGAATTCTCTCATTCTCTTGTAAGTACTCAAAACAAACAGGGAGGCGAGATGGCTCAGTGAGTGAGAAGGTTCATGGGCAGCCTGGTTCAATTCCCCGGACCTAAGGGGTAGAAAGACCAACTGCAGCTGGCTATCAACTCTACATAAAGACTGGCATACACACACACACACACAGACACACACACACACACACACACACACACACATGCATGCAAGCATGCACAAACAGCAATAAATAAGTAAATCAATGTAACAAAAAATTTAAAACTATTCCAATTGAAAAAAAGAGACAGAAATAAAAGAATTAAGGCTTTAAGCATAGTAGCATTAAATTTGCAATTATTAAATCCTAAAGAAAGCTCTCTTGACTAAGACCCACCTTGCCTATATTCTCTAAGGCTGCTTACGGGTCTGACCGACTTGTAACAAAGTCCTGCCAGACCAGTCAACACAGACTCACTGTGGTGCCTCAAGTACTCCTAAGCACTGCCCCTCCTACCCAGCAACTCCCCCCATCCCACCCCCACCCCCGCAAAGGAAAAGCCTCAAATGCGGCCTTTGTACAGCCCACTGCTGATGGGCGCAGGCTTCGTCAAAGACTGGCATTGCTGCTCCCTGCATGAGACCCGGCATGTATAGAAATGTTCTTACTACCAAAGCACTTCAGTACTTCGGGGTGTGTAGAGAGAAGGCGGTGGGGAGACTTGCCTCTTGAGGGTCTAGCAGTTTCCGAATAGCAACGATAACTGTGTTTGCCTGGAGATAGAAAAGAACCAGAAAATGTGATGTTGGTGGTCTCTTTCCTTTCTAGAGTGCTGATGGACAATGTCCTCACCCGGTTGCCTGACAAACCCCTCTGTCAGCACATGCCCCGGCTACACTGGCTGTAAGTCTCTCTCTCTCTCTCTCTCTCTCTCTCTCTCTCACACACACACACACACGTATATGTATATATATACGTATATATACATATATATTACATATTCTGAATTTGACTACTTAAGACACCAGGGGCCTTCTGTGCCAGGTGGTTAGTGCATCGTTTCCTTGCATTATTTTATTGTATTTTTATATTAAACATACTCATTGGCTAACTCCTCTAAACTTTCACCAAAATGCAATATCTGGAAGAGAATATATATATATATATATATACATACATATGTATATATATATATATTTATTAGAGACGGGAAGAAGAAAGACAGAAAGGAAGTCACGTGGTCAGCATCACACTTCCTTTTCTGGCTGCTAAATCACTCACCTATTAAGTTGGCACAGAAAGCTAAGTCATTATCATGTTATCCCCTAAATTCTGAGCAGTGAGAATGTGTTGCTTAACACTAATCATGAGAAAATGGGGGCTGTGGGACGTTTTGAGACAGTCCCTTACCAGTTCTGTGTAGTTTTTTTGGCACAGTGGCTTTACTGGTAACAAATACCACTATCACTCCACTAGGGAGAGGTCAGTCAGCAGTAAATTTGTTTATTTAGAATATAGGTTTGGTCAAGTGTGGTGGCTCACACCTGTAATCTCAGGAGGTTAAAACAAGAGGCTGAGAAAGGAGACGCACCATAAGTTCAAAGGGAGCCAGGTGTATGGAGTGAGGCCATAGAAAAAAACAATAGACTAAAGGGGTTTGTTCTGTTTTAAATTAAGAAATAACCAAAATTATTACTTAAAAGTTCAATCCACAAACTGCCTACCAGAATCAGGAAAACCTTCTACATCTTGTTTTATAAGAAATATTCAAAAGTTGCTTGTTTGGTATCTAAGTCCACAGCAAACTAGAGGTCTTAAATTACAAGGACGGAAAGATGATGAGAAACACCGGGTTTGTGAGTAGTGACAGCTGTCAGCCCCATTGTAACACAAGAGAAAGGAGTCATATAAAAAACAAAACAGCTTTGGCCTGTGCTCACTTAGAATGCCTCCGGGGAAGCAAGCATTTCACACGCACTTCTAAGGTCAGGGGCATTTTGGTGCAACAGCCCAGCTCTTTCTGTGCGTGGACAACAAGCTGAAGCCAGAACGAAAAGGAAACATTGAATCCGTGACCTTCTTCGTAAATGAAGCCTGATTCAAAAGGGTTCTCTAACAGCCGTTTTAATTAGTGATGAAAGACAGCTGAGCAGTACTTGCACAAGCAATCAACAGTTAAAACGGTGGACCTTGTGAAACCAGAGCGGGAGCTCAATGGTTGAGAGTTTACTTAGTGCGCGGCATCCTGCGTTGAATCCCAAGCGCACACGCGCACGCCCGCGCACACACACAAATGTGAATTAAGACTAATTTTTTTCGTGAAAACAAGGTTTCATTATGTAGCCCAGGCTGGCCTTGAACTCATTCACGGGTATCCTCCTGCCCCAGTCTCCCCCGTGCTGAGATTATAGAGATGGGAGCTAACTGCAAGCCAACAGTTTGAGTATTTTTTAGAGAGCACTGCCACCTGGTGGTAGGTTCATGATTAACCCTTGGCAATAAAATAAAGGGAATTTAAAAAAAATAAATAAAAAATTTAAAAGTTAAAAATAAAATAAATAGAAATAAAAATACACACTTGATTTAAAAACCAACAAAAGGCCTACACCAAGTCGGGACTCTAAGCATTAGCAGCCAGAGGGTCAGTCGGCTGTTCGTTCTACAGCCTGACTTCAAATGCATTTCTCTTAGAATACTCTCCATACTCACTACACCTTCATCTTCAACGGACTCGATTTTTAGATCCATTAATTCCCAGTCCCCGCAATCTTTCAGATATATTTCACTCGGTGCAGTTCCCGGCAGTCCCCCGAAGCTGGCGGACACTGGCTTTTCTCTAGAGCTTTCCGGCTTTTCCTTAGCGGTTTCGGGAGCTCTTCCACACGTGGATCGTGCATGAATCACTGTCTCTTCTGAGTAACTCCATGCCATCTGGCGACCGTTACACTAAGTATGCGGTGCCCCTAGACCCAGGGGCAGTGTCCAAGGCAACATATCACCCCCTTCGGCTCTGCCAACTTCTACCACGCACCTAGTGATGGGGTCAAAGAAGAGGGGCCGTGTGAGAAACAACTCCAGCTGCGGACACAACTCAGTGGTAGGGCACTAACACACTCGGTGCTCCGTGCACAAAGAAAAAAAGGTACCTTTCGATGATGCAACTGGAGTTCTTGAGATGATAGCCCCACACAGCGCGAGCACTCAAGGGGTCTACGGTTTAATTTGATTGTGTTTTATTTTTATGTTCTAGGGACTTTGAAGGCAACCATATCCATAGTATAAGAAATTTGACTTTTATCTCCTGCAATAATTTAACTGTTTTGTAAGTACTATTTTTTTTTTTAAGTAATATCGACTCTCCTTACAAACCACACCAATCTTGTCTAGGGGCAGAACCCGGCCTGAGTGTGTGCAGAGGCAGGAATGTGTGACGTCTTTGTCTGTGCGTGTGAAATAAGCCAGACTCAAAGGCAAACACTGCATGTTTTCTCTCATAAATGGAATCGAATTTGTATTTGTGAAGTGTGTGTGTGTGTGCGTGCGTGTGTGTGTGCGTGTGTGTGTGTGTGCGTGTGTGTGTGTGCGTGTGTGTGTGTGTGTGTGTGTGCGCGCGCATGTTATGAAAGTAGAAAGGGGGCCATGAGGAGAAGGAAGAGATCTTAAGGAGCTGGAGAGGAGAGTAAAGACACCAATAGTGCACATATCACATCAAAGCAAACTCAAGGACCATTTGGGGAGAGGAAGGGAACAAGCGAGAGTAAGGCAGGTGAGATTGAGGGCAACAGAGGGGTCACGGTATGAATAAAAATGAGGTATTAAGGCATATATATATATATATCCCATTATTTTATAAACTAAGTTTAAAAGTTTTTAAATAAAAGAGTAGGAAGCCCTTTGAAATTTCCCAAATTAGTCATTTATGCTGGTAGCTAACAGAGATCGTGAAGAGGGGACAGGGACAGGGTGTGGGGCTATAAAGTACAGCAAGTGGGAAGCATGTGTGAGGTCCTAGATTCAAACCCCCCCCCTCTCCTATCTCTCTCTCTCTCTCTCTCTCTCTCTGTCTCTCTCTCTCTCTCACACACACACACACACGCGCGCGCGCGATCAAGAACAAGCACTACAGTCTGACTCGTGTTTCCAAACTAAAGAGACATTGAACTGGTCCATTCAGACAACTTGCTCTCAAGCATGTCAATCCTAATTCTATGCTCTAGCAAACAAGAGCTCTGTGGTGCATGGAGTCTTTTGTTAGACAGACACACTTTGCAGATTGAGGAGGTAAGTCTAAAACAATTTCCCATGCTCGTAGCTGCAAAACGCTCAGTTCTTGTTAAGGAGAGGTGAGGTTTCCCTATTCCTTTCAAAGCCCTTCTTCATTTCTAATTACAAATTTAAATTACATTTCATATGGCCCCTGTTAAAAAGACTCAGGAAATTTAAGAATAAAATTGAACTGAAGCTGGGTGTGGCGGCACACACCTATAATTGCAACTCCCAAGAGACTGGTGCAGAAAGGCCATGAGTTTTGGACCAGCCAGGACTGCATAGTTGAGACCGTTTTTGAAATAAATAGTATCATACTAATCAAAATATCCTGACATGAGGATGCACTCTATCTTGGTCTATTTGAGGGGCCCCTGGCAGTGGGATCGGGATCTGTCCCTCATGCATGAGCTTTTTGGATCCCATTCCCTATGATGAGATGCCTTGCTCAGCCTTGATGTGGGGGAGGGAGGTGGAGGACGCTTGGTCCTGCCTCAACTTAATGTGCCAGGCTTTGTTGACTCCGCAGAGGCGGTGAATGGAGGGTGGTTGAGCAGGAGGTGCGGGGAGAAGAAGGAGGGGAGGAAGAACTGTGGTTGATATATAAACTGTATAAAAATTTTAAAGAAAAAATGCACTCTATATTCATTATCTTTTAGCAGTTATATTTAGTAATCCATGTGATCATTATGTTGACATGTTAACGTTTACTTTTCCTTTTCCTTTCAGGGTAATGAGGAAAAACAGAATTAATCACTTAAGTGAACATGCATTTACACACCTCCAGAAACTAGATGAATTGTAAGTTTAACTAAATATGTATTAAGAATGCTTTTGTCCGTTTTACTTTGTATTACGTATACATATAATGTTCATATATTTCAGAAATATTAAATTTCTCTTTCCAAACAGTATTTATATGTAACATGGATCACAAAACAATTCAGATAGCTTACAAAAGTAAACATGAAATAAAATATGAAATAAATAGTTGAAATAAGTTAGGTCAGAGCTTGAGATACGGCTCGTTGGTTAAGAGCATGTACTGCTCTTGCAGAGGACCCCAGTTCAGTACCCAGGACCCTGTCGGTGGCTTACAAGGACCGATACCACCATCTCTCCAGAGATCTGATACTCTTCATCCCTCAAGCTCTTCCACGCTTGTTCACTTAGCCACACACAGACACATACAAAATTTTTAAAATAATAAAAAAAATCTAAAAATAAATCATTCTGCCCTTCAAAGTTGATTAACCAACTGGCATAGACGACATACGCTCAGCTTTTCTCCTGTCTGTCCCCTGGAGGTGCGTGGGGGAAGTTACGTTTTCCGTTTGAATTTAGTCACCTAATTCAAGCTCACCGAGACGTCTTCTTGTTTCAAAGAAGCTGCAGTCTTTCTCATGAAATCTGTCGCTGGAGAAATGTCACCGCTTCTGCTGCTGAAAGCCCTCGTAGCTCCGAGGTGACGTCATGTTAGGCACCCCCTCTGCACATGTGCATCCTTCCCAGGAGAGTAGAAGCCTGTGCATCTCTCTGAAAGAAATTTGAACCTTAAATGGCATGCTTTGACGGCATCATAATAAACCCGCGCAAAAGAAAAACCAGGGCCTCAAGTCATGTTCTCAAACAGAAAAGGAGAAAAGGAAGAGAGAGGCTGAAGGGACATCATACAGTCCATAAATGAAATTAATATGTCAGCGTCACATTAAATACCATCAGTGATCTGTCTCCAAGGAAACATGAAATGGAGGAGGAGCTTTGGTAGCCCATGCTGGCCTTGCGCACACTCAGTTATAATTGAGAATGTCCATGAACTTCTGATCCTCCTGCCTCTGCTTCCCCAATGCTGGGATTATAGGTGTGTACTCCCATGCCTGGCTCAGGATAAAATGTTCTGTGCCCCTATTCCACTCCCTCTGTGAAGCCTCTCAGCTTCCAGGACCTGGAGTGCTAGGGCACATGCTGATAAGGGGAGAGGCTGTGGCTCCAACGCACACGAAAAGGCGACACTTACTTCTTGGTATTTAAAACAAGTAACGAACGGAGCTGTTGGAAAGTTGCAAATGGTTTTCTAATAAATTTTCTACCAATGAATGAAGTCTTCAGAAAACAATAATATGATTTGCTGGCAATTGTTTCTCTAGGGACTTGGGAAGCAATCGGATTGAAAACCTTCCACCAAACATCTTTAAGGATCTGAAGGAGCTGACACAATTGTAAGACCTACCACTTCCTTTCTTTACCTTACTTTTTAACTGTGGTAAAATATACATAGAACGGAGTCCTCCATCTGTTTCTGTACCACTGGATTACATCGAGATCTTCCATGTCATTGTTCAGCTCTCACCGACATCCACCCCCCTCCTAGCTTTCCACCGAGTACGGAGCTGACAACGCCCTGTAGCCGTCCAGCAGTAACGCCGTGTTCGTCCCGCCGCAGTCCCGGCAAGCCCCACCGTGCTCGCGCTCTCTGTGTCCTAGTTGCCCTCTTGTGGCTGACTTATTTCTCTTTACCAGACCAACATGGTGCATCCGTGTGGTGGTCTGTGTCAGAGTTCCCTTTGCTCTGAAAGCGGAAACAGCACCTCGTCCACTGTATACAGCCATCTGCCAACGCGTGGGCTCTTAGGTTGCTTCCACCTGTGTGCAAACTCGTGTCCGGATGCCCACACTCAGTCACTTGGGTTCTATGCGCCTTCTCAGCTCACAGCGAACTCAAATACACCCAATGAGGGCATCATAAATTAGAACTGTTATTTCTAAAATTCACTTAATGCACCTACCCTATCAACTATGGTAACTTAGGAAGCAGTTCACTGTAGAGTATCAGTTTTGTGCCCCTGTGTTTTCATGGCTGGCTGGGAGCTGCAGCACACATTATATCGTAACACACACTGCTATCCCAAGGAAAGATCAAATAGAATCTTTTCCCTTATCCCTTTCTCCCTTCCTTCCTCAGTGTTGCTGTGCTGGAATTCAGGGATGCGAGTACTGTACCACTAACCACCTCCCTTAAAGTACAGCTTCCACTAAAGGTTGTTCTTCGCTGTTGTAAAGTGAGAAGTTAATAAACCAGAAACCCCCTCTACACCCCTCGACATTGGGGGGCTGGGTCACATGGCAGTTCTACTTTGGTTCTGTTTAATTCTGCTTCCTATAGAGCTGTGCCACCCTTAGCCTCTACTATCAGGGCACAGGGTTCCCAACACCTGCTGCTTTCATTTTTCGGCTCACAGCCGTCTCAACTGAGCATCCTTGTGGATCTGATTTTCATCGCTCTGATATCAGTGATGTTGAGCATCTTTCCCACGTGTTTGGTCACCTGTTCGTCTTCTTGGGGGAAGAACACCACTCACGTTCTTCATTCATTTCCACGTGAGCGGCTTTGGCACTTGCTGAGCTCTCGTCTTCATCCTTCCTGGGGCTCAGCCCCAGACTCGTATTTTTCCGCTATTGTGGGTGGCAGGTCCTTCTGATGCAGTGTTCTTTCATTTTAACACACTGCCGCTTTTTAATCCTTTGCTTTATTGTCTATACTTCAAGTTTCACAATAAATACATGACACTGCCAAATCCACACAGTGGAGTTTTCTTCCTCTATTTTCTTCTAGTTTGATAGCTTTCTATTTAAGCATGTGAGCATGGTACAGAAGGGTCCGTTTCTATTCCTTTGCATAGGATATTCAATTTTCCCATCACTGTTAGGAAGATTGTCCTTTCCCTGTTGAATGCCTTTGGCACATGCGTCAAACGTTATCTGATTATGTCTGAGTGGGGTTGTTGCTGGGCTCTGTAGTCAGTCCCTTTGGTGTGCGTAGCTGTGGGTGACTGTGCAAACCCTGACTTCCTTGTTCTTTTTTTTTTTTCAAGATTGCTTTTGCTGTTTGGGCTTCTTTGATGTCTTACATGAATTCATAAACTTTAATATGGACTGAGTCTTCCAATGCCATGCACAAGAATATCTTCTTCACTGGCGGTGATCTGGTCCATTTTTTGTTAGTGTAGGAGGCTACCACAGCCTGGCTAATTTATAAACAATATAATTAATTTTGTGTGGCTCACTGATCTTGAAGTTCAGGAGTTCAAAAGTCAAGGTCAGATCTTGTGAGATGTAATTCACCCTCAGACATATGTTGTCTCTAATAAATAAGTTAGCATTTTCGAACAAAGTGCTTCATATATCTGTTGGCCGCTTGTGCGTCTTCCTTGGAGAAATGTCAGCTCAGAGTCTTACTCTTTTTCTTAATCGGATTACTTGTCTCTTTACTATTGCATTGAGTTGCTTATGTCTTTGTGGATATTAATCCATCCCCGGAGATACGCTGGCAGGGGTAGGGAATCTGGCTCAGTGGTAGAGTGTGTGGTTGTGGTCCCTGGAAAAGAATAAAGCCGTGGAGGAAAGAGACAGCTTTGCGAATCATGTCTTCCATGCTGCAGTCTTCTCTGACGGTGGGAAGAAGCTTTTGGCTTTAATGTGATCCTCTTTGTCTATTGTTGCCTTTACTGTCTGCGTTTTGGAACTCACATCCTGGCTTTTCCTGTCTGAGTCTGGAAGTCACTGCTAGGCCAGTGTCAGGGAGATCCTTCTCTACAGTCTCAGGTCTTACGTTTAAATCTTCAAGACACTTTGAACTGTACTATACTTTTTTGGTAAGTGTTTCAAATTCACTCAAAGTCAGCAAATAAATTCTCTTGGCTCAAGCAATTTTTAGGAATGACGTTGCTTTTTTTTTCAACAGGAATATTTCCTATAATCCAATCCAGAAAATTCAAGTAAATCAATTTGATGATCTTTCCAAACTCAAGTCTCTGTAAGTATAGCCATATACAGTTTTGCTTCAATACTAATAGCACATATGCTCTTATGTCTTCTAATTATGTTTTATTTCCAACTCCACAAAAATATATGAATTGTTGATTGACTATAGACAGCTATTACTTCTACCTCAAGTGTTAATAAACTAAAAATTAAGCGATAATGAATCCCTACATCTCTGCCCCCAGAGATACTGAATTGTGCATTTATATATCTCGTGTATGGGATATAGTCATGGCCCCATTAGTTCTGAGTACTTGAGATTTTCTATGGGTGTATGTCCTAGTTTGTGTCTCTGTTTCTGTAATAAAACACTCACCAAAAACAACATGAAAAGGGTTTATTTGGCTTATAAGTTACAGTCCATCACTGAGGAAAACCAGAGAGGAACTCAGGGCTTAAAGCAGAAACTATGGAGGAATGCTGCTTACTGGCTTGCTTCCCTAGCTCTCACTGCAGACTTTGTTACACAACCCAGAGTCAACTTCCTAGGGATGGTACCGCCCACAGTGGGCTGGGCCCTCCCTATCAACCATTAATCAAGAAAATATGATATGCCCACAGATATGCCCACTGACCAAAATGATGGAGGCAGTTCCCTCAACTGAGGTTCCCTCTTCTTAAGCATGTCAAGTTAAACACCAAGATTAGCATCCCTATCCTAAAATAGTTTTCTAGACTATGTGAATCATGCCTCCAACAACACAAAAAGGACAAAATTCTATTAATGCTAAGAATGGTCTTTAGAAGATAAGTCTTAGCTCATCTCATTTAACTATTCTACAGTAAAAGTATGACCTAAAAGGCATTAGGAAAATTAATAGGTGTCCAGAATATAGTATGCATGCCCCTATTCTACAAATATTTATTGAGCAGCTGGCATGCATTAGGCAGTATATCATGAACTGGGAATATTTTTAAAATAGGCTGTGCATGTCTATAACCTGGAGAAGTTCAGGCAGGCTGAGTGTGAGCATTTCACTTAGAGTGATGCTAACCTAAAGCATTTGACTGCATTGTCCTTCACCTGTGGATAACCTATGTTCTCTTGACCACTACTTGGTATTTTTAGCAGCCTAGAGGGAATTGAGATCACAAATATCCAGCAGAGGATGTTTAGGCCTCTCGTGAATCTCTCTCACATGTAAGTAGACGTTTACTTGTCGTTTGCCGTCATTTTAATCTGTGTCCCCACATGTCTTGTGATAATACACCCATACTGAATGCAAATAAAATATAAATAATTTCTACTAATTTGCCTCTGTATGCTTAGTATTTAAGTCCCTCTTCCAAATTGTATGTTACAATGCTAACCCCAGAGTGATGGCATTATTAAAAGGCCAAGTCTTGAAAATGACTAGCCCCTGAGGGTAGAGCCTTCATGAACAGCATTAGTGTCTTTAAAACAGAACTGAAGATGAGGGGTGGTGGTGCACACCTCCAATCCCAGCACTTGGGAGGCAGAGACAGGTGGATCTCTGAGTTTGGAGTCAGTTTGGTCTATATGGCAAGTTCTAACCTAATTAGGGCTTCATAATGAGACTTTGCCTCGAAATGAATTTGAGAAAGACTGAAGCTAATGCATCATAGCTCTGGGTTTGATGGATACCAAGCAAGCGGTAGGAGGAACGGAGAGAGGAAGGCATGCTGGGGAGAAAGCTCAGTTGGGGAGTCTGCCTTCTAGGAAAGAAGAGGGTATGAGTTCACAGCACCCATGTGAGCTATATGAGCCTGTAATCAAAGTGTCTAAGGTGGCCAGAAACAAAAGATCACAGGGGCTTGCTAGGTGACCAGTCTAGCTCTGGTTTCAAAGAGAGGTTTTGTCTTAAGGGAATAATAAGGAGCGTTAACAGAGGGAGACTTCCCAACTTCCCCTTCTTAGAGTTCTATCATGAATGTTTACACAAAAGAGAAAATAAGAGAATTAAAAGTATCAAACTTTAGGAAAGGAAAAAAAGAAAGAAGGAAGGAATGAAGGGAGGAAAACGAGGAGAAAGAAGGGGAAGGAAGGGGAAGGAAGAGAGAGAAATGAAGGAGGGGAAGGGAGGGAGGGAGGAAGGATGGAAGGAAGGAAGAGAGGGAAAAAGGAAGGGGAGAAAAGGAAGGAAGGAAGGAAGGAAGGAAGGAGGGAGGGAGGGAGGGAGGGAAGGAAGACTCTCTCCTGCACCATCCACCCTGTGGAACACTGTAAGAATGTTTCAGGAAGCAGCAGGTCACCAGACACCTAACCTGCTGGGTTCTTGACCTTGAACTCCCCAGTGTGGAGAACTGGGAAGGAAATGTTCATTGTTGAAGTTCCCAGGCTATGCGGTTTTTCAGCAGGCTAATTGGTCTCAGACCTCAGTTGTCAATGATTTACTCTGAAAGTTTGGCATTGGGTGAATGGATTTGAGTTTCCCACACTCTGATAACAGTTAATGGGAAATTTTTCAAATACCAGGAAACACAAATGTGAGAGGGGTCTACTCAGTCTTCCAGGACACCTTCATCTCTGATACCAGTTACGGGTGCTGATTTTACCCCAGTCAGTCATGTGTACATTTTATGTAAGTGCCTCCAGATGAAGAAGTAAGAATGTGTGTAGGTTATATAAATCAATTATAAATAGGGCTGAGGAAATGGCTCAGCGGGTAAAAGTTCCTGAGTTCAGATCCAAGCAGAAGAACAAGTGACTTGTGTCTCTGATCTCAGCGCCCCTCGGGTGAGCTGGGATGCAGACAGAAGAGCCCACCCCAAAGCCTGGGGGCCGGATAACCTAGACTAGGAAGTGCAACAACAGACAAGAGAGATTCTGCCTCAAAAACAAGGTGGGGGGTCAGGACCAGCACCCAAAGCCGTTCTCTCACCTACACAAACACATACACACACACACACACACACACACACACACACACACCATGACATACATGAGAGACACATGAGGTACATACACATATCTCACATACAACACACGTGTGTATGTATGCACATGTGTATATATTAATTTGTAGCAATTATTTTCTACCTTTTAAGTATTATATATGATATACATGTATATGTAATATACATATATAATATATAAACACATAATTTAAATATTCAAAATAAAGAGTTGCTACAAATTAATGAAGGCAGGAGAACTCTTCCCCAGGGAAAACTGTCCCTACTGTCAGAGTATGATCAGAGGAAGTGCACGGATGAAATGGTAGCCTTTGTAAATTCCATGCAGTGTGTCTTGTTTTGCACTGATTATAACTTTTCTAAATATTTTGAGTGAACCTCATAGCAAGTGCTCGAAGCTAATAGAAGTGCTAGATTGCTCTTCACACTGGCAATTTTCAATGACTTAGAAGTACCTTGTCAGCCACACTGCAATCTTCCTGGCACTGTAAGTCTAACGTAAGGCATTGTTTATGTTCCCATGATTTCTCAGAAACAAGGCTTTTATAAGTTTCTTTGCCTGCCTACAACAAAACAGTCTGACCCAGAAAAACTGAGTTGATTGGAAGAAACTGGTGTAGCTTGTAAAACTGAGAAATAACTAAAAGGGGAAAGAGTTGAGCAGGTATTGTGAAAACAAGAGTTTCCCCACACGGATGAAATTAGCCACTCACACGGCAGCACTGGGCTCAGGATTCCTTATAGGGTATTTGCCCACCCTGGACTAGGGGAGGGTCTCCACTGTAAGTCCACTGAGGATCCTGGGACTAGAGAATGACTTCCCTCAGAAGAAATCAAGACACTGTTGCTAAAAGTTGAGTCTATGCTAAGCAGCTAAACTAGCAAACAAGTATCTGCTGAAGTTCTTTCCATGAAAGCAGTTCACTCCAAGACACTTAAGAAGAAACATCACATCCTCCCTTATACTCTGCTCCACCCCATCACAGCTCACAGAGAAATCAAACAAGCAAATGGACACACCAGCAACCGACCTTGCCTTCTGCAAGCCACAAAATAACCATCCGCCTTGTACCATTTACTACTGCAACTTTTTATACTGCAGAGATAATTTCTAAGGTTTTTGCTACCCCTCTTTGCCTATGAAGCAGACTGGCACAGTCTGAATTCTAATATCTACAATTACTAGAATAAATGTTTCTCCATCTCCTATTATGGCGGTGCTACCACTGATCTAATGGAATTCATTTATTTCTGATGTCTAAAAGATGCCCAAGAAGTGGTGTTTGTGTTGCTGCTGACACACAGTGATTCTTGTTTATCCAGATGCTGTCTTTATCAAAGTGGGTATCTATAGAAGAAAACATTTTATTCTTCATTGTGTTTCAGAATCTAGTGTGAGTGTTAAGTATGTTTAGCAGTTATTGATAATAAGTTGATGTAATGTTATGTTATAACTTCTATGACAAAAAGCTATGGAAGCAGCAAGGAGAAAGCTTTTGATTTTTTACCCAAGAGCCTAGCAGTAAGATCAGCTGTGGCAAAGTTATGGCTATAAAAACTCCATAACCGTGTGTTTATAAGGACCGTTCTGAAAACGGTCACTGAACGCGTCTTTGGATAAATTGCTTCTCATGTTCACAAGCTAACCAATTATGCATATGCTAAGACATGTCTAACATGTATTCATTACACCCGCTTTCAGTTCTTATCCACACATTCTTTTACTGTAAAGCCAAGTGACTAAGAATTAAATTTTGAACTTCAGAATCATGAGGCATCAGTAAGGAATGTTTTCTATTCCACGAAATCTTATATGAACACATTTTCGACTGAGAAAATGTTGAAAACAAGTATCAGTGATGTTTAACTTAATGTTAAACATACGCTCTAATTTTGTCTTTTCTTTATACGTCAGCTATTTTAAGAGATTTCAGTACTGTGGCTATGCTCCGCACGTGCGCAGCTGTAAGCCCAACACGGATGGAATTTCGTCTTTGGAGAACCTCTTGGCAAACATCATTCAGAGAGTCTTTGTCTGGGTTGTGTCTGCAGTTACCTGCTTTGGAAACATTTTTGTCATTTGTATGCGACCCTACATCAGGTCTGAGAACAAGCTTCATGCCTTGTCCATCATTTCTCTCTGCTGTGAGTATCTCCCAGTTAAAGAGGAGCTCGGTTTGAAACGTGCAAAACTGTTGCTACTAGAAAATAAACTCTGTGGAACTGAAGAGATGGCTCAGTGGTAATGAGCACACACAGCTCCTTCAGAAGACCCAAACTGGGTTCCCAGCCCCCGTACACGGTGGCTTGTAACTTCAGCTCCAGGGACTTCAACATCTCAGGTCTCCAGGGGTGAATACAAGCATGTGCACACACCCACATGCAAACACAGATGTACCCATGCATAATAAAAATAAAATCTTGAAAAAGAAAGGGGCCAAAGAGGCCGGAGAGATTAAGAGAGTAAAATGTGTCTCCTCTTAATACAGAAGAAACTGGATCGTTAAAAAAAATGTTTCGTGTAAAGATAAGCATACTTTGTGTTTCTCTGAACCTGTAAACTTCTCGTAGGTGCTGACTGCCTAATGGGAGTATATTTATTCGTGATCGGAGCCTTTGACCTCAAGTTTCGGGGCGAATATAACCAACACGCCCAGCCGTGGATGGAGAGCGCTCATTGTCAGCTTATGGGGTCTTTGGCCATTCTATCCACGGAAGTATCCGTTTTGCTTTTAACATTCCTAACGTTGGAAAAATACATCTGCATCGTGTATCCTTTTCGGTGTCTCAGGCCTCGGAAATGCAGAACAATCGCGGTTCTGACTTTCATTTGGATTGTCGGGTTCGTCGTGGCTTTTGCTCCTCTCAGCAATAAGGAATTTTTCAGAAACTACTACGGCACGAACGGAGTGTGCTTTCCACTTCACTCAGAGGACTCGGGAAGTACCGGAGCCCAGATCTATTCCGTGGTGATTTTTCTTGGTAAGAATCCCAGCACTCGGGAGGCAGAGGCAGGCGGATCTCTGGGAGTTCGAGGCCAGCCTGGTCTACAAGAGCTAGTTCCGGGACAGGCACCAAAGCTACAGAGAAACCCTGTCTCGAAAAACCAAAAAAAATAAAAGAAAAAAAGAAAAAAAGAAAAAAGAAAAAAAGAAACCCTGCATTGCCAGCCTTTGTGTGTTTCAGCTCTAGCTAGAGTCATTCACAGCGGGGTACTCATTTATTTACGCCTTCTATTATTACAAAGTTCTGTCCTTCCAACCTGCAGCTGGAGGGGTGAATGCAACAGAATCAGAATACCAAGGGAGAATTCTTTTCCCCCAAATGACACTTTTATCAGTTAAGTTCCAATCTGATGTATTCAATAAAGAACATTAAGCGATTACATTTCACATATTTGCCCCAACAATATAAACATAATGATATTTGCTATTTTTCAAATTCCTATGTACAGGCATGCATAACTTTGGCTGCAGCATATATGTGAAATTGTTCTAAACCAACAAATGAAAATATTCTCAAAGTAGAGCACAAGGTTTTTAAAATATGAGAAAGTATCATTAGTATTAGAGAGCAAATGGTCCGTGATATTTGTCAAATTTATTTAATATGCTAAATTAAAATTAAACATACCATCCTTCATTACTTCAACAATATTTGAGTCAAAAGGATTCATGACTTCTGTGTACGAAGTGATTCTGAGAAGCAAACAAAAAGTAAGATAAAAGACTTATTAAAAGTTAAAAATGGGCTGGAGAGATAGCTGAGCAGTTAAGAGCACTGCCTGCTCTTCCAAAGGTCCTGAGTTCAATTCCCAGCACATCCTTGCCAGCATGACTTGTCATGTGTTTTATGGATCTTGCTTATTGCAACTGGTGTCAGATGAAATTTCAAATGAGTTTTGATTCACTTTTCCCTGATGACTAAGGCTGGTTAATGCTCCTCTAAATGTTCCTGAGCCATTTGTGTCTCCTCTTTTAGAACTGTCTTTTTAAGTCTGTACCCCACTTTTCATTGGTTTATTTTACTGATATCCAGTTCTTTTTTCTTTTTACATCTTTATATATGTTAAATATTGAATGTGTCACTAATTAAAATCTTTTCCCATTCTGCGGCCTACTGCTTTTTCTGAATGGTGGTGTCCTTTGCCATACAGAAGCTTGTCAGTTTCATGAGGTCACATTTATTAATTGTTGTTAGAAGTGCCCGTTGAAACAATCTTTTTCTATGATAAAACTATTTCCCACTTTCTCTTCTATCAGATTGAGGATATTCAGCCAGATGTTGAGGTCTTTGATCCACTCTAACTTGAGTTCTGTTCAGGATGATAAATATGGATCTATTAGAATTCTTCTGCATGCAGCTTGCTTCCTAGGTCTATTTGCTTGGAATAACTTTTTCCATCCTTTACACTGAGCCAATGTCTGTCCTTGATGTTAAGGTGTGTTTCCTAGATGCAGCAGAATGGTGGATCTTGTTTTTTAGTCTGTTAGCCTGCATCTTTTTATTGGGAGAATTGAGACCATTGATGTTGAAAGCTATTGATGAGCAGTGTTTGTTCATTCCTGCTATTTAGATGTTATGGTGTGAGATTTTTCCACTCTTTTGATTTGCTGGTCTGGGATCATTTATTGCATATGTTTTCTTAGGCGTGGTTACTCTTCAGGTTGAAGTTTTCGTTCTAGTGCCTTCTCTAGGGGTGGATTTGTAGATAAATAAATTTGCTTTTATTGTGGGGTGTTGTTCATCTGTTGTGATTGAAAGTTTTGCTGGGTATAGTAATCTGGGGGAGGCATCTGTGGTCATCTGTTAGAGTTTATTAAACATCCATCTATGCCTGTCTGGCTTTTGGAGTCTCCGCTATTTGTTTATGCTTTCACAGACGTTACTGGTAGACTTATTTATGCCTGCTTTGGGGTCCTTGAGCATATTCATAGTGGCTATTCTGAAATGCTTATTTTGGGCTGAAGCTATATAGCTTTTTCAGGACCTACTGGAGTAGAGTTCCTGGATTCTGGTGGAGACATATTGTCTTGGCTACTAACTATTGTGGGTTTTTTTTGCAATGGCATCTAGGCATCTGGGTTTGTGTTGACAGAAGTTTCTGTCCTGCCTCGTTCTGCAGTTGTAAAGTTACAAAGAAATATATTAATTATAAAATGGTTGGTATATTAGCTCAGGCTTCTTATTAACTAATTCTTACATCTTAAATTAGCACATTATTCTTGTCTGTGTTAGCCATGTGGCTTGGTACCCTTATCAACAAGACATTCTCATCTTGCATCTTCTGCAAGATGATGGGTGATGAATCTGGGTGATGACTGCAGACTAAACCTTTTTCTCTTCCCAGAATTCTCCTGTTCTTGTCTCCACACCTCTACTTCCTGCCTGGTCACCCTGCCTATACTTCCTGCCTGACTACTAGCCAATCAGTGTCTTATTAAAATAATACAAATGACAGGATACAAGACCATTGTTCCACAGCAGGTTTGGGATTAGTATGATTTAGGTGCTGACGTCAGGTCTTGTCTTTGACAGGTTGAATGTTCTTGCTTCTGTTATCCTCTCTGGATCTTCGGAGAGTATGGTAGCTTTGGCTTGCCTGGGAGGGAGTGCTTTTGAGTCCTGTCAGGTGTGGCTACTGGGAGTTCCAGATTGAATGTATTTCTAGGTATTGGGAGCTGACATAAAGGAATGGGGGTGGGCGGTAAGAGAGGTGGGACCACCAGAGTCTACAAGAGGGAGGAGAGCTGGGTCTGTTGCAAGGTTTGAGGGAGAGTCCAGAGAGTGCAATCAGAGAGGAAGGACGGGCGCTTGTAGGTGGTCTGCCACAGAGCTGCGGTGAGACTGGGGAATTGGAATTGAAGGACAGGAAGGAGAGTGAGAGAATCAGTGCCTACCTAATTCTCAGCATGTTCACAGGTAGAGTGTGTCTCTGGGTATCGGTGTCTGACACAGAGGGATGGGGTATGGGAGGAAGGCTGGGTCCAGAGGGTCTGCAGAGTCCCTGGGGAAGTAGTCTGTGACAGCAATGGGGAGGAGACTGTAGAAGTGGAAATGGAGGTCAGGAAGGAGACCTGGTACACATTTGTAATCTGCAGCAGGACCGTGAGCTGGTGTCTAGCCTAGGCTACCTAGTCAAGCTAAAGGCTAGCCTGAACTCCACAGTAAGGCCCCGTCACCAAGTAATGAAGTGGGTAAATAATTAAGTACCACTTTATGGGCTCCGCGGTCTTTAATAGTGAAGTCTAAGGCCTGCTTTGTCTGTTCTTCATAGGAGAACGCTAACACACACTACTGCTGTTCTCGTTATCTGCACAGGTATCAACCTGGTAGCGTTCATCATCATCGTGTTCTCCTATGGCAGCATGTTTTACAGCATCCACCAGAGCACCATCACAGCGACCGAGATCCAGAAGCAGGTGAAGCGGGAGGTGGTCCTCGCCAAGCGCTTCTTCCTCATCGTCTTTACTGACGCGCTCTGCTGGATCCCCATCTTCATCCTGAAGTTTCTTTCACTGCTTCAGGTGGAAATCCCAGGTACAAGCTTTTGCCGGAAAGGATAAATCCGTGCAGGGCTAACGACCAACACGCTTAATACTAACTCACTTCAAGAATTCCCAGTCAGGGTCTGGATGGCTCAGCAGTTAAGAGCACTGATTGCTCCTCCAGAGGACCCAGGTTCAACTCCCAGCACCCACATGGCAGCTCAAGCCTGTCTGTAACTCCAGTTCCAGGGAATCCAGCACCCTCACACAGACATGCAGGCAAAACACTGATGCACATAAAATAAAAATAAAGTTTTTTTTTAAATTACCAGTCAGAGTAGTGGGGACTCTGGTTCCACCATCAAGGAAATGTTTACTGATGGGGACTGTTCGGTCCTTTCCAGAAACGCTAAGTGCCACAAAAACAAAATACCATGACCAAACAAAGTGGTTTGCAGGGCTGGAACTGGTTGCCTGCTTAAGATAACCATGAAGAAAAACAAGCTGAAGGAGTTACCATATCATGAATTCATTTTTTAAAATATTTATTTATTATGTATACAATATTCTGTCTGTGTGCATGCCTGCAGGTCAGAAGAGGGCACCAGATCTCATTACAGATGGTTGTGAGCCACCATGTGGTTGCTGGGAATTGAACTCAAGACTTTTGGAAGAGCAGGCAATGCTCTTAACCACTGAGCCATCTCTTCAGCCCCATGAATTCATTTTTTAAGAACATAATGGATGCTCCTCCCTACCTCCTATGCTAGGGAACACCACACCGGGACATGACATAATAGAGAAAAAGACAGGGCTTTAAAATAATGTACATTGCATGTGTCACAGTGGCTGCTATGTTCAGAGAGGGAAAATATGGATATGAATGTGAATATGTTGGCGAGAAGAAAAGTGACACTTTGTGCACTGATCGCGAAATCGGAACACAGTGTAGCTACAGAGGAAGGTGTGCTGGCAACCGCCAAATTTCAGATATAGGATTGCCAGACAACCGAGCCATTCCACTTCTCGATAAATGTCCAAGAGAATTGAAAGCCAACACTAAAATAGATATCTGCACACCTATGTTCACAGCAGCGCTAGTCACAACAGCCAAGAGAGAGCAGCAGCAGAGTGTCTGCAGACACATGGATGGATCCAAAATGCACACAGATCATTCATGACTCATGTGTATAAAGGAAGGAACTTTTATTTTTTCACACTTATGTATTTCGCATGTGTATGCATATGTGCATACACACTTGTGCTATGACACACACGGGGAAGTCAGGGGACAGTCTGCTGGAGTCAATTCTCCCCTTTCACCATGAGAATCCTGAGCACCAGACTCAGGCTGTCAGGCTCGTTAGCACGAATCTTGACTCGCTGAGCATCCTTGCCATCCCTGAGAAGGAGATTCTGGCACATGCTGCGTGATACCTGAATCTTGACGGTGTTGAGTAGATAACCTTGACACAAAAGGATCAAGAGTTTTATGATTCATCCTACACAAGACTCTTGGAATCGAGTTCACTGCGAGGTCCTGTCTCAAAAAATAATGTGGGGAACAATGGAAATAGACTTGACATTGACCTCTGGTCTCCACATGCATGAACACACATGTGTACATATACCTGCATGTCTCTCTTTCTCCCTCCCTCTCTCTCTCTCTCTCTCTCTCTCACACACACACACACAAACACACACACACACACACAATGTGTATTGCGCAAGCCTTAAAATGTGTGTGGATTTTTAAAACAAACAGGTCTGGGAGCAGCTGAGTACTTGCCTAGCGTGTACAGAGCACTAGGTCCCATCCCTAGCAGTGCTACCAAGAAAAGCAGAAGAAAATCAAATAAATCACAAAAAAGAGAATTCAAAATAAATCTATTATGAGAAATATAACATGTTCTTGTTATGCCTTATCATGGGTTCCCCCAGAAAACCACCACAGAGTGGTTTTACTCACATGTAAAAGCAAAGAGCCTTCAGTCAACCAAGCTTAAGCTTGGGTTCGCCACCTGTCCCTTGAGCGGTTGAGAGCAGAGAGTGCTCAGCCCAGTTGGGATAGGGTTTTTATCACAGTAGAGGTTGAAGTGAGGGGATTTCCAGGGTTCAGGACCCTGATTGGCTGACATTTGTCCAGGGGTCCTGGCAAAGGGGAATAGGTGAGTCCTAGGCTCAGGGACATCTGGTGATCTTATCTAATTTCATCTAACGGTTGGAACATTAGCTACTGTCCCTCCCTGGGTGGTATCAGTTTATGGCTTTTCCTGGAAACCTGTGTTGCCTGCCATGGCAGGTATGTGGCCTGGGCCCCACGTGTCACCAGCCTGCCCTGGGTCTCACATACTTCCTATTAATCGAAACATTTGCAACAACCGGGCCATGGTGGCATACGCCTTTAATTCCAGCACTCAGGAGGCAGAGGCAGGTGGAACTCTGTGAGTTCAAGGCCAGCCTGGTCAACAGTGAATTCCAGGCCAGCCAGAGCCATTACAGAGAGGAACCCTGTCTCAAGAAATTATATATATATATATATATATATATATATATATATATATATATACACATACATACATATACATATATACATATATCAAAGGGTGATAAATGGTAAAGAACATGGTTTTTCTTTAAATGGATTCATAATGATATGTCGTGACTTCGTGTAAACACTCCCAATAGAGCTCTTTTGATGGCACTTCAATGTAGTCAGGAAAAAACACGCAGAAAGAACCCCATGCCTTCACAGCACTGGCGTTCATTCCTTTAACACTGACACTCCAGAAAGACATCCCGAAAATACCAGAGACTTGGTCTTCAAAAAAGGAAAGGGGGGCTGAAGATAGGAGACACAAGAGATGCCTGTGCCATCTATGAACACTCAGATTTTTCCACTTTTTCTCTTCCAGACACTATCACCTCTTGGGTTGTGATCTTTATTCTGCCCATCAACAGCGCTTTGAACCCAATCATCTACACTTTGACCACCAGACCTTTCAAGGAAATGATCCATCAGCTCTGGTACAATTACAGACAAAGAAGGTCTGTGGACAGAAAGGAGACTCCAAAGGCATTCGCTCCCTCGTTCATCTGGGTGGAAATGTGGCCCGTGCAAGAGATGCCCGCTGAATTCATGAAGCCAGCGGTTTTCACAGACCCCTGCGATCTGTCACTAGTTTCTCAGTCATCTAGACTCAATTCTTATTCATAACTGGTTCCGGGAACCCTTTATTCTCAGAGAATACTGTGAAGTGCGTCTGGAAGGACTTGCTGATATGAAGTAAAATGCCATAAAATGTCTAACTTATGGTTAAGACAAGTTCGCTAACAGTGACGCAAGGCAGGGAAAGGTAACTGGTGTTCATACAAAGAGACGAAGCTTACTGACAGCGTGTGCATGGATACTCGTATACATTTGCATAGGAAACGAAGGGGACTCTTTTTCTAGCATGCATTTATGCACACTGCATGAAGGTAAAGTGCTGGACACACACAATATAAAGCCTCTTTAATCTACGTATTGTGTTTAACTGCTAACTACACAAATTCTACCCACAGCTCCTAGATTTCTCTGCTGTGCATATCAGCAAGCGTGAAGCCCATAGACGTTTTAAAACTGAGGACAAAAGCTTTACGGTACTCAAAAATTATAGCATCAGATACAATGTGTGGAGCCACGGAGGCGCTCAGGGGATAAAAGTGATTACTTTACAAACGTGCTGACCTGAGCTCAATATCCGGATCCCAGGTCAAGCTGGAAGGAGAGACAGACTCTGAAAAATTGACCTCTAAGCTCCACCTGTGTGACATAGCATGTGTGTGCACACATGCACATCACATACACGCAAATTATTAAATACGGTTGTATGCAAAGCAGAAACATTCTATCTCAAAATCCTCTGTATCGTTCTCAGAGTCTCCATGCTTGAGAGTCAACACAATGTATTTATTCAAAGGAAGCTTTGCTGCCAGGTGTGGTGGACAAACCCGTGATCCTCACAGTAGAGAGGAAGACGCAGGAGCACAAGTTCAAGGCCAGCCTCTGCAGCCTAGAAAGACCCTGCCTCTGACGTGCAAAAGTAGAGCCTGGGAGAGGGCTCAATCGCTAATGTGCTTGCTGCACACACACGGGGAACCTGAGTTTGAATGTGGTAGAGCATACCTATAATCCCAGTGCTGGGGAGGCAGGATCCCCAAGGCTTGTTGATCAGCTATCGGGAGGACACCTAATGTCCGCCTGACTTCCACACCAGTGTGCTCGCCCATATGCGCATACATACAGACACCACAGACGTACACAGAGATAAAGGAGCCAGGCAAGCTTTGGTATCAATTCAGAACCAGCAGTTTTGTCTCCCCCTAGCCACTTTTCTTTTGGCTTTTCTTTAAGTGAGCACCACCGTGAAGAAACAGGATAGTAGGTGGGAATATTGTAGAGGGGTGAAGCAGAAAAGGGAAAATGAGGGCGTTTAAATCAATGAGATCCAATTCTGAGTCCAGGAGTAAACCTTCATGTTTCCACCAACTGATTGTTTAAAAGGGTAACAAGTATAACCGAAATAAATTAAATCAGGAAGATATAAGCAACTCACATACACAGCCAGCCAAAAACACTCTAAAGAAAAGCTCCTCAACTGTTCCTCAGACAGGAAGTGAAGACACACCAGCAAACTCACTCCAGGAGCCCAGCACAGCCCTGCTCCAAACCAGAGAAAAGCACAACAAATAAAAAACTACCTGGCAAACAGAGACGCAAAGATTCTCAGTAAACACCCGCAAGTCAAAGCCAAGAACAAACTGGGGAAAATCACACACCTTCACCAAGTTTGTTTGATCCAAGGATGCAAGTTTGTTGGTCCAATACACACAAATCAATAAATCTAATGTAACACACAAGCAGAAAAGGGCAGATCTCACATGATTATTTCAAGAGATGCATAAAAAAAAGGCCTTTGACAAAATTCAACACCCTTCATGATAAAAACCCTATAGAAACTAAGAATAGAGGAACAAATGCCAGTGTAATAAAGGTTATAGAAAACAAAGCTTTAGCTGACTAAATTAAGTAGGAAATGAATGAAAGAATTTCCTCGGGGCTGGAGAGATGGATCAGAGGTTAAGAACATTGCCTGCTCTTCCAAAGGTTCTGAGTTCAGTTCCCAGCAACCACATGGTGGCTTACAACCATCCGTAATGGGATCTGGTGCCCTCTTCTGGCCTGCAGGCATACACACAGACAGAATATTGTATACATAATAAATAAATAAATATTTAAAAAAAAAGAATTTCCTCTACAGCAGGGAATGAGATAAAGGTGTCTATGAGGGACCACACAAGTGTCATGGATAGCAGGAAAACCACCTGCCTGAGGGAAGAGGGAAACTTGAGGCAGCACCAATTTTTCAGGCACTGGAACAAAACTTCCAGAGTCTACCTTGTGGTTTATTTTTCTTACACACTTAGGCACAGTAAAACTTTGGAAAGAGGTTTCCATGTGACGATTATCACAACAAAGCTAGAGGCACAGGTTCATAGACTACCTAGCAAAGTGGGAAACACCTGTGACCTTTGCAATGTGTTCTATTGACTGGTAAAGAGTGCTGAGGTAGGGCCTGAGGAGGAAGCACTTGTCATGAGCATAAGCAATAATCTAATGGTTTCTATTGGAGGAGGATACAAAGTACATAGGCCCTCTGTCCTAAGGATGGGTTCGAGTCACAAAGCTCAGGATTAAAGCCTAAACACCCCAGGATTTGGAGGGATTCAGGTAGACTGACTCCACAGAATAGCAAAAATATCACCAGGTAGTCAAGACAACATCCACTCCAGCCATCCAGGTGACCAAGCGCCAATCATGTTCTTCCTTTGAAGAAAACAGGCCCGTGTGTTTAACAGTTCTGGTTCCTCCAATGCGTTCTGTAAGCTGTGCTTCCTACAAGTGCCCGCTTACATAATTCTTACTCAAAGTCTTAGCTTGAGAAAGAATAAAAAGAAACACAATGAACACAAACATGACAGGGAAAAGTTAATATATCCTTATTGTAGATAACCCAAAGCTACACTTAAAAAACCCTAATAAGATTGCACCAAGAAGCTCCTGGATCTCAACATTTTCTACATAGTGTTTCTAATAGAAATACCATGTGACCTAGCTAATCAGTTTATGGGTGTACACCCTCTGTGTTAACAGACCCCTGAGATGCCTGTGTACCCATATTTATTGTTAATTCTGTTCACAAAAAAAGGAAAGAAAAAAAAAACAAAAAGGCCTTGATGTTCATTGTAAGAAAAAGAGAATTTACATACTTTCAAAAAATTCAGTAGCCTTCCGATATCGTGGGTACATAGAAATACTTCTGGTTTGGGAATCATTTTGCATTCTCTCTGTTAGCGTGGAAATCTCCAGTTACATCCAGTTTTCTGAAAATGCCATTTTCTTTTTCTTGATGACTGAATAAAGTATACGTTAAATGAAATAAGCCAGACTCAAATGGTAAATAGTATGTTTCCTCTCACATGAGTGTGCGCGTGTGTGTATGTGTGAGTGTGGATACGTATGTGAAATGAAATTACAAAAGGAACCGTCAGAGGGAAGACATATTGAGTAAGGGACAGGGAAGAGAGTTGGGGAAGAAGGGGTAGCATTTTGTGGAGTTAGGGGCACAAAGGCTAGCAGTGTGGGGGAAGAAATGAGGACAAGTGTACATGTGTGTGAAGATGCTATCTATACTCATATTTGGCATGGGAACCTTAAAGTAACTTCCAAAGTTCTTAGAAGAAAACACAGCGTAATTCTTGGAGATTTTTGGATTGTGTAATGGATTCTGAATGACGCAAAAATGAGAACAAAAGAGGAGAAATGGCTTTATCCCAGTTCAGACCTTTGGACATCAAGGAGGTGAACTGGGTTGGGAGAACACCAAACCCTTACTACTTTTCCCGAGGACCCAAATTTCACTCCAGGTACTCTCATTGGTACAGAGGATTTGATCTGACACCCTCTTCTGGCTTCCTTGGACATGGCACTCACGTGAGCACTCTCTCTCTCTCTCTCTCTCTCTCTCTCTCTCTCTCTCACACACACACACACACACACACACACACACACACAAACGTATACAAAATGGCAACCACTGTGGGAAAATTTGGCCTTTCCTCACAACACAGACACAAAATAAATCTACCATGTGGCCTAGCTATTCCACTGTGAGATACACTAAAGTAATAAGGGCGGCAGCGGGGCTGTGTCCCCAACACCCCGGCCGCCTGCCCAGCTAGCTTATGCCCCGAAATAATTACACGGACACTGTATTCTTTTAAACACTGCTTGGCCCTTTAGCCCTAGCCCTTACTGGCTAATTCTGTTATCCCGATCAACCCATCTCTAAGGTGAGCACCGGTCTTACCGGGAAAGGTTCAGCATGTCTAACCTGGCGGCTTGCTTCATGGCGTGTGTCTGCCCAGGAGCCGGGAGCATGGCATCTCTCTCAGGCGTCTGCTCCCAGGAGGAGAGCAGAGCTGTGGAGTCTGACCTCACTTCCTCTTCCTCCCAGCGTTTTGTTCTGTTTACTCCACCTACCTATGTCCTAACCAATAAAATGGGCCAGGGCAGTGCCTTTATTAGCCAATGACCTTCCTCCATCATTTCCCCTTTTTCGGTTTAAACAAAAAAAAGGATTTAACATAGCAAAATTACATATAACAAAACAGTTATCAAGTAAAAGTTACAATAATCTTTATCATAACTAAGGAAAACTATAACTATAACTAACTATTCTTAACTCCATCAAAGACTCCAGAAAGATACAATACTATCTAAGCAAACAAGAAAAAAGCAACTTTTAAAACTCTAGAAATGACAGCGACATTTCGCTGCCTTAACAGTCACCCAAAGTTCCTCTGTACCGTTGGGGCATCCATCTTCATGCCTTCAGGCCCATGGTATCCAGCAGACATTTCCATAAAGCAGGAAAATTCAAAGTCAGTTCAGTCACTATCTGTTGTGTCCTGCAGAATGTCTCGCAGACTCTTTCATGAATCAGGAACCCCGAAAGATCATCTCACCTTAGGCAAGTTCAGTAGTCCTCTCTCTGCGGGTTCTCTGTGTCCAGTTTATGCAATAGTCCAGGCAAGAGCAGTTTCTTGCCCAAATGGCTATCAGAACTCCATAACGAGCCTCTTCAATGCCCATCTTCCTCTTGAAGTAGATCGGTGCTGCCAGGAGCAGAGTGTCTCATTGTCATGAAAAGTCCTATTCTGTAATCTTTGAAAGACATGAAGAATGTCTATCTAAAATATATCTCTATATATCTAAAAATCTAATTAACATGACTACAAGCTTTACTATTATCAATGATTATCCATTAACAACCTATATTTCTTAATTATACAGTACATATTTAAATGAACTACACAATCACAATACCTTAATCAAAATCAGAAACACTTATACATATAACAAAATTGACCTTAAATCTCTATCAATAAAGCAAAATCTATACTAATGCAAATTATTCATATCTATATCATATCCCCCTTTAAATGTAAAAGAATGTTTATAAACCATATTTGGGAACATGGACGCAGTTTTTTCTCTCCAAACTGCTTCCTGCTGAATGGGGGCGTCGTTAATTAGGTCTTTCATGGTATAACCTGTGTGCTAGTTTCATCTCAGTTGGCAGTTGAGCGAAGCAATTTTCTGAAGATGCTCACAGCAACCCTTCAGGAGGGCGTGGTCCATCATACCAAATCGGGATAAATGCAATCCACAAGGTCTGACCCTCTGTGAAAACAAAAGAAGAATCTCTTTTCCAAAGTATCATATCCTTAGATCCAAATTCATAATATCTATGTTGGATTAGTTTAGCAGCATTTATAAATAAATATCTTTTAGCATCTGTTGCTCCTTCCTCAGCATTTAAATAATTTAAAGAGAGCATAATAGCATACAGTATCAAAATTCTCTGTGTATTTTCCATCTTTGTTCGTTTTATTTTAACCTCTATTTTATTTTTACTTTTAACTCTTTGCTTTTTGAGACAGGTTCTCTGTATCTTTGACCTGAAGTAACTCTGTAGACCAGGCTGTCTTTGAACTCTCAGAGATCCGCCTGTCTCTGCCTCCCAGGCATTGGGATTAAAGGTGTAAACTACTACACCTTGAACTCACAGAGATCTGTTTGCCTCTGCCTTCTAGGCACTGGGATTAAAGGCGTGTGCTACCACACACAACTCTCTTCCTTTTTTTGTTTTTTATTTTAAGAACTTCAACTTTTAGTCTGCATATATTTTTAACACACTTTAAACCATTCAGAAATTTTCTCTGTCTTTGAATCTCTCTTTACTGTATATCTCTCTTTTTCTGACCACACAAGTCTTTAATTTACCAAGCAATCTCAGTAGGATTAAAGGCGTGGCTTTGCCAGCTGGATCCAGCCCATTCCTTAGGTTTCCAGCCTCATGACTGAGGTACTGGCTGTAGCCAGCAAGCGAGCTTCAGCAGCCTTTGCTTGCGAACCGCACAAACCGCCTGCGTAAAAGAGTCAGAGTTTGTCCTGGCAGGACAGCCCAGAAAGGCGGCATTTTTAAACTGCGCAGCTTTTTTCCTGCTACAACTGAAAACCGAAAAGCATGCGTTCAGCTTTTCGTCAGGACCTCTTAATGAGCTGCAGGCTTTGCAGCTAAAGCTGAGTCAGGAAGCCTCTCTTAGATGAAGCGCTTGCTTGCCTCTAACAAGCAGAGCAGACCCGAGAACACAGCGAGTCTAGTTGCCATCAAACAAATCGTAGCACTTTACTCCAAATGCTCTATTCAAAAGCTCTGTCTCCCGCAGGAGCCAGACAGAGATCACAATGGCGGCACAGCCCCAGGAAGTCGCGCTTTAAAATGACACAGCATTTTTTCTGTTACTGTTGCCGAATCAGGAAATCTCTCTACAGCATGCCACCAACAAACAGCAAAAATCTGTGTTAAACTCTCTTTCCCTTATTTTTAAGCCTTCTCAGGTTTTTTAAGTGGGTTTAGTTGTTCACACGTCTGGGCGCCCGGCTAGCTCAGTCGGTAGAGCATGAGACTCTTAATCTCAGGGTCGTGGGTTCGAGCCCCACGTTGGGCGCCATATAAAGTAATATGGGCGGCAGCGGGGCTGTGTCCCCAACACCCTGGCCGCCTGCCCAGCTAGCTTATGCCCCGAAATAATTACACGGACACTGTATTCTTTTAAACACTGCTTGGCCCTTTAGCCCTAGCCCTTACTGGCTAATTCTGTTATCCCGATCAACCCATCTCTAAGGTGAGCACCGGTCTTACCGGGAAAGGTTCAGCATGTCTAACCTGGCGGCTTGCTTCATGGCGTGTGTCTGCCCAGGAGCCGGGAGCATGGCATCTCTCTCAGGCGTCTGCTCCCAGGAGGAGAGCAGAGCTGTGGAGTCTGACCTCACTTCCTCTTCCTCCCAGCGTTTTGTTCTGTTTACTCCACCTACCTATGTCCTAACCAATAAAATGGGCCAGGGCAGTGCCTTTATTAGCCAATGACCTTCCTCCATCAATACACTCCCATAGTAGTTGAAAACAAGACACAGACAAGCACTTTCAGAAAGACAAGGTTCTCCTCATTGTATGACCTTTCGTGGTTGGATTTGTTGAATTCTGGAAGAAATGAGTGTCTACATTTACTGAGAAGAGTGAGAGCCATAAGTAGTATCAAGGACAGACGAAGGCCTGCTAACACTCCAGTTCTTGCTGAATCTACTTCCTGAAGGATATCTGGAAGAGATTATTTATAAAACAGGTTGGAGGAGGTTGTGGGGGAAGGGATGTGAGCGTAAAGACAGTCTTTCATAGGGTTGTCATGGATGTGCCTAAGGTTAATCTCAGCTCATCAAGCATCAGAGCAATCAGGCCCAAAGGAGACAAGAAAGGAGGTCTGAAGGGTTAAGACCCCCAGAGCGTTTGCCGTGGTGCTGTTTTAGGTCACTGATAGGTGCCAAAGGCAGCCAGGACAAGGATTGATAGGCCAGCAATATCTGTGCCCATTTTGAGGTCTGGTGAGTCAGAGTATATGAACAGGAGAAATAGAAACAAGCCTCTTGTGACCCTAGTTTCCCTTCCAGAAGTGTGAAGCCAAACTCTTAGCTTCCCAGCAATTGGTGGATCTGGGGAAAGGAGCAGACTTCAGCCCAGAGCCCGTTACCTGGTACTAGGATGGACAGGAAGCCTGGGAAATGCACTTGGGAAGTGGAGGTCACGTGGGAATTCAAGGTCACTTCAAGTTTCATCTAGGCTAATTGAAACACCTTGTCTCAAAAACTAAAATACCTGTGGTGTGGTGTCTTCGTTAGGGTTTCTATTGCTGTGCCGAAACACCATGATCAAGAAGCCAACTGGGGAGGAGAGGGTTTACTTGACTTACACTTTCATACCAATCTGCTCATCATTGAAGGAAGTCAGAACAGGATCTTAAACGGGGCAGAAACAGCGAGGCAGGAGCTGATGCAGAGGCTGCTTTCTGGTTTGCACAGCCTGCTTTTCTCACAGAACTCAGGACCACCAGTCCAGGGATGACACCACCTGCAACGGGCTGGACCCTCCCCCATCAGTCACTAATAAAAAAAATGCCTTGCAGCTGGATCTTATGGAGGTGTTTTTCTCAACCGAGGTTCCCTCCTTTCACGGTGACATAGCCTAGCCAGCACATAAGGAAAATATAAAAACACAGCATACACAACTCAGTTCTCAGTATGATGAGGGGTAGCAGCGGATACAAGTAAGCAATTATTTAAAGCATGTAATCACAAGTAACAAAAAATGAACACTTCTAAGGCTGTCGCTGTAGAAAGAAAGACAAGGGGATGGGTATAAGAGGTAGCAAAACACATTTCCAGTGGTTCTAACATTGGGGAGGGGGAACGGGGGGAGCAACTGAAAAAAACGCAAATATTATCTCTGCATGGTAGGAATGCATGGAAATTATTTAAATCATTTACCTTTTCTGAATGGCTGAGCTACCTCAGAAAGTTTTAAATAAATGACCAAGGAAACAGAAATTTACTTGTAACACATTTATTTTTATACATTTTTAAACTGCAATTTTCAGATTACAATTCGTATTTCTCTTATATGGGAATAAGCATCTCTTTGGTACAGAAATCACACCATACATGTTGTGTGATCTTAACTAAAAGACAAACAAACAAAAAAAATTAACTATGACTGTGTCAAAACTAGTCTTTGCCCATCCATTTGTCCCCTACCACAGCTCACTGTGAGACTTTAGAATACAGTTCTGTTCACATAGACATATTTACAGAGACACCACATCAAAGATACTTAAAGCTCCTATGCATCAAGGTGTACACAGCCTGATGAAAGATGGCACAAATTACATAAAATACAGTACAGGTAAATTCAAACCCAACAGCAAGGGCAACTGATATGAAATGCATTGAAACAGTTAAATGGATACACTGGAAACAAACTAACTTTAAAATAATGCAAATAACTTGCAAAGCTCTATTAATAGCATACGGCCATAAATTTGGTAGCGTATTTCAGAGATAACAATCAGACATATAGAACACTAACAATAAGAAAGATATTAGCTATAAAAGCAGCTAACTATAAAAATAAATAGACCAAAGTATGTAGTCTATTAAAAGTTTTCATTTTATGAAGTAAAAGCTTTTTAAAAATAGGATCATAGAATGGAAAAATATTTTTAAAAATATCTTAAAAAGTCATCATCAAGACTCAGCCCCCCTAGCCTGGGTATGGGGCTGCCTGCAGGACTCCTGCCTGCCGCTGAAGAGCCTGAGACAGAAGCCTGGTCTCAAGACAGAAGAACACTCAGATTCCCACAAAAAATGCAGTATTTTTTCTTCAAGCCAATAAGTTTAGACTGAGGTGGTTTTCGTAGAAAAACAATTGGTCTTCAACCTAGAAATCAGGAGCAAAAGAGCTTCTAGTGACACTCATCGAAGTCTCAGGCACAGGCACTGAGGGCTGTGTGATATGGCTGTGGGTACTGACAAGGAAAGAAGGCGCCATCACTGGTCCCATGGAGCTGGACCACCACCTGAAGTCTTCATCGGCTGCCTTAGGGGACAAAACGACTCCAAGCTCAGCCATTTTGGGAATCTTCTCGAAAAACAAATAATGACCTGGTTGTACTGGGGCACTAAGACAGCTGAAATTAGCTTTCATAAAGGAGTCTACAAAAGCTTAGAGGGCAGAAAGTATTTAAGGTAAACACTGTCATAAGAGAGAAAACAAACAAAACGGCCTTCAGTATTCTGCTTTCTCAAAGTCAAGAATACCAAGAAAACTCTCCATCTCGGCATGTCTGGAGACGGGCGGCCTCATAAACGTGGTCCATGTGCAAATATCTTACGGGTGAGTCATTCGTTACCCGACCGCATCTGCAAGTCAGTTGTCGGGTTTCAAGGAATCATAGCCTTCTTTCAGGAGGTCCCGCCACGTTTTCAGGAAACGTGCATTTTCTGTACACTTCAAGGCAAGCTCCTCCACCTGGGCTGATACCGCAGATGTGGCTTCGAGAAGTTTCGTTAATGAAAACGCCGCCTACAATTTAAAGAAAGGAAAGTCAAGCGGGTTTGTTTGTGGTCCCGGGGACAAAGCAAGCTCAGCTCCACCACTGGGCTACACCCCAAACCCCACACGAGCTTATTTTTTAGATTCTCATCTAACGTCACAGTTTAAAAATAGCTTAAGTCAGCCAATCAAATGACGTGTTTTTCTTTTAAAACAAAACAAAACGAATTTTCAAATAAAAATACCGCTTCTTTCTTGAACCCAAAGAGTCAGGGCACAGTAGGCACAAAGCTCTACCCCTGAGCTACACTACTTGGAAACCCCCTTGGCATCTAAAGGACTTGCCCATAAGCCACTCCCGCTAATAATTAGGTAACAAAAGCACTGTCCCACTGATCTGTGAACACTTTTTTTTGGACTACCCAAAGAAAAGTGTGAAATCAAAGACTGACATTCTGAAAACATCTAAAATCACACACACAGCTATGAAAAACTCCCTTTAAAAACAAATGTTTTCTCCACCAGAGATATAAAATTGCACTTTTTTGGATATGACTTCGGTACTTAGTCTACACATTTACTTGTAACCAGTATTGTTTAGCAAAAAAGAAATAAACCCTGGACCAGCACTTCAGTCATCTATTAAAAAGAAAAAAAAAAGACAACAAAAAAACTTGTCGCTCTCCTAGGAAGGTTACCCGCCACATACTTCATTGTGTTCTACCGCTCCAGAGTCCCTAAAAAGTGAAAATGACACCCTCCAACCCTCTCAGCGCCGTGCGTGTTGAGGTCAGGTGGTAATGTCTGGGAATTCGGGACCGAACAAAAACTTTCCAACATGTTTGCATTGCAGGAATCAGTGAAGCATCCTGCCAATGGTCTCCGCGGAGCCCTGATCCGCTCAACTCCAGCACAGAACCAGCCTGCGACACACAATAGCATCACCAGCTGGCACTGGGCTGGTGGCCAACGAGAGGAGCAAGAGATTACCATTGGGCAGGCTGGGAGGCTAGGAGCGTCCAAAGCACTCCGAGAGCTGCGAGGAGGAGAGCGGATCCCGGTGGTGGGGACCACAGCAGGAGGGGAAGGGGAAGCCGAGGAGCGCGGGCGGGAGCACCCTGGGTGCTTTGCCAGCAGCTCCCGGGGCGGGCAACACTCACGTCCCCGATCTGCAGCTCCACTTGCTCCAGGGGGTCAACAGCTGCGGCGTGGCTTCGGCTCGGACTCCGCCAGCCCAAACGCACTGGCATGCTGAGGGACGACGAAGAGGCGCCTGAAGACGGAGACGAGGGAGGCGGCGGCGGCGGCGAAGCCCGAATCTCCTCGGGGTCAGCCATGGGGCCGGCCGGGGCCGCACCGAGCAACCGAACCCGCACCAACCGCCTTTCAACAGCTCGCGCCCAAAGCCCTCAGGCTCCGCCTCCTCCCCCTCGGGGTCCCGCCCCATCTTCGCTTAGGTCTCCACCCGGGACCACACCACGGGCGGGCTCACAGGACGCTGGGGCCGAACACTACAACTCCCAAAAGGCCGAGCGACTCATCCCGGCTTTGTTGTCGATGCGCGTGCGCGCAGGGGGGGAGAGGGCGGGACTTGTGGGCCTCTTCCGCAGACTCGGTTCCTGGATGAGGAGGATGGCTGGGAGATGGAGTCTTCTGCCTTTTCCCTGCTTGTGCGGGACCCAGAAACCTTATTGGCCGTCGGGTCGTCCGCGACGCCGGCGCAAAGCAGAAGGGGGGCGGGCACGCCCGCGGAGCACGGGCGCTCGGCACAGCCCACAGAGCCTGACTTCAGCGAGGCAGTCGGGGCTTCCTGGCAGGTGATGGCGCCCCCCGTGGCCTAGAAGTCCAGCACCCTCGGCCCGCCGCCGCAGTCAGGCCTCTCTCTCCGTTGTGTCTTGGGCAAGTCTCCGGGCTCCTTGGAACATGTTGGTGCGGCTAGCCAAGCTGTCGTGCCCTGGTGAGACAGAATTCCTGGTGGGGACAGGTGGAGCAAGGTGGATAAGTTGGGGCAAAGGAGACGGGGCCATACCTGGGGTGCTGCGAGCGCCTCTCTCCTTTTCTTTTCTTAGGCTAAACTAGGGCAAAGGTCAATGCTGCCAGCGCCTTTTGGTGGACCCTGACTTCCGACCTTGAAGTTGCCCCAGTTGGCAGAATTAACAACTGGGTTAAAAGTCATGAGCGGAGGAGACTTGTCAACACAGCTCCCACGGTCCTAATCTTTATCCCAGGGCTCAGGTGTTATCTGCTGCCTTATTAGGAATGGGAAAGAAAGGAAGCAGAACTTGTGTGGGATTTCTCCTTGACTCTGACCAGACTTTCATCTTCGTAGCCATTCTGGTCCGGTCTTCGTGTGAAGTCTGAGCTGTCATATCGTGTTTTGTGCTGCCACCGTCACCGATTATGTCTGGAGCCTCAACATTTTCTGCGTGCTCAGTTAACTCCAGACGCTCTGTGATGGGTGCTTCTTAAACCAGTTGGATAATATTTTTAAAGTTTTACCTTAAAACAACCCCTAATTCAAACAGAAGTTTAGAGGATCGTGAATTCTGATGTAACTGACTTAATAGAAAGCTTTACTGAAGTTAGGGTTTGGCTGCGGAATTTGTAAACAAGTATGCATGTTGTAAATTCAAAACAAGTATCTCTTACACACAGGGTATGATCCGTTTTGGGGGCCATCGATGTATCAGATCTTGTCCCCTTTACAGCCTAGTTTAGCTACCATCAGTCTTGAGTTCAGTCAGTGTCTTTTCTTTGGATGCTAATTTGTTAGGTTATCATAACCCAGCGTTAGCTCTAGTGACGTGAGTGTGCAATGTGTATGGCTGTGTTGTTCAGTGGACTCTGTGACTTTGTTTCCCCACCGTAACTCAGCCTCTATGTTCTATGTCCACATGCCTCGTGAGAGACGCCAGGCTCGTTTGAGCAAAGGAGTAAAGGTTATGCCTTTTTTAAATTCCCTGGTGGAAATCAGAGGTCATGGTTCCAGCTGTTCTCAAGCAAATCAGTAGCTGAACAAATAACAAAATTAAAGTCTGTCATATTCCACTCAGCTTGCAGAAGTAAATGAGAACTTGTATATGCTACACTCCAGTGTATAATACCCTTTTTAAATGATAGTATGTTTGAGCTCAAACTAAATTCATATATAATATTTATAGTTTTCTTGCTTTTAAGATTTAGAGTACGTGAAGATTTAATCTTGGTCTTAATAAAGTATTCCCAATATAGATTTTATGCTTATTTATTTTGGCTTTTTGAGACAACATTTGTCTATGTAGTCCTAACTGCCCTTGCTACTTGTTCTGCAGACCAGGCTGGCCTCAAAGTCACAGAAATCAACCTGCCTCTGCCTTCCAAGTGCTATGATTGAAGGCACGTGTCACTACCACCCAGTAATATTGTGACTTTTAGTGTGCATTATAAGGAGAGAAAATGGGTTTCCCTGCCACTGGAAAGTTATCAAAAGCAAATGTATAGATAGCACTTAAAAGATGTTAGGCTTCTGCTCCAAATGCTTTCTCCCCCTCCATCCACCATAACGTTTAGCCACATATTACTTTAAAAACTACTTTGTTGAAAAATATTAAAAGATATTAACCATGCAGTTGTTACTAAAAAATAAAATTAGTTTATGTCAAGTTGATTTTGTTTAAACAGGCCTTTTTTTTCTATTTAATTAGAAGAAAAGAAAAATTTACCACAGCCTCAGGTTCCATTACTTCAGAGATCAATTACTAGTCTCAGAGTTGGACAGTTATTGGAAAAGACTATCTGAATTTCTCCCTGTCTGCCTTAAATAGGGATTGTAGCTACTCCACATATCTCAGGAAGTTCTGAGGGATAAGATGTGATGGGTTTGTTTTGTTTGGAGTGGGTTCTCGTGTATTACAGGCTGGTTATGATCTCGTTACGTAGCCGAGGATGACCTTGAATTTCTGGTCCTCCCAGCGTGCATCACCACTCCTAGTTCACGTAGTGCCAGAGATGCTCTGTCACCTGAGTCACATCCAGCCAAGACGTAGTGTTTAAATGGAAAGTTCTTAACCATTCATTGTGTCCTAGAAAGTATAAACTATGTACTCAAAATTAAATTCTTTGTCTTTACTGTTTACTTTTTGCAGTCCATATATAAAAGTTTCTTCATTTGACACAGTCCAAGGTAGAAAGGGCCAGAATTTACTATTTTGCTAGAAATTAAACAGACCTTCATAGGCTTCTAAGTATACAACCATTGAAATTGTTTCTAGGAAGATCCTGGTCCAGTGAGCACACAGGTATTCCTTGTTTTTTGAAATGGAGTCTATGGTCAACCAGAACTCTCTCTGTGTAGACCAGCAGGCCTGGTAGTCACAGAGATCGGCCTGCCTCTGCCTCTAAATCCTGGGATTAAAGACGTGTGCCACCAAACCCATCTAAATAGCTGTAGCTCTTGTGTCTACTTCCGTTCCCACTCTATTCTTTATTTAAGATTTTATTTTGAACCTGGTTTCGGCTTTCAGATGAACTGTAGAGCCAATATAGAGTCCCCGTGCGCCTTTTCCTGAGACTAACAGCTTACATTATCATGGTGACTACCGAGACTAAGAAGTTAACATTGATGAAATGTTATTACATGACAACGTTATTCCGATCCCCGTTTTTCTGCTCCAGGATCTAGTTCCTGTTGCTTTTAGTTAGCATACCTTCATCTGTTTGAATGAGACAGTTCCTCTGCTTGTCTTTCGTGACCTTGATGTTTTTAATGTATATTCGTCAAGCATTTTATTGAATGCCTCACAGTCTAAAGTTTCTTGGTGGTTTCACATGATTTCCTGACTAGATGGAGGTGTAAGGACTGTGAGGGTGTGTACCATACAAGTAAAGACGCTCTCATTATTTCCTATCAATGGCATGTGCTATCTGCGTGTGGCTGTAACATTTAAATGATATTTAGTCACTTAACTCAAATTATATTTACTGACATTTTTCTACTATAAAGTTTTTTTTTCTCTTCTAGTTCACTATTTACTAGAAACTAGTTAAATCCAGTCCACACTCATGGGAAAGAATCAAAAAATGCAGGGTATATTCTCACAGTCTTTTTAGTGCTTTGAATTTCTCTCTGAAACAGTGTTTGATTAAAGCTTAGTGTAGTGCTGTTCACCTTTAACCTCAGCCCTTGGGAGGCAAAGGCAGGTGGACCTTTGTAGTTCAAACCCAGCGTCATCTATATAACAAGTTCCACATAAGCCTGGGCTGTATAATGAGACCGTTTCTCAAAAACAAGCGTGCACACAGAGACAAAACACTTACCGAATAGAATTCGTTTTGACATAAAGAAGAGTGTATATGTTTTTTTCCAAATGTTTTTCTGTCTGTTTTTGTGCCATTTGATGGGTAACCATCTCCCCTGTATGTATTCAGTCTCTGGGTCATTCATTATATTACACTATTTCTTACTTGTTTTAAAAGATCTGAGTATGTTGCATCATGACCAAAAGCTAGCTGTGTAATTCACCTGAGAAAGAGCATGCTCCGTTTCCATGTGTGTCATTCATTAGGAACTTATGCTTAGAGTCTTTTTCATTCTATGACAGGTGAAGACTAATTTTTAAAAAGATATTGTTCATAATTTTTATGCAGTGTATCAGTGCTTTCATGCCTTAAAAATTAAGAAAAAGTGCCTACCTCTGTGTGCTACAAGATGGTCTTCAACGTCTGTCGTGCCTCAAATTACTACCCACTACACTATTCATCCCCGGGAGAAAGACAAACGGTGGGAAGGTATGTGGTGACTTTCATAGAGTTCTCGAGGCTTTCCTACAGACTTTGTATTATCTTGTTGCTCTGAATATTTTATTTTTCATGGTAATTTAAAAGCATTCACTATATCTCACAGCTTCATCAAATGTATTACGTATTACTGTTTAGATAAATTAAAAACTTGGTTTTGTTCATTTGTTTCTTTCTAAGAAAGGTGCTTCATGTAGTGGTCTGGCCTTGAGCTTCTGGTTCTCCTGCTCTTACCTTCCAAGTATTGAGATTATGAGTGTGCACCACCATGCCTTATAAATTTATTTTTTAAAAAAATATTTTTTATGTGCATTGGTATTTTGCCATGGGTGTCTGGTCCCCTGGAACTGAAGTTAAAGACAGTTGTGAGCTGCCATGTGGGTGCTGGAAATTGAACCCAGGTCCTCTGGAAGAGCAATCAGTGCCCTTAACCCACTGAACCATCTCTCCAGCTTATAAATTTATAAGAATGGATTTCAAAGCCAAAACTTGGTTTATGGGAACCAGAGTAAGATAGACACTGAAATAGAACCTAAGAGAACTTGAAAATCATCAAATAATATGTTTACTATAATTATTATGCATAGCCCAGAGAGAATATCTATAAATTTTACTCTGAAGCATTGTAGCATACTAAAATACATATTCAAGTATCCAGTACCATATGACTTATGTGGTTATCAGGTCATATTAATCCAAGAATTGTTGTTTGTTTTTAACATGTTTCCTCCCAGGAGTGAACATGGAGAGGTTTGCAGAAGAAGCAGATGTGGTAATAGTTGGCGCCGGCCCTGCAGGGCTCTCTGCGGCTATCCGTCTGAAGCAGCTGGCTGCTGAGCATGGGAAGGACATCCGTGTGTGTCTGGTGGAGAAGGCCGCTCAGATAGGAGCTCATACGCTCTCAGGGGCCTGCCTTGATCCAGTTGCTTTCAACGAGCTCTTCCCAGACTGGAAGGAGAAGGGGGTAGGACAAGTTGATCTTACACAAGGTCTAATCTTTGCTGTCCTCTGTAAGAGCAACAAGTGCTCTTAACCACTGAGCCAGCTTCCAACACCTGATAATCTAATTTTCTAAAGAAATAATTAAACTCAGCAGAAAATGTGTGATATGCAAAGGACTCAGTGCTAAGTTTCATTGCTCTCAAAATTAGTTTAAAACTGGTTAAAATCTTACATTCAACTTTTTCTTTTATAGGATGAGTTATAAATGTTCTGCTTCCAAAGTTAGAATATTTGTGAATATTCTTTTTTTTTATTTTATGTGCATTAGTGTTTGGCCTATATGTATGTCTGTGTGAGGGTATCAGATCCCCTGGAACTGGAGTTACAGACAGTTGTGAGCTGCCATGTGGGTGCTGGGAATTGAAACGGTGTCCTCTGGAAGAGCAGCCAATACTCTTAACTGCTGAGCCATCTCTCCACCTTGAGAATACTCTTTTGTTTTGTTTTGTTTTTTTGTTGTTGTTCTTTGTTTGTTTGGTTTTTTGAGACTGGGTTTCTCCGTAGCTTTGGAGCCTGTCCTGGAACTAGCTCTGTAGACCAGGCTGTCCTCGAACTCACAGAGATTCACCTGCCTCTGCCTCCCAAGTGCTGGGATTAAAGGCGTGCGCCACCACCATCCAGCCCTGTGAATACTCTTAATAAAGGTGAAATAAGCATATGAGTATCATTTGTACTCATTTTTTATGGAATAAGCTAAAATCTGAAACTTTCCTTTGTGCTCTCCTTCCCAAAACACACACACACAAAAAAAAAAAAACACACAAAAAAGTGTTTTAACACAAAAACACTTTAAAGGAATTAATTCTCTTCAGTATATCAGAAACCAGGTATCATTGAATTGGTACAGCGTCAGTTCTATTGTCAAAGCTCTTTATTGCCTTGACACCCTTACACACACACACACACACACACGGTGTCAGTGATTTGTCATTACATACATGTTAATTGTCTGTATCACCCAGAACGATAACTTTTCTATTTTGTTTTTCAACAAGGCAGGCAGTTTCAGCTGGAGCCAGGCATGTAGGCTGTGCTCCTCAGAGACAGGGGAACGTGGTGGTGGCACAGCTCACACATGTCTCCGGAGCGTCCAGAAACAGTCGCTAGGGCAAAACCAGCAAGAGGTATGGGTTAGCTTTCAGGCTTTCCTCCTCAAGGCTGGAGAGATGGCTCAGCACCTTAGAGCTTGCTTTTCCGGAGGATCAAGGTTCAGTTCCCAGCACCCAATGTGGCAGCTCACAACTGCCTGTAACTCCAGTTTCAGGAGTTCCAAAGCTACCTTCTGGCCTCTGTGGGCTCTCAGCACACAAATGGCACACAGCCTTACATACAGGCAAAAAAACACCTTACACATTAAAAAAAAAAAAAAAGAAAAAGAAAAAAGATTTCTGTTTCAAAGAGACATAAAAAGAAGATTTGGTCACAGAAGACTGAAAAAAAGGAAAGAGGAAGACAGGAGTCCCTTTCCCCTTCTCTCTTTAAGGAGCTTTTTAAAATGTGTACGTTCACCCGCACAAACATAACTGAAACATTTCCTTCCTCTTTTCATCTGTTCCTAGGCTCCACTTAACACTCCTGTAACGGAAGACAGATTTGCCATTTTGACAGAGAAACACAGAATCCCCGTGCCAATCCTTCCAGGTAGAGTATGGCAGCCATGGAGCAGGGACTTGCTCAGCTGAGAGCAGCCGCACCTCAGTGGGGAAGTGGAGCCCAGAGGGAGCGAGCTAAGGAGACAGCCAGACTAGGAGCACTTCTTTGTCTTCTAGTCTAGAAGAGCCTTGCAAGCCAGCCAGGAAGTTTAATTCTAGGCTTTACTATTCATTTTATTTTAATAGGCTGGAACTTTCAACCAAATAAATAACATGTTACTGCGACCATAAAGATAATGCAGCAGTACACACTGGTTAGATTTTTTAATTAAGTATATTATTGTATTATTTAGATACCTTAGCAATTAATTATAAGGTTCTAAATTACATAAATATTTGCAGGTCTTCCGATGAACAATCATGGCAATTACATTGTACGCCTAGGACATCTAGTGAGCTGGATGGGGGAGCAGGCAGAGGCTCTTGGAGTTGAAGTGTACCCTGGATATGCTGCTGCTGAGGTCTGTATAATTTTGTTTTTAATATTTATAGAAGCAATAGCTTCTTATTTTAAAAGTAAAGTAATAATTTTATGGAAGTAAAATCATAAGATTTTAGAATTTCAGCATTGGGGAAAACAACTAAAATGTTGTAATCCAAGGAGGAGCTGAATTTCTTACATTGCCCTCATCATGTGATTGAACACCATGGGGATAGGACTCCCTCAGTGTGGAGTCTTGGTCATCGTACTTACTCAGTGGAAATAATCTGCTCTGTGTGTGTTACAGGATAAGTCTGGGCCCTCTCCCAAAGGGCACCCTTGTGTTTCTGCTCTTCTTCCCACCTTTCTCACCAGGAGGTTTCTGTTTGCAAGGCTATGTAATCTGATTACCTTCAAAGTGCTACTACCCTCTCATACACACATTCCTTTCCGCCCTTTTTAATACCTGTAGTGGTACTGTGTGTGTACATGTGCATGCACACACACACACCCCTACGAGGAATAAGCTCGTTCAAGCCTTTTGTAGATTATTCTTCATCCTGGAAACGTCTTCTGTTCTTACAAAGCAATAGTTTTGGGTAACCATTTCAAACTTTGACCCCCATCAATAAAGTTTGAAAACCCAGAAGAATCTTCATAACTTGTAAAAAATGATTTAAATCAATTTAGTATTGAATGAGCATTAAATCAAGAACACTGCTGTTGTCACAGGTACCTGGGCACGATGGTGCATGCCCTTAACCCCAGCACTCAGGAGGCAGGGAGAAGCACATCTCTGCAAATTTGAGGCTAGCCTGGTCTATATAGCAAGTTTCAGGCTAACCAGGGCTACATAATGAGACCCTGCTTCAAAAACAGAAAGGAGGGGACTGAAAAAAGAGGATGGCTCAGCAGTTAAAAGCACTGGCTGTTTCTCCAGAAGATCGAGGTATAGATCCAAGCACCTACATGCTAGCACACACAACTGTCTGTAACTTTAGTCCAGGACATCTGCCACCCTCTTCTGACTTGGCTATCCAGAGAGCATTTTCCTCTACAGGAAACAGAAATTAGGAGGTAAGAATAGTATAGTTTCTTGTCTTCACGATTGTACTTTTTACCTCCCCGCTGCCTTCTTGCTTCAAAAATAAACTGCAGTCACCATCATTTCGAATATGTCCAAGTGTGAATACTGACGTAATAGTAATTTTCTTTAATCATTTTTAGGTCCTTTATCATGAAGATGGGAGTGTAAAAGGAATTGCCACTAATGATGTAGGAATACAAAAGGATGGCGCACCAAAGGTATACCTTTAATAGTCACTTGCTTAAGAAGAAGAAGCAGGGGGGCTGGAGAGATGGACCAGCAGTTAGGAACACTGGCTGCTCTTCCAGACACCCAGGTTCAATTCCCAGCACCCACATGGCAGCTCACGCCTGTCTGTTAATTCCAGTTCCAGAAGATCTGACACCATCAACCAGATTTACATGCAGGCAAAACAGCAGCACACATAAAATAAAAATAAAATTAAAGAAAAGAACAGGGCAGGGTGGTATATTTGCAGTTCTCAGCTTGAGAGGCTGAGGCTGAAGGTCAAGACCCTTTCTCAGAAAACAAAACAACAACAGCAAAAAAACCACCAACCAACTCAAACTCAATATTTAGGTTTTCCTATAAACAACACAATATGTGGAGTTTAAATATAATTCATTATAGTGGTATTTTTTTGTAGTTGATAAAAAATAGAAGCAAGTCAGCTCAACACAAATATACCATGTTTAAAGATAATTTCAGAAGATTGAAACATGAGTCACAGTGCAGTCATCTGCATTGGCTCATCCCCAGCTCCATCCCTGTGGACAGGAGCCACTCACTCCATAGCAGCAGAAAGCTTTCAGGAAATGAAAACCAGTTGCCTTCCTCTCATTCAGAATGTCAGCCTGACAGAGTACACACAGATGCATGCTAGCTGCCGCTGGAATGTGGAGCACATACTACAAAACCTGAAAAGGAGTCACTAATTAGATTAATAATTGAACTGTGGATTTAAACAGACATATCTAGAGCCAGGCATGCCAGCGTGTACCTGTTGTCCTAGCATTTGGGAGGCTGAGGCAGAAGGATGGCTGTGAGTTTGAGACCAGCCTGGGCTATGGATGAGACCCTGTTTTGTTTTGTTTTTTTAAATGTTTGAAAAGAATGTTTCATGTAAGCTTAGGTTGAAGCTACAAAAGAACTACAAAGCTCTCAATTGTTAAGTTTCCTTTCCTATGAAAAGAATAAACACAAATTCCTGTCTTGATACAGCATGTGATTATTACCTAGCCTCCCAACTATATGCTCAGTTCCTTGAGGACATAAGTAGTAGACGGTTACTCTAGTTCTGGGCGACTGTTTATTGGGAGTCTGGTCTACTCCAGTAGACTTCCTGCTTAGGAAGCAAGTGGCAGAGGCACACAAGCCATGCCATGCTGTTGTCCTGTGTGATTATTTTCTATATATAATGACAATTTAGTCACAAATTTATCAGAACATTTACATATAACAAATAATAAATACATACAAATAACAAATAATACAACATCACAGCAAAGGTCACACAAATTCTGCCTTTCTAATAGTTCAGGTTTTTGTTCTCATTCAAAATTTTTCATATTCTGATGGTGAGTGAAAACTCTGGAACATATGGAGATGGGAAGGCCTTTTCATTTGTAGAGACGCTGCGAGCGTAAGCATGCTTTACTTTTCTGGAACAAAGACATCACAGAATTTAGATTCTACTTATAATAGTTCTGTTAGTTTTCTTTCTGGTATACAAGTCTACTATGTCTTGTGTACCTAAATCATCATTATTTAACTTTTTTAATGCATCAAATATTGTTACTTTAATATATTTTTGCTTTTCAGACAACATTTGAGAGGGGACTAGAACTACATGCCAAAGTCACAGTCTTTGCAGAGGGTTGCCATGGACACCTAGCCAAGCAGCTCTATAAGAAGTTTGACCTGAGGGCCAGCTGTGATCCCCAGACTTATGGAATTGGTTTGAAGGAGGTATCCTGGTTTGCTTGTACACTTTTAATTTTTTTGAAGATTTATTTATTTATTATATATACAGTGTTCTGTCTGTATGTATGCCTACAGGCTGGAAGAGGGCAGTGCTAGGGATTAAACTCAGGGCCTTGAATATGTTAAGTAAACATTCTACATTCTACTGCTGAGCTATATCCCAAGCTAATTTAAGAATTTAAGCCAGGCATGGAGGTATAGATCTGTACTTAGTACTTGGAAGGATGGGGCAGAAGGATTGAAAAGCTTCAGATATATAGCAAAGCTCAGTCTAAATAAGTAAGTAAAAAATTGTGTGTGTGTGTATGTGTGTGTCCAGACAAGGTCTCACTATGTAGTTGGGCTGGCCTGGAACTAGCTATGTAGACCAATAGACCCAACTGATCTTGAATTTATAGAAATCTGCCTCCCTCCCAAATGCTGGGATTAAAGGCTTGCACCACCATACCCAGCATATGCATGCATTTTTAAGGGACTAGAAATGCCATAGAGTGCTCACCTAACATGTATGAGGCTGTTCGAGTTCAGTCTTCAGCACTGCAAAAATGAAATATGCTGCATTATTCTGTGCATAAACGTCTGCAGTGGCCAGTTTCATTGCATGGCGACTGCAGTGGGACAGACAGACAGATCTGAACTGAGTGCTCTCTTCTTGTCCTTCTCCCAGCAGTGGGCACGTCCAAGTAGCCGGTACTCAGAGATGGCTTGTTCAGTATCTTTTCTGTAATCCCACCAAAGAAATTCTTAATTTGAGGTTCTAATGTCTTGAACGGTTCATAACTTTTATGACCCAGTTCTTTGTCCTGGATTAACTTGTTACCATTTGATTGTAATTTTCCTTGATGTACAAATCATTTTTTCCTGCTTTCATGTAATGCCGTCAGACTTGTTGGGTTTGTTTTTGCTTTTAGTTATGGATTATTGATGAGAAGAAGTGGAAGCCTGGCAGAGTAGACCACACTGTCGGCTGGCCCTTGGACAGACACACTTACGGAGGCTCTTTCCTTTATCATTTAAATGAAGGTGAACCTCTAGTAGCTCTTGGTCTTGTGGTAAGTTTTCTCCTTACTGCAAAAGATTTTGCCAGAGTTAGAGTGACTTGTGTGCAAACAGGGTTTTAAACCTGGAAAATACTTTTCCATTAGAAAGCTGACTTTTGAATTTATCTGCATGTAAAATGTCTATGGCTACTGTAGACATTCAACTTACTCAACTAAAATACTAGTAGCTACTACACTCTGGGCACTGTTCTAGAAGCCATCCTGTGCTGTGAAATATATCCTTATTATGCCAGTAAGAAAATCAAAATCTGAGCAAATTAAACTAGTTTACCCAAAGTAACACCTGCCTCATTATTGTTTTATTACTGTGAAGAGACAGCATGACCAAGGCAGCTCTTACTAAAGAAAGCATCTCACTGGGGGCTTGCTCACAGTTCCAGAGGGCTAACCGTGTTCATCAGTGATGCTGGAGCAGTAGCTGAGAGCTTTACATCCTGATCCAAGCCAGAGAGAGACAGACTGGGTCTAGTCTGGGCCTATAACCACACCAAAACCATCCCCAGGGACACACCTCCTCCAACAAGACCACACCTCGTAATCCTTCCCGGACAGTTCAACTAACTGGTGAAGCAAGCATTCCTTGAACCTATGGAGGTCATTCCCATTCAGTCCAGCACAATGACGGAGGCAGGATTCATGCCTGATGCTGACTTTAAAACCCACTCTCATTACGACATGCTGCCACGGAAAATAAAATGGGCCCTCATGTGAACCTACTACTTTAAGAATAATCACAGGAATTTCCTCTTCCATTACTATAGTAATAAGTTATATCTTGAACATTCTGAAAAATGCGAACTAGATAGTTTCTCCACCCTGTAGCTGACAGCAGCAGCATGGTGCACTGCCATGACCCTACTTCCACTTGACACATGATGTGCTTAATCCTCAGGTCTCAGCGTCACTGTGCGGTTCTCGCCCTAGTGACTCAGTCTCATCCAAGGACAAAGGTGTAGCTGTTAATTCTAGCCATGAACCTGTACCTGTATTTCTGAATACAATCTACATCCCTTCTCTTCAGTTTTGCCCTAGTAATAGTGTAAGGTAATTACTGTCTTAACAAGTTGGTATTGATAAACCAGTAATAAATAATCACAACTCCATTTGTGGACACTTATTTAAAATGGGGTTTGTTTTTTTTCTCCTTAATATGAACTTGGATTTCCAGAGCACAATGGTTTGTTAATGTCATCTTAACTGTTAAAGTTTTGCTGCTTAGGAACAATTATCCTTTTGCTCACTTTCTTTTCCTCAGTTTTAGAGTTTACCTGTTTGCATTTTGGTTTTGGTTTAAGGTGGGTCTCGACTATCAGAATCCATACCTGAGTCCATTCAGAGAGTTCCAGAGGTGGAAGCACCACCCCAGCATCCAGCCCACACTAGAAGGTGGGAAGAGGATAGCCTACGGAGCCCGGGCACTTAATGAAGGCGGCTTGCAGGTAGGTTCCAGCACTTACTTATATTTTGTAAATTAAATAGCCAGTTAAAAACAATATTTATTTTATAGGATGAAAATTTATTTAAGGAATTTAACAAAATACTGTTTATTAAATTATGTGTGAACACACTAATTAAATTATACCATGAATTTAGTTTCGAGAATGTTGAGAGGCTAGGCGGTGGTGGCACATGCCTTTAATCCCAGCACTTGGGAGGCAGAGGCAGAGGCAGGCAAATCTTTGTGAGTTCGAGACCAACCTGGTCTACAAGAGCTAGTTCTAAGACAGGCTCCAAAGCTACAGAGAAACCCTGTGTCAAAAAACAAAAAAAAAAAAAAGAACATTTGTTCTAGCTGAGGAGTCAGGCTCAGTGCTCAGCACCCACATGACAGCTCACAATGTCCCCAACTCCAGTTCCAGGGCATCTGGCACCCTCTTCTGACCTCCTCAGACACTAGCACACTCATAGTGAACAGACATACAGCAGAACACTCACACGCAGAAGAAAAAAAGAATATATTGACTTCATTGCGTGTAGTGGTACATGCCTTAACCTCAGCACTTGGTTAGTGTTGTAGACGAGCTTTGACAAACTTACCAGGGTAGACGCATGGGCTTAGAAAAGTTAGTCAGGAGTACAAAGACACAGTGAAAATAATGAAACAGAAAACATAGGATAGTACTGGGAGGGAGTTCCAGTGAATACGCCCGTGTTTAATTTTCCATGCAGCTTTATACCCCAACACAACAGGGGAGGAAGACAAAAGGCTGCTTTAACATGATACAAAGGTCAGTTAATTAGAACAGTTATTTGCTTTAATACTTCGAGACATCAAGTCATTAGCATTCTGTTGTTTAGGCAGTGAACCCACCCTAGACCAAGAGTCCTGAAGGCAGTCACTCACAAGGTCAAACTTCCTATTTCAAAAGAAGTACCTTGCTCCCTCTCCTTCTGCTCCTGATTTGGACCTTGAGATTTCTGTCTGGTGCTCCAATGTGGGTCTCTTTCTCTGTCTCCTTTCATCGCCTGATGAAGGTTAATATTCAGGAGGATAACTATATGTTTGTCTTTGGATTCACCTTCTTATTTAGCTTCTCTAGGAACGTGAATTATAAGCTCAATGTCCTTATTTTGCACGAAAAAAAAAACCCAAAACAAAACAAAAGGAGAAGTACGCTTGCGCTAACCATTTGTCAGGGTGGAGTGGATCTACCTGTGCTGCTATCCTAAAGTCAGAAAACCAGGTATCCACGTCCTGGGTCAGGGTGTGTGGCCACACTGTGTCAACAAGTCACTGACCCACAGACACACGTGTTTGGGCCTCCACAGGATAGCAGAGGCAGGTGGATTTCTTAAGTTTGAGGTCAGACAAGAGTGTGTGTGTGTGTGTCTTCATGGCCTTTTGATATTTTTCTTACTAGGAAACAAAACCTGTAATTCATGTTATTTCCTTTTATTCCTTAACTACACCAGGAAACTGATAAGGAAATTTATTTTTCAAAAATGATTTATCCCAACTAAGTCTTTCAGGTAGCTATTAGGATCCTATCACTAATTATTCTGTTAGTACACATTCAAAATAAATATTTCAAAATATGATTTATTGAGTGTGCATTAATGAAGTAAGACCTAACTGACCATGATCAAAGCTGTCAGTACTGCTGTAAAAACAGTCAGACCAGGAAGAGAAGTGAAAGCAGCAGTGTGGATTCTGAGGCGTAAACTCAAGTCACCAAGCTTGACAGCCAGCTTTACCCACTCAGCAGTCTGGGCATGGTCCTTCCGGTTCCCTCTGCCCTCAGGTTTTGCTTCTTGCTTTAGGATTGTACCATTGGTGGGAACTGTGGCCACAGACCGTTCCCCATGTCTCCTTTGCAGCTGATGCCAAGTTTTGTGAGTCAGTCAGCACATCAAACTCTTACCACTCCACCACCTTGCCAACAAAGGCTGTCTATGGCTGATTTAGAAAGCCCCTAAAGAAACACTGCAAATGAAGAAAGAACAACCCTGTATTGGCTCACTTCCTTTTCAAACTAGAGTACATGTTCCCATACAGTCTTTTTTCTTTTGGCTCCTATTCCTTAGACAATATACTTTTATTGGTTAAATTGAAAAAATACGATACTTTTATTACACTGCTGATTTTATCAGAAATTGAAAGTTCAGTTTGTTAAGCTAATAAAACTTGTTTGGTTATTATAATATCATTAGAGCATGTCAGAATAAGTAAAAATAGGTGGAATTTTTTCCAAAATATATGTAAAGGAAGTTATAATTTGTCAACCAAATTTAGAAAATCTTTTAACTGTGACACAGATACATATAAATAAAAACATGTCATTTCAAATATATTTTGATAATTCTGTCCCATAGAAATAAAAATGAGATAGGAAAAAAGTAGAAAAATGGCCATAGTCCTAATCCCACACTGCCCTGGCTGTCTCCTTCCTCATACATTCCTTTTCATGCCATGCTCACTATTCTTTTTCCTGCAGCTTTAGGTTTGGGATGTGTGTTCGTTTTGCCTCATTTGAACTGACAATGTGTTTTGGATCTTCTTTTCAGTCTATTCCAAAACTCACTTTTCCTGGTGGCTTACTAATTGGTTGTAGCCCTGGCTTCATGAATGTTCCCAAGATCAAAGGTACCCACACGGCAATGAAAAGTGGAAGTTTGGCAGCAGAATCAATTTTTAATCAACTAAATAGTGAAAATCTCCAATCAAAGACAGCAGGTGAGGAACTCTTCCCATAGTGAAGAAACACTGCTACAGTCAGAATTTTATAACTGTCATTTTTATTCACATCAGAGGTACAGGACCAATGATTGTCTCTTCAGATCTTATGCTACTACATCTGCACTGCATATATGGAATGACTCAAAAGATGTAACACAAACATCAGTAGGCTAGAAACAGAGCATCACTAAACAGGGTAAAATCAGCCACCTATCCTTAGCAAACCTGCAAGCATAATCACATGACTCTGTTGTGGCAGAGAACAGACATTACCTCCACCATAAATCACTAAGAGGCCATCTAACTAGGCATCCATCAATCAAAGGAGAGACAGGCAGATTCTGATGAGTTCCAGGCCAACCAAAGCTATGCTGTGAGACCCTCTTTTTAAATCAGTTAATTAAAATAAAAAAGACCCCCTGCAAGTCTCTTGTTCTGAAATCTAATTTTCCCTTTGATTTTATTTCCTTTTTTAAAAAAAAATATTTATTTAATATATATACAATGTTCCTCCTCCATTATCCCTAAGGCCAGAAGAGGGCACCAGACCTCATTACAGATGGTTATGAGTCATCATGTGGTTGCTGGGAATTGAACTCAGGACCTATAAAGAGCAGCCAGTGCACTTAGCGTCTGAGCCATCTCTCTAGCCCCCCCCTTTTTGTTTTTAAATTATTGTGTGTGCGTGTATATGCTACTGTACATATGTGGAGGTCAGAGAACTTAAAAATTTTTTTTTACTATTGTTTACTTGTGTGTGTAGGTATATGCACATGAGTGCAAGTTCCTGCAGAGGCTAGAGGAGTCAGACCCTTCGGGATTACAAGCAGTTGTGAGCCACCTGATGTGCATGCTAGGAATTGCACTTAGGTCCCCTATCTTCCTAACTGCACATCATCTCTCTAGCTCACTATCAGAAGACTTTGGGAAGTCAGTTCTTACACGTCTATGTAGGTTCCAGGACTTGAACTCAGGTCCTTATGCTTGTTTGGCAAGTGCTTTTACTGACTGAGCCATCTTCCTGTTGACAAAGAAGCCTCCCAAGGAACTGTGATCACACGAAGTATTGCCAGTGGAGCAGCCCCATGGTGGTCAGCTGGAGGGTTTGTTGTTCTACCACTAAGCTGCTGACTTCATGTCTACAGCCCTGTGTTCCAGCCACTGTCTCATGGCAGTTCCTAACCATGCCATGCACGCTCTCATCTTCACATGGTTTCTGCCTGTTCACGTAGCACTCTCAGAGAGCCTAAGTCTTACCAATTGGATACACATACACACAGCCCTGCTACCCCTTCCTATCATCGTGTGCCATCATTGACACATTATATATTTGGCTTAATTTATCTACTGCTCCAAAAGAATTTTTTTGTTTCTACTGTCTCCTGTCAAAAACTCCAACAAAGACTTTTGTTCATTTTTAGTTCTAAACACTTGGCATATAGTAGCAACCCAACAAGTATTTCATAAATAAACCTAGTCCTTAGAATCACAGATAACCAATGTTCCTTTACTAAGAAATAGCAACTCAAAGAATCAGGGTGTGGCTCAATGGTTGAGGGAGTGCCTGGCATAAACAAGACCCTAGGTTTTATTGGTCCCTAGCACTGAAAATAACAAAGTACAACTTGGTTATGCCTTCAAGTATGTAAGAATAAAGGTCTAGCACATGGGCTTGGTAAGCAGTAAGACCATAAAAGCCAAGAGAACAGGTAATGGAATGCAGCAGACAGGCAGAACTTTCTCTTAATTTTCTCCAAGTGCTGTTCCTTGCGGAACCACCAGCCATACTCTCCAGCTGTTGTATACACAGTACCAGATAATCCGGGAACTTAGTATTAGAATAAGGAGGAAAATCCCTTGAAAAATTATAACAGAAAACTATTAACCAGAGTGTAACCACTTTGTAGTTTGTGCAAGTCAGTTAAGACTCAATTGTAGGGCTGGAGATGACTTAGAGGTTAAGAGCATATATCTACACACACAAGTAAACAATAGTTAAAAAAAAATTAAGTTCTCTGACCTCCACATATGTACAGTAGCATATACACACACACAAAATAATTTTAAAAAAAAGACCCCAGTTAATTGTCTGCAGTCATCCCATTACAAAGTCAGCCAGCCACTAGGGCTGAGGCAAAAGATACTCTTGCAGGGACGATTCCACTTACAATAGATGTTTCAGAAATGTTTTTGTATTTTTTTAAAATTTATGTCTGCAAATAGTCTGAACCTGCATTGTTTCCCTTTTCAAACTAATTCTTTATGCTTCCAGTATAAAAATTAAGGTCAAAGGTTTATAGCCCAGTGGTAGGGTATTCACCTACAGTCCCATTGCCACCCAAAGGATATAGAGTATCTTGTTGGAAGATGCCAGCACTTGTGATTCTGCATGGATTCACATAGCCATGTTTCTAAAAACTAACTCACCATCTATGTTTTACTTAGTATTTCTTATTTTTCATAAAAGGACTTCATGTAACTGAGTATGAGGAGAACTTGAAGAAATCTTGGGTATGGAAAGAGCTACATGCTGTTAGGAATATAAGGCCATCCTGCCACGGGATACTGGGAGTATATGGAGGGATGATTTACACTGGAATATTTTACTGGATATTAAGAGGAATGGAGCCATGGACTCTAAAACATAAAGGTAATTCAAATACAATTAATGCCAGTGTTGATCTTAAGCACCTTTATACTGAAAAAGTGTATGTGTGGAGGTGTGTTCGTTAGTAGAGCATGTAACTTAAAGTTTTGGTAGTGTTAGGGTTGGCCCTGAGGCTCTCACTAAGCTGTGTCTATACTGTCATGATATTTAAACTTGCTTTGTCAGCGATATGGTAAATAAGGGGAGGCAGCATTTTGCGACAGGATCAAAAGTAACACAGATGATGTCAAATTTTCTTCACAAAGGGTGATGTAAAACTATTTCTCCTGCCTCTACCTATCGTAAACTCAGTACCTTTAAAAGGTAAAATAGCCTAGACTGAGGTCTTTTCTTTGGTATGACAGTAGCTCCAAGTTGTTCTCATATACTAGAGGGCGGGCATAGGCAGGAGGTAAAGGCAAGAAGGTAAGTTCAAGGCCAGTCTGAACTAAGTAACAAGATTGTTTCATTGACAGACTGAGAGTGAAATTCTGTGGTAAGAGAATATTAGTATGCATGGGCCCTGGTCTGGTTGAATCACCAGCATCAAAAAAGACAAAGTACTGGAAAATTATGTTATTAACCATTTTCCTCAAAATTGCTTAAGGTTCCGATTCTGATCGGCTCAAACCAGCTAAGGATTGTACACCCATTGAGTATCCAAAACCCGATGGACAGATCAGTTTTGACCTCTTATCATCTGTGGCTTTGAGTGGTACTAACCATGAACATGATCAGCCTGCACATTTAACTTTAAAGGACGACAGCATACCTGTCAATAGAAATCTGTCAATCTATGATGGGCCCGAGCAGCGATTCTGCCCTGCAGGTCAGTGACAATTTCCTTCTCTTCCTAAACATGAACAGATTTCCATTTCAAGATGTTCCTTTTCCATTCTGCATTGCAAAACACTTCTATGTTCAGCATCCTTAAGGAAACTCTGACTAGCAGTGATAGAAGAGTAGGGATTCTGGTTAAGACTAGTTTGGGTGCCGGGCGGTGGTGGCGCACGCCTTTAATCCCAGCACTCGGGAGGCAGAGGCAGGCGGATCTCTGTGAGTTCGAGACCAGCCTGGTCTACAGAGCTAGCTCCAGGACAGGCTCCAAAGCCACAGAGAAACCCTGTCTCGAAAAAACCAGAAAGGTCTGGAGAGATGGCTCAGAGGGTAAGAGCATTGCCTGCTCTTCCAAAGGTCCTGAGTTCAATTCCCAGCAACCACATGGTGGCTCACAACCATCTGTAATTAGGTCTGGTGCCCTCTTCTGGCCTGCAGGCATACACATAGACAGAATATTGTATACACAATAAATAAATATTTAAAAAAAAAAAAAAAAGAAAAAACCAGAAAAACCAAAAAAAAAAAAAATGACTAGTTTGGGTGACCCATCATCTCAAACAGCCTTCGTGTCTACCTTTAGACAAAAGGATTATAGAAAACAAACACAAAATACCTGTTCTGTTTGTACATGTGTACACATTACGGCCACACTGAGTTCAATGACTGACACTAAATTTAAATTCATTAGATGTTGAATCTCTTATGTGGTAAGAGCTTTCAGTTAAAATGAGAACCAGAGCTAAATGATATGGTAGAATAAACAGCACTTGGATATATGAAAATTAGTGTATGCTCAAGTGAGATTAGAAAGTAAAAGTATTCAAGAATGAGTTGTTGACTTTTAAAGTTACACTGTACTATAAACTCTCAGAGAAAAGGACCAGAGCTCATTTGTTAACTCTTGTTAGACTAACCAGGCAATACTGCTGTACTTCCACTGTGTGTTTAGAAGTGGTGAGTTTACTAGGGTACTAATGGCAGCAACATACCCCAAGACCAGATAGTCGCTGTGGGGAAACGCGAAAGCCTCAAAGGCTTCTCAACTTGTTCTAAGATTTTAATTTCCACTCACTGTCAATATTTTTACCTTTTTGTTTTACAGGAGTTTATGAATTTGTTCCTTTGGAACAAGGTGATGGATTTCGATTACAGATAAACGCTCAGAACTGTGTGCATTGTAAAACATGTGATATCAAAGACCCAAGTCAGAATATTAACTGGGTGGTGCCAGAAGGTGGAGGAGGACCTGCTTATAATGGCATGTAACACAGAGCGTCTTCATGTACTGGCACATTTGACAGCCAGTTTCTATAAAACTGTAAATGTTTAGATAACTTCTAAACAAGTGTCCTTAAACCCTATTGAAGGGAAAAACTTTATTATCTAAAGTTGCCCCATAAACTCATGAATTATTTCTCATAAATAAAACTTTACAAATAAATGATGTAGCATCTCACTTCCCAAGTCCTCCGAACACTCAGTACGGATGGGAGCTTGTATCTTGGCCTTCACAGTACTTTTGTCTTGCTAAACTTAAATCTTCAAATTTAAAAACAAATGTGTATTCCAGACCAGGGACGGACATCCAGAACTAACCACAAAGTTTTACTGAAACACAGCAATGCCCACTGGCTTGTGACAGGCTAGAGCAGTGGTTCTCAACGTTCCTCATGCTGTGACCCTTAAATACAGTGTGGCGATCCCAACCATAAAATTATTTTTGTTGCTATCTCATAACTATAATTTTGCTACTGTTATGAATCATAATGTAAATATCTGTGCTTTCCAATAGGTTTACTTATTATATATACAGTGTATATATTATATATACAGCATGTGTGCCTGTGGGCCAGAAGAGGGCACCGGATCGCATTACAGATGGTTGTGAGCCACCATGTGATTGCTGGGAATTGAACTCAGGACCTGTAGAACAGCAAGTTTTTAACACTGAGCCATCTTTCCAGCCCCAAAACTTAATTTTAAGACTTAAAAATTTAAACATTGGCCAGATACCATTCTTTATGAAAATGGAGACAGAATTGCATTTCATAACACTTTATTAAAGAAGAACTACGTCAGTACTTCTATGTAAACAGTGATGACAAAGAATCAGGGATCACAGGTAGACAGTAACTTATATTATCTTTTATATAATCAACATGTAATAGTTCAGCACGGTTTAATTCTTTTTAGGCAAACATTTTTGCATACACCGCCTTCTCTTTATCTTTTTCTGCCTTTATCATTTGTTTGACTTTAAGCAATTCTGCCTGGATAGCTGTGGGGAGAAAGGCAATGAATTAATTCTCAAAGCATCTAAAAAACTAGAAAAACAACAGTGTAGTCATAACACAGCTATCCCCTGCCATGGCCACATTTTTAGCAGAAATATTTAGACCTAGAGCCACTCGTCATCTGCTTTACCTCAGAGAAAGTTCCTATCACAGCTACTCCGTACCATACCCAACACACAGAGTGTTTTGGTCATAGCCACATTCAGCTTAGGGAAAGAATGTCCCGAGCTTTAAAATTACAATGATTACTCTATCTTCTATCTTACTGTTGACTTTTTGACTAGCATTGAGGTCACAGAACCTGCATCCCAACAGAAAGGGTCGTAGAAGCAGCGTGAAGGTGTATTAAAGAGGTAGTAGTACACTCTGGAGCAGAACTAGAACGTGAGCTCTGCACAGGAGAGGGACGTGCATACTGGCCCAGTGACAGGCACTCTGCAGTATCTGAACAACCAAATACATCAAGGTTATGTGTTCATCACTTCATGAGGATCACCTCTGAAGAACAAAAACTTCACGACAAAACCTGCCAGTTTACCTTTATCTCCTGGGGCTATCTCCTGCGCCTTCTTCAGATCAGCCTTTAATGGGGGCAGAAAGGGGGAGAATTTAAGAAACATAAGACATTAGGACTTTTAAGGTGATTATCTATTATAAAACGATGGGACCAAAATTTACCAATGCTTGATCATATTCCTTTAATCCTTGCCATCCTTGCGCTTTGCGGTATAGTGCTTTGGTATTTGACGGGTCCATTTCAAGAGCCTATGGGGAAAAGTTATAAAATCAATATTTTTATCTAAAAGTACCTGTTACTCCAGTGAGTTTACCAGTAGAGGGTGCTGAGTGGATGTGGAGATGCTGCTCTGCACTGGTTTCTAGCTCTAGTGGACCCTGTTAGAAAACGTTTTAAATACAGTCGCCTTCTGATACCGTCATTAACTCAAGGGCAGCCCAACACTTGAAAACCAAAATCCAGTGGTACATAAGTCACCCAATTGCCATATAACTACTTCTCCAACTATGTCTATAAAGAATGATGACAATAACATGTTTATCAGAGAATAGTCCACCTGCAATTACATAATCTGAGAACACAGAATCCAAGGATGGGGCGAGGGGGCAGTTATACTACAAAAATAAGCACCTTTTAACAGGTCTCTCCCCTGAAATAACATTTTTAAAGCAATATATTGTTTGCATGATAGCTCTTAAAAGAGCCAATACTGAGAATTTTTTTTTGTTTTTGTTTTTTTTTCCAAGACAGGGTTCTCTATAGCTTTGGAGCCTGTCCTGGAACTAGTTTTTATAGACCAGGCTGGTCTCGAACTCACAGAGATCCGCCTGCCTCTGCCTCCCAAGTGCTGGGATTAAAGGCGTGCGCCACCACCACCCGGCGAGAATTTTTTCTTAAGATGGAGTATTACTGCTTCCCAGAAGTGAAGCAGTCCAGAGTGGATATATGAGCTTTCCTCTATCGCATGTTCCCTTCTAATGCTAACACTTCCTGTAATCATTCATCCCTGAAGGGCAGCCCTGTGACTATTATCCAAGTCCTACCACACCACTGAGCTGCACATGCAGGTCTCACTTTAGTTCCTGCTGAACACAGGTGCAAAAACAAAGATAGCCCTTATTAGAACAAATCTTCCTCTGTATCCCAATGATAACCAGTCTCAATACCAAATAGGAACTGTCTGCTCACTGTGTCTTATCCATAAGCCTTTTGAGGATTGGGCTTTAAAAAATAAAAATTAAAAGCCAGTGAGATGACTCAGTGGATAAAAGGCATTTGCACGCATGCCTGAACCAAGGCTCAATTGCTGCTATTCACATAAAGGTGAACACGCACCACGGTGCATGCACACCCAACTATAAAATTAAAACACACCAAGTACAGCATGGTGATAGCATGTCTGATCGTAGCAACTGAAAGGCTGGCAAGAAAACCTTCTTTGGGCCAGCCTGAAGTACATGAGACCCTGCTTCAAGAAGCCAAAACTGTACTTAGGACACACAGGTAGAAGAGCGTATCAACACACATGCTCTAGTTTCGTTTTTGAGCAGGGTCTCTCTCTCTCGTAGCAAAGGACGGCTATGACTTTGTGATCTTCCAACCTCTACCTCTACAGTGCTGGGATCACAGGTGTGCGTAACCACACTCATACCTACATTCTTCATCATTCTTGGCTGTGTTTGTATATGTCTAGTTCGCAATACAAATAAATAAGCAGAGAAACACGCTTTGAGAAAGAAAAGCAGAATTCCTCGTTCATATTAGGTGACAATTAAAAGCAAGATTAATGTATTAGCAGAAAGAATTGAAAATCCAAAATTTCACTAGGTCCTAGGAAACTGAAATATATTAAGAACCATTGCCTTTTTCTAACTATTGCCCTGATAAACCAAAATCACACTCCTTCCAAAGGTTCACCATTACAAAGACTTACCTCCAAACAACTGTCGATAGCTCCCTGCCAATTTGACATCTTCAGCTTACAAGCACCGATATTCAGCACACAGCTTAAGGCTATAGGCTGCAGTCTGGATGAATCTGCTTTCTCAACAACAGCCTTTGAACTAGCCACGTATCTAGAGAACACATTAATAAAGGCAACATGTAACTCCGCACCGCTGCTTCAGCATTATACCTGATACTTGACGACACTTGTTCTTCACATGCAGGAAAGGAAACCTAGGGCTGTGGGCCTGCTAAGCACACCTTCTTGCCACTGAGCTACACTCCTAGCCCTGATTCTCCAGAGGATAGCTTTTAACATCAACTTCCCCCAATGGTAACAACGAACAGTAACTCTCATATCTATGTACAATTCAGGTACATATTATACACCTTCTAATACAATTATGCTCCAAACCTGTATTCCTACATTAGGACGACAGTGGGAAGAGGCAATGTAGTAATGTAGTGTTGATATCAAAATATTCTGTGTTTGATACAGGTGGTCTCCAACAGATACATGCACAAACACACACAATTTTTAAAACACATAGCCAAAAGATGCCTCATAAAGAAAAATAAGCCTGAGACCCTGAGTTCAGTCCCAGGATCCACACAGAAGAGAGACTGACTCCCACAAGTTGTCCTCTGACCTCTCTACTCATGTACGGCACATGCATTCACACACAAGATATCCATTATAAATCGTTTACATGAGTAAAGAACGAAGGCACAGTGGAGGGGCCTGGCGTGATGACTCACTCACACTCCGAATTCCAATGGGGGCGGGGGCACACACAGAATAATAAGGTGGATCTGTGGTCTGAGGGGGGCGGGGGCACACACAGAATAATAAGGTGGATCTGTGGTCTGAGGGGGGCGGGGGCACACACAGAATAATAAGGTGGATCTGTGGTCTGAGGGGGGCGGGGGCACACACAGAATAATAAGGTGGATCTGTGGTCTGAGGGGGGCGGGGGCACACACAGAATAATAAGGTGGATCTGTGGTCTGAGGGGGGCGGGGGCACACACAGAATAATAAGGTGGATCTGTGGTCTGAGGCCAGCCTTGTCTATATAGCAGGTTTCAGCCCAGAGCTAAAAGCTCTGTCAAAAAAGAAAATGCCCTGGGTGCAATGATCAAAGAGCAGCATTACAGCCAAATACCTATCTTATATCTTAGTCTGCACGCTGAGCTGAGGGGAGGGGCTAAAACAGGCTATGTATTTGACACTGCTAATGCAGTCTTACTGAGTAAGTGATTGAGACCTCCTCTGCTCTTTAGCAAGTACATTAGGTGCTGATATACTTAGGAGTAAATATGCTACCTACGAGTTCTTTAGAGTTTGAAAGGGTAAAAACATATAATTGAGTCCCACCTCAACTTTTCTGGATTTTGAAATATTTCAAATAATAAAGGGCAACAAGAGAAATGTAATTCTTTTGGGGGTAGAGGTTGTTGTTTTTTCAAGTCAGGTTTCTCTGTATAGCCTGGAACTGTCATGGAGTGAGATCTGCAGACCATGCTAGGCTCCAACTCAAAGATCCGCCTGCCTATGCCTTCTTAGGGCTGGGATTAAAGGTGTACACCACCACTCCCAGCAAAAAAAATGTAACTCTTTCAATACAGCTTTTTATTAAACAAGTTGCTAAACATGAGTCTGAGTCTTACCTCAAAATAATTCAGTTTATATAGTCTTAAAATTTATTAAAAATGTTTTATTACCTTAAAACCTTTGCATATTTTTTAACAGCCATCTCCCAGTTCTGAGATTTGAAAAAGGTATTTCCAATGTTTTTTAAATCTTCAGTTATTAATAAAATTTTATCTACCTGTATAAAATACAAATACATTGGATGTTAGTAAAGAATGTGACTTAAGGCTAAGGTTCTATCATTATGACAAGCTGATCATGCTTTTAGAACTACTTATTCTACTTCATTTAAGTAGTTAAAGTGTACTCATCTGGAAGTACTCACATCTTTTAAATCTATGTCTGCATCCTCGGGAAAGTCTGGATGACTGTCACCAGAGCCATCTTTGGGGAATATTCCCCAGTCATCCCCTTCCTTCAATTCTCCACACTCTGCAATAACACACAGCTGCAAAAATATGAATTTGAAGTGAATATTTAAATATCTTTAAGTCCCCCTTTAAAGACTCACAACTCAGAGTGACATACAACACTACCACTATGTCAGACTGCATCTGTCTGCTATAATTACAGCCATTTCCCTTTACGTACATCCCCACTAACACGACAGTATCACTACTCAGTGTATTACTGCTGGGGGAGCTACGAGCACAGTGAGCTGAAACCTGCATTGCTGTGTATGAAGCTGTCTGAGACAACAGTCTTTCTGTCATGTACTGCTGATTGGCATGCCTCCTATGAGGTATTTCTAATTCCTGCAGTCTTGTTACTTAATGTGTCTCTCCTTCACAAGCATTTAGAATACAATACAATCTGAAACACTTAAGCAATTTATACAGGGTCTAAAAACAGATCAAGAAAAGTAACAAGATCTATAGCAAACTTCCAGTTAAATGGCAGTGACCTCACTGTCTTCTTCCTAGCATGTGCTGTAGATAATTACTGCAGGCGCAAAAGCCTCTCGGGTATGGGAAGACTCCAGCAATATTACATAGGTCACTGTTAGACCACACTGAAGCTGAAACAAGAATTAAAACCTCTTTGTTGGGCAGTGTTTAACCCTAGCACACGAGTAGCATTAGCAGAGAGACAAAAGGACTACTAGACAATCCATGGAAAGGCAGGTCTACCTGTTTCAAAGGAAAAAGAAATAAAGAGATTTCCTTTTAACTAATCTTCTTAACCACTGTTTAAAAAAGTTTCAGAGAAAAGTGGCCAATCCAGGCTCCTACAGCAAAAGCATCCCAGCTTCTTTCCTCCTTTTCTAGCTAGCAGTCATCCGAGCCGTGTAAGCTGCACTTCTCTGACACGGCAGCTAGGCTTGTCGCCCTGTGACTTGTTACTTACTTTGGCAGGCTTTTCACCATTCACTTCTACATTTTCAAGCATCCTCGCCACACCCAGTCCTTTAATTACTTGACCAAATACCACGTGTTTCCCATCCAAATGAGGAGTTGGAACTGTTGTGATAAAGAACTGAGAACCATTTGTATTGGGGCCTGCATTTGCCATGCTCAGCAAACCCTCCCGATCGTGCTGCAGAGAGAAAAAATCATTACAAGGAAAACAAAGTTAGAGGCCTTAGTCCGCATTTCCTCTTCCTGACTCACCTGACACAGATGGAGTGCTCACAACTCACTCTTCTCTGTCAATGTCACTCGAAGTGTGTAAGTACCCTGTCCTCATTATACTTTAAGAACCTTACATGGATAAAGGTGTCTAAGAGGTAGGTAGTTATAAACTGGCCATCTGCAAGAAACGCTTACACTTCAATCTTAAAGATGACGATGCCACACTAGGAACATCTAGCAATTTCCTTTGCTCTTTCAGTGGCAGTTACTATTTTCCTGAGAATACCTGTCCAGTCTTCCCACAATCAGAAATTGGCCTACATTATGACTCTTCCTTTTCCCCAAACTGAGACAAGTTATTCCAAGAAGTACTTCCCTAATTTGGAAAATAATTCCAATCTTACGGCTTTTATGCAGGTAAATGAACAACTCAGAGACTATACAAAAAAATAATAATAATTCTTGCAGGGCTGGAGAGATGGCTCATAGGTTAAGAGCACTGGCTGTTCTTTCAGAGGTCCTGAGTTCAATTCCCACAATATGGTTGCTCACAACCATCCCTAATGAGGTCTGGTACCCTCTTCTGTTCTGGCATGCAGGCATGGATGCAGTCAGAACACTGTATATACAACAAATCTTAAAAAAAAAAGGAAAGAAAGAAAATCTTGCAATCAGCACGTTCAAGAGCAAGAGTTTCCAAGCTCTTCTACTCTGCATAGCGTTGACTTTCTGAACATGTATCTCTAGTGCACACCTCAGAACTCTAAGGTCACTTTTCCCACACCTAAGATACCTGTGAGCCCACCTAAATCCAATTCAGCTTTCAGGGTCACTGAATTTTCACAAAATCACAGCTAAATCTTCGTTTCCTTAGGCCTATCTTTTCATCAACGCAATGGCCAGAAATCTCTGTTATACCTGACAGCACTGTTTGGTGCTCTCCTTTAACTGTTTACCACACCGTATGCTTTCTTTCTTGGCTTTCCTCTGCCGTTCCCTGTTGCTGTCACCATTGTCTTCTCGATATCTGTATTTCCGTCCCAAATTAGCCTAACTTAGGTGATCAAATCTCCTAAGGGTCTCCCCCACTAACTTGATCTAAGTCTTTCTCCTATCGCAAGGGCTGGGTGTAGTTCTGCATGCTTTTAATCTCAGCACTCAGGAAGCAGAGACAGGTGATCTCTGAGTTCAAGCCCAGCCTGGTCTACACAAGTTCCAACCTAAAGGCTGAACTTTCCTAATCTGAAAACCAAAGTCAGACATGTTACAAAATCTGAAACTTTTGAGCAACAACTTTCAGACTTCAGATTAGGGATGCTCAACCTATAAAATCTATGCAAACATTTCAAAATCCAAGTAATTCTGAAACCTGAAATATTTCTAGTCTAAAGCATTTCATATAAAGGAGTCAACGCCTATCAAAGTTATACAAACAAATACAATCAATCTACTTAGCATTTACATGCATATTATGCATTACTATCTCCCACTGTCCCTTGTGTTTTAAATAGCCTCTCGCCTTTTATTAGCTCTTTGGCGCAGTGACAGAACTCTCTTTCCGACTCACCCTAAAATTACCTTCCTTATACTCCTCATTTCCAAAGACATCGCTTTACTTTTGTACTTACATGTCTGTTCTTAAAACAGGAATGGTGCAATATACCCCGAACATTAACCATATCCGCTAGGTGGAAATCCCCTGACATCCTGGGTATTAGCGGTGGTTTTGTTGTTCTTCAGATTCAAGGATAAAGATGCACAAGTTACCATCCTTACAATAATGACAACATTTTCCTGGGATCAATTTTGCCATGGGAGCTTAAAAACTCACTGGCTTAACTGAAGCATATGAAACTGATGGTAGTGGATCAGGTCTGTATCTGTGCCAGGTATGGCACGGTTTATCTACCATTCCAACCTCAGGAGGCAATGCAGGAGGATGGTAAATTCAAGACCACCCTGGATTACACAGTAAAACACTGTCTCAAAAAAGAAAATTGTTAAAAAAAAATAAAAAAGAAAGAAAATTGTTCTGGATAAACCCTTTCCACATTGAAGATGCACGTTGAACTCTGACGTAGCTCAAACGGTAGAAAACTTGCCAAGAATGCATAAGACCCTGAGTTCATGCACACCCAGCATCACACACCCTTACAAACATTTTAGAAATATGATTTTTTATAAGAAAAATATAATCCATACCACGCCTGCTGACTCAGGTTTATCATCCCAGCTGCTAAGGAGCGTAAGTAAAAAGGATTGGGAGTTCTGGGCTACAGTGAGACTAAGGCTGGCCTGAGCAACTAGGCGAACCAGCTCAATATGGAAAGGGAGGCAGCTGAGAGATGGAGCATCTGTGTGGCATAAAAGGCTCCAGTTCCGGAAGGAGAGCAATTGGGTCACACTCAAAACATATTTTTCTTGGTGCATTAATGCAAGTATGTCTCAAAGCATAACTTTTATATTAGAAAAATCAAGAATTTTTCTTTACCTTATAATGAAAATTTTCATCTTCAAATTTTTCACCATAAATACTTTCTCCACCTGTCCCATTCTGATTTGAGAAGTCTCCACCCTGAATCATAAACTTCTTAATAACTGTAGAAAAGGAATATGGCTTTAGTAACTGAAACAGAAGAGCGCGGTAGTGCTCACCAGTGAGCAAGAGATAAAAACAGCGCTCTCACCACAGCTGCAGCAGGGCACCTCGCCCTCCCTGCCTCCACCCCATCAGCCCTAACCCCAGCGTACTTTTATTACTCACCGGTTCCCAAAAATTAGATTTTGAACTAATTCAAAGGCATCTCCCCATAAAATTGTCACTGAAGCACAAAAGGCAGACCTAGTTCCAATCATTAAACTGACCCTACTTCCATTTTATAATGTGATCATCTGTGCCCTTCCAACACGAACTGCTTACAAAGCATTTCACTCCTTGAAACTGTGATAACTCCTGCCAAACACTCAGCACTGCCCCAACAGTACTGACCACACAATGAGGACCGCACCTGGAAACTCACACGTGCTGAGAATGCACGCCAGAGATTTTATATGTATGTATGTGTCTATATATATGACAATGGTTTGAAACCACCCATGTTCACTGGACTCAGCACGTGGCTACACTGTAGTAATAAACACACAATCAGCCAAGAGGAAAAGAAACACAAGTTGGGAAGTATCCATGTCCCACTTCCTTGGGCTTCCCCCCTCTCAAAAATGTAGTAAGCCCTCAATAATTCTACCCAAGCAGAACCCCAGCACTCAAAATATTTCTCGGGGCCTTATCATGAAAGTATTCTCTGTCTAACATGTCCCAAAATTCAAGACCAAGAGTAATGTGTCTTACCAATCCCATTTGTAAAAACAGTGTAGCCTAGTCATCCAGAGTAATGTGTCTTACCAATCCCATTTGTAAAAACAGTGTAGGCCTAGTCATACAGAGTAATGTGTCTTACCAATCCCATTTGTAAAAACAATGTAGCCTAGTCATCCAGAGTAATGTGTCTTACCAATCCCATTTGTAAAAACAGTGTAGCCTAGTCATCCAGCTTGTGATTTAAGTTCACGGGCCATGTTTCCAACTCTAGCCAAGTGCTTTTGCAAAGTGTTAAATCTACTGTGTTAAGTATCTTAGTTTCTTTCTTCTTTTATGCATTAGTCATTGCTGTGTGGGTCTATGTAAACATACGTCACATTTGTGCAGGTCCCTGCAGAGGCCAGGTGTCAGATTCCCTGAAGCTGTACCTACGGAACCCAACTTAGGTCCTCTCAGAGAGCAATAAGTGCTCTTACCTGCTCAGCCACCTTTCCCTTCCTGTTAACTGTTTTCTAAATGCATTTTTATTACCATACTTTTATATCTTATTAAATATGAAAGTAAATCAAGTTTAAAACATTTTTAAAAAAAAATCAATGTTCATTTTCCTTAACAGTATCTTTAAGAAAATTATAGCCAGGCAGTGGTGGAAAATGCCTTCAATCCTAGCACTTGGGAGACTGAAACAGGAGGACCTCTGTGAGTTCGAGGCCAGCTTGGTCTACAAAGCTAGTTCCAGGAGAACCAGGGTTGTTACACAGAGAGAAACCCTGTCTCAAAAAACAAAAGGAAAAGAAAGAAAACTGAACTACTGGAGTAGGTGTGTAAATCAGGGTATAGTAAAACCCTGGATTCAATTCCCTGCAATCAGGAAAATCACCGAAACTGTAATTTATCCATAACGGTATGTCCATAAACATTTACTATTTACTTAGACTTTTATTAGATGAGAGCATAGAACTCCTGAACTTATGACTACTGAACCTACAAACTACCAGGACAATACTCAAATAATCCGTGTGACATGGCAGTTTAATCACACATTACCAGGGTGTCCAAGACACCGAGTAGTCAGAGACTTCTCAAACAATTCTTCCCAGGTTGTCAAATGACTTAAGACCAGCTTACCTATCGTTCATGCTTTTTCTTTCCTAATGAAATGCTTGGGAGAGGAGAGTCAGAAGACAGACAAAGTTGGGCTGTCCATTTCCCCGCAGATAAACTTTAGTGTGCTCACAATCAACCCCACTGCTCATAGCCAAGCCTCTGGGATACTGAACTATCTATCACCTGTGTCCAAGCATCCGTCAAGAAATTAAGTCCTTAGACCTTTGACCCAACCTTCCACTCTTCTTCAGCTCCTAGGAGCAGGACTGATATCTGTACCAGGACAACCAGAGAAGTTTATACACCTACTTCGGTGGAAAGGGCATCCTTTAAAATGCAGAGGTTTCCCAGTTGTGGCTCCAGTGCCTTTTTCTCCTGTACACAACGCGCGAAAATTTTCTGCAGTTTTGGGAACAATATCTGCAAACAATTCTAAAACAATTCTGCCAACTGAAGAAAAAGAAAAGGAAATCATGTCATTGTGCAAATGGGTAAATAAAAAGAGAATAACCAGTATACCTAACCAGGGAGTAACACATGGTTGGACTGGATGGTCACTAACTCTCTTTAACAACATGCTATTAACTACAGTTACAATGCTGTAAACAGATCCTTTGAGCTTACCTCTCTTTAAATGAAAGTATGTATCCTTTGGCTGACATCTTCCCAGCCCCAGGGAACCTTCTTCTTACTTCTGAGTTCAACTTTTTAAAGATCCCATGAAACTGAGGTCCTTCACTCAGCCTAACTTCTCGAGGTTCAGCTATGCGGTCTAAGTGAAGTTTCCTCCCTTTCAAGGGCAGTGCTATAGTCTATGTACACAGCACACTGCAGGTATCCATGCTTTGATAAGCAATAGGCTGCTGCTGTTTCTTGACTAGGAATAACACTACACTGACACAGGAGTGATACACACTTTATTTTCCTTGGCTATAAGCCCAGCTATGGAACTGTTAGGTTTTATTGTCATTTTTCTAATATTCCTATTTAGTCTAAGGGGAACTTCATCTATCTAAATTTGAACATCACAGAGATTATAACCAATTACAGCATCCAGCTGATTAGCAGCATAGAAAGGACACCATGAGTGCAAATGATTTAAAATCCTGAATCATTAACTAATATTCAGGCTTTTTTTTTAAAGTATTTATTCTATGTGTGGGACTGAGGCATGCAATGTGGAGATCAGGGGGCAACTTCCGGCAGTCAGGGATGGTGGCAGACACCTTCACCTGCTGAGCTGTCTCAGACGCCCCGTGTTAGGAACTTCTAATCACCATGTAACCAATAGAAGACAAATACTGCAGGAATGGTCGGGCTGCATTGGCTTTTTAGAATTTAGTCGCTCTCCGTGCTCTGTGGAAACTGCTCCCAACGACTCAAGAGACAGTAACAATAAAACCTTAGTTCCAAAACAAAGGGAATGCACATGGAAATTCGTATTTGTTCCCCGCCCAGTATTTCCAGCCAGCAGCTCTCAACATGTTTCAGAATAAGCCGTATTTAAAGTAACATGTCCGCCTCCTGGTTCTCAAAGAGCTTAGGGCTCGGGTTCACAACCTTCCTAATGCTGCAACCCCACTTCCGCATGGTATGATGACCCCCGACCATAAGATTATTTTTGTTGATACTTTGTAACTGTAAATTTGTTACTTTTATGAATCGTAAGTATCTGATATGTGACCCTGTGGTCGTTAGAAACCTAGGGATTGCGACCCACAGGTATTGAGAAACGCTGGCTTAAGACTTCTTAGATCTGAATCTGAGGCAACCACACATTTGTGGCGCTCAATGGCAAGATTGCAAAAAAGCAGAAACGATCGCCTACTCGAACTTCGGCTACAAACAGGAACGAGGAAAAAGCACTAAGCAAGTCATTTTTAATTGGTAAAGGACACCGTGGCTCCCGATGTATTGCGTGTGCCAAGGGTCCTATGGCGTGACTAGAGGCCTGCAGCCAGGTACCCAACGAGCACCCCGAACTATGCACCACGCCCATCCAATCATTTCATTTTACAATAAACGGCGGTGCAAAGGTTGCAGGGAAGCGCGACCAAATCAAGAGGCAAACGTAAGGGACGCCACGATGCCTGAAGCAGAAAATTCGAGAAACTTCCGCGGGAACCAAGGCATCGCCTACAAGGGAGCAGTCGCAACCTGAACTCGTGGATGCCAGGCCGTGCTCCGGGGAGGATCCGGGCTGCCTGCTCCCTCCCGACCCCAGGCCCCGACTCCAGGAGCCGAGCAGACGCGCAGCCGGGAGGCCTCGAGCCCGGGAGCCGCTCACCTCGCTCCCCGCCGATGTCCACGTCAAAGAAGACCCGCGGGTTTTTGGGGTTGGAAGGCTTGGCTGCCGGGGACGGGTGCGCCATCTTCACCGCAGGCGCCGGGGAGCAGGACGCGGGCAGCACGTGCGCAACAGGGGGACAAATTCTGCAGCGCCACTGCGTGCGCAGCGGGCGGCACGCTGGAAACGCTCCTTCCGGCACGGCGTCGGAAGCGGTATTCTGGTTTCCGCTTCCGCCCCCTCGTTTCCTGTTCCTGCGTACGGCCTCTGTGGTGGCAACTTTAGAACTCTCCGTAGTTCCGGCTCTGCCTCGACCGGGTGGGAGCCGCTCCGAAACAGTTCCCTCGCCTAAAAAAATGGGACCAAAAACGCCTGCTTTAACCGGGCGGTGGTGGCCCACGCCTTCAATCCCAGCACGCGGGAGGCAGAGGAAGGCGGATCTCTGTGAGTTCGAGGCCAGCCTGGTCTACAGAGCAGTTCGTGTCATGCACTCAGGCGCGCGCCTACATAAGTTAATTTAAAAGTGTTTTTTAAATACCCACCTACCAGTTTAAGGACGTAAATTACTTGTCAGAATGCTGGACATAAACTTGTGGCACCCAATCAACAACCGCTATCCTGTTAACATTACCATATCGTTGTCATTTGGCCACACATTGTAAGTGGCCCAGTCTAGACCTAAGACTCCGAACCCCTGATGTTGAGAACCTAGAAGCAACTGTTTTTGACTCCTGTTCAAACTCCATACACTATTCGACTCTACTTTTTTTCCTAATGGGCTTGGTTTAAAATGTACATCTTAAAGCTGGCGTGGTCATCTCAGCACTGAGCAGGTAGTGCGACAGGAGGATCCAAGCAAGTTCCAGGCTAGCATGAGCTGTGCAAAACTTAGGACCCTTTTTCAAAAATAAAAACTAAAGTATGTATAAGGTGGGTAGCTTTGGCACATGCCTATTATGCCAGCAGTTGTATCCTGAGCCAGGAGGGTCAGTTCTAGCTATCCTGGGCTACATAAAGAGGAACTCTCTCTAAAAAAGTAAAAAAGAAAAAATAAATAAAAATTGGGATAGGCCAGGTGAAACCTTCCTGTATCCTCAGAGCTTTTGAGGTAGAAACAGGAAGATGGCCCGTTCCAGGTCAGTCAGGACTGCAGAATGAGACCTTAGCTTAAAAAAAAAAAAAAAAATGAACAAGCCCAGGTTGGTATCCGGCACCTGTAAAGCTCAGCACTAGAGGCAGGAGTACCAGGATTTACAGGGCAGCCCCTGGTGACATGAAACTGTCGCAAATAAGTCTTTGGTGTTTTCTTTTTAATATCCTACCTGTATTAGAATGGAATGTCACCTCATGACATAATCTAATGTTACATTTTTTTAAAAATTGGCAATTCCCAGTGCATCTTGTTGGCCTCAGAGCTCTTTGAGAGCCGTACCATCTAGATACAACACGATGCTTACCTTGTCAATAGATTTCCCTTTTTTCTCATATGAAGTAAGAATGTGGAGCGTGGCTAGCCACAGCCAGCAGTGTCTTTGAAAACAACGGGAAGCAGGTGTAGCTGCCACCATCTGTACGATGTGAAGATTCCTTCCCGTTGGCTGCTAGTTTGGGATTTGTGGAAACCTGACTTACAAAGGCCAACTAGTTCCTGTTCTGAACTTGAAGCAGGCTGTACCATCATGTGCTGGATAGAATTGAACACTAAAGTTGATCATTTTGAGACAGGATCTTGCTATGTAACTCTGACCATCTTGGACTCAGTGTAGACCAGATTGGCCTCAGACTTGCAGGAGTCCTGCCTCCCCCACCCAGTGCTGAGATTGTACACACAGACCGCTCAGCTCAATGTGTGCAGTACTGAAGTCATATGTGTATTAGAGCTAGCGCTCTGCCAACTAAGCTGCATCTCCACCCCACCCAAAGCTGATGCTTTTGTTTGTGCAAGAAGCACTTGGTTGTTGTTTTGTTTGTTTGAGACACTCTGGCCTCGAACTCTCAGAGACCCATCTGCCGCTGCTTCCCAAGGCCTGGCTTAAAGGCATCTGACTTCTCTGGACACCTGGAGAATGTTAGCTTCTTGTTTCCTTCAGTTCCACAGTATTTATTCTTCAAGTTTCTTGAAAACTCAGGAATGACTTGCTACAGAACTCCTGTGTTCTTTAAAAATGTGATATCTTGAATGAGAATTATCTCCAGTAGTGTTAGGCATTTTAACTCTGGCTCATCAGTTGATAATACTGAGGTATGGTCTTGTTGGAGTAAGCATGCTGCTGGAGATGGGCTTTGAGAGTTTAAAGACTTATTTTCTCTCTACTTCCTGCGTGTGGCTCAAGATATAAGCTCTCAGCTTCCTGATGCAGCTGCTATGCCTAGATTCTGTCATCAGGGACTCTAACCTGGAACTGTAAAACCTAAACAAACTCTTTCTTCTGTAAGTTGCCTGTTCGTGGTGTTTTACACCGCAATAGAAAACTAACGAATACACCTAAAATCTTTCTTTAACCTGCTCTCGTGTCCGGGCTGCAAACTGATGATATGTTTTGTCTTCCGTACTGCGGTGACAAACCAATGAAAATGTGTGCTCTGGGCTCTGAGAAGATGGCTCAGGAAAGTGAGTGACACTCAAGCTTGAGGACCTGAGTCTGGATCCCCAGCACCCAGCCAGAAGCTGTGTGTGGTATGCACACCTGTGAGCTCAGTGCTAGGGAGGATGATTCCTAGAGCTCATTGGCCAGTCGGCCCCGCTAAGCCAATGATCTCCGGTTTAAATGAGAGACTGTATCCCCAAAAGGAAGATGGAGACCTACAGAGGAAGAGATTGCACATCAAACTCTGGCCTCTTTGTACATATACACATCCAGAGATACATGGACACACACACACACACACACACACACACACGTCATTCTGAGCTCCTAGCTTGAAATCAGTTGAGAGCAGCCTGAAATGCAAAGAAAGACTATCTCAAAAGGAAAGACAAGAGGAGGAGAGAAAGAAAAAGAAAGAGGCAAAAGGTGTGTTGAGAGTGCCGCTTCATTCTTGTAAGAAGAAAGCTGGACGTTTCTTCTATTGTATATGTTTCTGGGTATAAAGAACGAATCTAAATATTACTCTCACGGTATCTTGACTCTTTCTCAGTAAGTTAGCGACTCTTTTATGAAACTGTCATTACTAGAACCAAACCAAATGAAAGAGTCAAACTTTTTAAAAATTCTGCATCTGAGTCTGTGTGTGAGCTTGTGACTTCAGGTACCCACAGGGTAGAAGAGCATGTTGGCTCCCCTGAAGCTGGAGCTAGTTGTGATCCTGCTCATGTAGGTACTACGAGTTAAACGCTGGTCCTTTGGAAGAGCAGCCTGCTCTCTGGCCTTAGAAGTCAACTCTTCAGCCCTGGAATCACCCCAAATCTGACTCTATAGAGACAAGGCAAGCCTCTTGAAGACCATTTGCTCCACCAACGGACTGCTTACATGGGCTGCTTCTTGGCTCTGACATCTCAGCAAGGAACAGAGCAAAGAGCTGCTTCTCAAGGCTGAGGGCCTGGTTTCACTTATACGGAGGAGAAGCACTATCTGAGAGCATTATTAGTGTTAGTTCATCCTGTCTGCTATTCATAAGCACGAAAGGACGACACTAACACATCCCTACCCCAGGCTCTTTTAGTTCTCCTTTGCACGTCACTCCACCCCAGACAGGCAACAGAGTATTCGGTGTTCACTGCTTCAAGAGCAGAGGTGTTTTCCAGGTCTTGGTGTCACAGAAGACTTGGTTTCTCAGGAATGGAAAACATTTTTGGTAATAGAGTTGAAAAAAACAATTCAGTTTTTTTTATTTGTTTGTTTGTATATAAGACAGGGATTCTCTGCATAGACCTGGCTTCTGTGGAACTCATTCTATAGACAAGGCTGGCTATAGATCCAGCTACTCCTGCCTTCCAAGTGCTCGGATCAAAGGCTGGTGCCACCACTGTCCAGCTCCAACACCATCTTTTGTAAGACCATGTTTTTTTTTTCTCTCAAAAGAAAATAAAATGGGGCATGAGAGTTCATGACCATAATCCAGCACTCAGGAGGCAGAAGCAGGTGGATCTCTGTAAGAGCCTGGCTTGCCCTACGTAAAGAGCTCCAGGCTATCTAGAGCTCTAGTAAGACTAACGAAATCAGCAAGAAATGCCCATTCTCATTCTAGAAAAAGGGAGCTTATGGGGTGACAGAAGAGATTAGGAAGGAAAGCAAGGCAGGACAAGGCAACTTGCCATTTCACCGGGGTGTGGGAGATTGATTGGTTGATTGATTTACCATGTTAGCCATCATATCTCTGGGCACCTGCAGGCACCACAGATAGCTAATAAGATTGAAGAGCAGAGAGTCCAGGCATGCTCGTGCCCAAACAGCCGGGTTGGGCTGTAAGTCACAGAAAGCAAGCTTTGGCTCATGAAGGAAGCAGAAGCTAGGAAGTAGACAGTCTCCCAACATTCCTATGTACCCAAGTGTTTAGGACAAAGAAAAGGCAAGTCAGGTGTGGGGGCACACACCTGTAAGCCCAGCATTCAAGAGGCTATGGTAAGAAAATTATAAATTTGAGACCATGCTAATTCATAGTAAGATTCTATCATCAGGGGAAAGGAAAGAGAAAACAAGACCCTAACCCAAAAAAAACTTGCATGAATGACCTCTGAACTCAGTAGAAGACCAAGAACACTAGAGATGACTGAGGTGGTGAGCTGCATGCTCGTGTGCCCAGACATTGAGAGCTAGCGGCCCCAAACCCAAAGCCTTGCCATGATATTACTCCTTCCAACATTTAGATCTGACCTCCGCGAGAAAAAAAGAGGGATTCCATAAGTTGACGATCAAATTGCCAGTCCTTTGGAAGAGACAATTTCAGTACTGTAATCTCAATTGTTGGGAAGCCGAGGAAATAAGATTGTGAACTCAAAGCCAAACTGGACTACATAGTCTCAGATAAAGAGATGGGAAGGACAAGAAAGGAACAGAAGAAGAGAGATGGAAGGAAGAAGGAGGGAGTGAGAGAAAGAAAGAAAACAACCCCTAATGAAATCTAAAGTGAGTTACAAACAACTCTATATTTCAGACTTTTTTACATTAATGTTTTTACAGAGCATAGGCTATGGATCACTGAAGTCTCTATCAGCACTCCAGGCAAATCTGAAATAGTACCCAATCTTGTGCTCAAAGGGAACAAGTTAAAAAAGACCCTGAATATGAAAGAGGAAGTTCCAGGGTCCTATGTATACTGTTGGGCTCTGGCTGTAAAACTGTACCCAGAAAGGGGGTTAATTGTTGGGTAAGAACACATAGTTGTACACTGAATGGAGGCATTGTGTGCAGGGAGTCACACACACTCTGACAGAACTCCCTCCCAACCCCTCTTAGTTCTGCAGAGGTCCTGTAGCCCTCACCAGAGGAGGATGGAGGGGCGAGCAATCACAGCAGATTTTCTGAGCTGCAACGGAATCAATGCAAGGCAGCAGGGGGCAGCAGAGTCTCCATCGCAACCAACTCTGCCCTCACAGAAGCAGCATGCTGGAGTTTGCGCCTGTGAACTCCCCAAGGATAAAATTCTTCATCCTAGCAGGATGGTGGCTAATCCCAGCACATCTCTGTGAGAGTGGGTTCCATGACAGCGAGGGCTGTTACACAGAAAAACCCTTCTCAAACAAACAGAAACAAAAAGGAAAGGATAGGAAAGGGGAAAGGGAAAGGAAAAACAAACTTGCAAGCACACATCTATATAGTTATATTCACAAAGTAAAATCAAATGATGAAAAAAAAATATACATATACATATAGTGAAAAATTTTCCAATCATGAGTTACCAAATTCTAGATTTGGAATATATATATATATATATATATATATATATATATATATATATAGAGAGAGAGAGAGAGAGAGAGAGAGAGAGTTATGGGATTGCCAAATAAAGATGCACACGCATAGGGCTGACCCTGTGGCCCAGTGACAGAACGCTTGCCCAGCACCTACAAGGACTGGGGCCCAGTCTGCAGCACTGACCCTGTGGCCCAGTGACAGAATGATTGCCCAGCACCTACAAGGATTGGGGCTCAGTCTGCAGCACTGAGAAATAGAAAGGTATTACCCACCCCACTCTTTATTTTACACTATTCTGCACTTTGCTTCTTTGAGTTAATATTCTTGGCAATTGATAATCCATTCCCCTACACACACACACACACACACACACACACACACACACACACTTTACATGCCTGGCTGGCCTGAACCTCACTCTGTAGACCAAGCTGGTATAAATTTACAGAGGTCCACCTGCCTCTGCCTTTGACAAGCAGGATTAAAGGCCCGTGCCACCATGTCTGGTTCTTCATTTTCTCTTAAGCAATGTGTTTGATTGTTGAGTTCTTCAAAATAGCCCCCTTATAGGTGGAGGTTTGGGCTTCTGTGCTTTTTCTATTATGTCCACATACAGATGTCTAAGCATTTACCTTTTACAATTGTGTGTGTGTGTGTGTGTGTGTGTGTTTGCACGCGTACACACATGAATGCAAGTACCAGAGGAGTCAGAAGAGATTCCCTAGAGCTGGAGTCACAGGAGATTATGAGTCCCCTGGCATGGATGCTGGAAACTGGCTTAGGCCCTTAGCAAGGGCAGTGCAGGTTCTTCACCAGCAAACCATTTCTCCTTTTTGTCTGATAAATCCTACTGGAAAGAATTGGTTATCAAGAAGTGTGCGTGTACATTTTAAATTTTGTTAGCTATTGTCAAGCCATTTTATATGATGGTTTTACTAAATTATATTTCCCATGTGATGTAGAGAGAGCTGTCTCATACAAAGAGCTGCCCCTACCAAACTATCACTAACAATGGATTTTTAAATTTGTTTGTCTACCTGCCTTGCTTTTTGAAACAGGGTATCAGGCAGCCCAGGTTAACTGAACTTGCTTTGTAGCCGAGGTTGGCCTTGAACCCTAGGCCTCTGGCTTTCACCGTTCAGGTGCTAGATTACATGTGTACCACCATGCTCAAGTGCTAGATTGTATGTGTACCACTATGCCTGACTTTTCATCCTTTCTTTTCTCTCCCCACCACAGGTTTTGGTCCTTGTGAATCAGATTTGAAAAATTCCTTAACACTTATGCTTTAAATGTATTTATTATCCCCATAACACTAATACTATCGTTTTTCATATGAGAAATTTAAGGCTTATAGACTAAGAGACTTGCTCCAAGTCATTAAGATAGAAACAGCTAAATTATATATATGTGTGTGTGTGTGTGTGTGTGTGTGTGTATTATAATAATTACTTTTGATGATTCAAGACTTATTTTAAAAAAGTTGAGCAGTACATAGTGGAGCATACCTATAATGTCAACACCCAAGAGGCTGAGACAAGAGGACTGTTTAAGTCCAAGGCCAGCCTGGGCTATATAGTGAGTTCCGGGCCAGCATTAGCTACAAAGTGAGACAATTTCTTAAAAATAAAAATTAGTAAATTAGTTTCCTACCATCATTATCAAGAGAACTGTCACTGAGCTATAGATGTGTGTCCCAGTTTCAAGGGGAAGAGTCTCAGTGAGACAAGGTTAAGTGAACCGCCGTCATTGGTCTCACAGCGTCACCAGCTTTGACATGTCACTCCTGCTCCCAAAGCTGAGCCCTTATCGCTCACACCCAGGGGCCCCGTTTCACAGCTAGCAGCACAAAGATGGTGAATTTATACTGGGTGGAGCCAGTTTGCAGCACAAATAAGCAGAAACCATGTAAGAGTCCCAGGCACTCTTTGACATGACTGCAGAGAACGCGCGTGGGGCGAGTGGACTAATTATACAAGAACCATGTGCTCATGTCAGGTACAGGCGCGTGGGGCGAGTGGACTAATTATACAAGAACCATGTGCTCATGTCAGGTACAGGCGCGTGGGGCGAGTGGACTAATTATACAAGAACCATGTGCTCATGTCAGGTACAGGCGCGTGGGGCGAGTGGACTAATTATACAAGAACCATGTGCTCATGTCAGGTACAGCTGCAATTCGGAGACGTCATACACAGGATTGTGGGGTGTTGGCCTTTAGCACACTATAGGGTTGACTTACCTGTAGTTCTCATTGACATGCCTGAGGTTTCTGCCACCGAGTCACAAAGACAAAATATTATTACCTCAACTTGAACTCAGCCATTAAAGGCTCCCTAAGAGTCTCCTAGGTGGCATTTCACATCTGTGGAAAAATTAGAACATCCGGGAAAGGAGCAGCCCTATTAAATAAAAGGTGAACATACGTGTTACATTTGTATCAAAATGTGCTCCAGAGGAACAAAATGCAGAAAGCGTTCTTAAAGGTTTGATTAAAAATACATATTATACGTGGTGGGGGGAAGGGAGTAGGAGGGGCCTCTTAAAGTGTAGTTGATATACAGAACATACAACTACGATGCTAACAAAAAAGACTTTCACATTTTTTTTTTTTTTTTGGTTTTTTCGAGACAGGGTTTCTCTGTGGTTTTGGAGCCTGTCCTGGAACTAGCTCTTGTAGACCAGGCTGGTCTCGAACTCACAGAGATCCGCCTGCCTCTGCCTCCCGAGTGCTGGGATTAAAGGCGTGCGCCACCACCGCCCGGCCTGACTTTCACATTTTAAAAGATTGCACGAGTAGCACATCATCAGGGCCAAAGGGATCGCTCAGCAGGTAAAGCCAAAGGGATCGCTCAGCAGGTAAAGACATTTTTCACCGACAACTCTATGCACCTCCACTTTCCTGCTGCACCCACGGACATACACACAATAAGTAAACACAATTTAGAAACAAATGCCCACCCTCAATAAAGTCAGAAACAATGGACAGATGGAAAACATCCACTCCAACTCGTGACACAGACCAAATGCTCACTTCCTATTGTGCAAAGGGCCTCTGCACGCAAGAGGAACCAACAGCCCAGTGAAGTGGGCAGGGAAATGAAAAGGGCTTTTGCCAGGGGCTTTAAAACTAATGCTCATACTTGCTTATCAGAAATAAAAATTAAAACTACATTCTGTCAAAAATCAGTTAATAACCTCAGCATCAACCAGGTAGTATGGGATACAGGTCTGTAATCCTAGCACTCAGGAGTTAGAGGCAGGAAGTTGACCACACATTCAAGGCCAATTTACTATGATCTACATAGCAAGTTCCAGGGCAGCTTGATCTACACAGTGAGACCTGGTCTAAAGATCAAAATCAGCAAACCAAACAAAAAAGTTAATAGTCGCCGGGCCATGGTGGCGCATGCCTTTAATCCCAGCACTTGGGAGGCAGAGGCAGGCGGATCTCTGTGAGTTCGAGACCAGCCTGGTCTACAGAGCTAGTTCCAGGACAGGCTCCAAAGCCACAGAGAAACCCTGTCTCAAAAAAAAAAAAAAGTTAATAGTCGCAGTTATTAACTGGCCATGCTGTGGGGAAAACGGACATGCACACACACTATTAGTAAAAGGGATCTGCAATATTCATCAAAACATAAAGGTTAGCCAGGCACGGTAGCACATGCTTGTAATACCAGCCCTTGAGCGGCTATGACAGAAGGCATCCCAGAGTTTGAGACTAGCCTGGGCTTTTTAATAAGACTATGTCTCAAACAAATAAACGAAACCACAAAGGCCTTTGACCTTTGGCCCCTCAATTCTAGGGGAATAAAGTTTTGAAGAGGACGGTTTGAAGGACTCACAGGAGAGGAAATGAGCTGTGTGCATATCAGGGAACGAGCGAGGAAGGGAGCTGTATGTAAGTCAGGGAACAAGCCCAGGTAGACAATTAAGGCCCCACTTGAGAGGAGAGTGCAAACTGCAAGAAAGCCTACCCTATGAGCTGGTCCACAGAAGCAAGGGGTGAACACTGACCCACAGGTGAAAGCTGAGGGTGTGTTAAATCAGTCTAAGAAAAGGGGAGCCACTGGGGGGTTCTGAACTGAAGGCGGATTAAAGATGACCTGTGTGTTTAAAAGTGCAGCCTACTGACATGGCAGGAACAGAGCCCTGGGATGAAGGCCTGTTGGTATGAAGTGAGGGATGATGGGATTGAATCAGATGGCCACAGTAGTGGGCCAATGCGGCCAGGTTGTGGGCACCTTGCGACCTGAGTTTTCTGTGTGTTTCGTTGGTTTGCTGACTGTTTCTGAACCTAAGGCCTTGCACATACTAAGCACGCATGGTCCCACTTAGCTACACCCCATCCCAGTGGGTATTTTTTGAAATCAGAACTGCCAGGATGTGCTGGCAGCTGACTGTGGGCCACAAAGAAAGGATCCAAAATGATCCTAAGATTCTTGGCGTGAAAAACCAGAAAGACAAAGTTGTTGCTGAGGCGTGGAAGAAGGCGAAGAAAGTTACAGATTTGGAAAGAAGTTAGGAGTTCTTTTTAAAAGATTTATTTTTATGTGCCTTGATGTTTTGCTTGCAGGTACATCTGGGTGAGGGTGCCAGATCCCCTGGAATTAGAATTACAGACAGTTGTGAGCTGCCACGTGGGGCTGGGAATTGAACCTGGGCAGAAGTTAGGTCACAAGGACACAAGACGTGACTCACACTTATAATCCTAGTGCCTAGTAGCTGAAGCAGAAGGATTAGGAGTTGAGGTCATAGTCAGCCTGAGGCCAAGCTGAACTCCATGAGACCCTGTCTCCAAAACAGACAACAAACAAACAAACAGATGGTGGGTCTAATCAATTTGGGGGGGGGGCTCTCGCAGGAATTGGAGAGACGGTGTTGGGCGTGGTGGTGCACAGCTTCAATCCCAGCACTCGGGAGTCAGAGGCAGGGGGATCTCTGTGAGTTCTGGGCCAGCTAGAGCTACCCAGTGAGACTCTATCACCAAAAAATAAATGATAAGAGGGGAGATGTTTGCTAGACATTCAGATAGATATGCCAAGCAAACAGTAAGGTCATGGGGACTTGTGTTTCCTGGGAGCAGTCTAGGCTGAAGTAATACATCAGAAATGTGAATGCAAACAAAAAAAAATCAATTATAGCCTGAGACCTAGGTGAGACCAGCAACACAACCAGTGTAGACACAGAGAACTTAGTTTTCAGTTGTCAGGGAGCTTGCTGGGGAAGGGCCTCAAAGTACAGGCTGAAAGGGAGCAAAGAGAACTTGTCTGGCAGACTAGGCATCACAGGAGCAGGGCTAATTTGAGACTGGGGGAGGGTGACAAAGGAAGGAGATGGGATGTACGGACAGACGTCTAGGAGGTGAAGTAAGCTTCCTGGAGAGCCTCTGAAAACAAGAATAAAGGGTGATGCTGTTGAAATGGGGGGGGGGTGCTGTCTGGGAGTTAGGGGATACTCTGAGCTCTTGTTGCTGCATGCAAGAGTAGGAGCAGACCTAATTTGAAGAGGGGAGAAAAAAAAAGCTTTACAAACTCCAATGAACACTCTAGAGAAAGGGCCAGATTCTCTGTGGGTTTCCGGGTCTGGGCATCTTATGTCGTCCAGTGGTTTCTTCCCAGCCTCATTTAGAGACCAAGAAAAAGAGCAGTCCACAGACCAAGCAGATCAGATTAACTTCCTTCAGAGAACTATGCAGGTTGACTGGGTCATTGCTGCCCCCTCGCAGGGCTCAGAGGAAATTCCTACAGCATGGCCTTCCCACACCACACTCTGTCACCCATTTTCTAGGGATTAGGAGCTTTTGAGGCTTTTCCTGGCACCCTCCCAGGTTCCTCCTGGTGCCTCCTCAGCTCATGAATGAGTCTTTCATTCATCCGTGTATCCAACAAGTATTTCTTCCCTTAGCAACCAGTGCAGCTTCAGGCCACGCACCTAGGGAATTACCAACAATCTAGTACGAGTTTACAGTCCATTGAAGAAGACTAGAGAGGACGATGAGAAGGAAAGGAAAAAGTACATTTAAAGTAGCCCAAGCCAGAGGATCTAGAGTTTGAGAGCAGCCCAAGCTGCTTAAACTACAACCTCACTGAGCCATTTAGTGAGACCATATCTTGAAAATTATATGTAAATAAATAAATAAGCCAAAATACTATTTTAAGCTGGCAGTAACCACAGTGGTAGATAATATGCCCAACATGTGCCAGGCTCTGGATCCATTCCCAGCATGGAGCACCCATGCAAAAAGTTATCTTTTATTTTGTTTGCTTGTTTACGATGGGGTATCACTAAACTATCCCAGCCTTCCTTACGCTTCGGCCTTCCAAAGTGCTGGGACTACAGATGTACGCCACGATGACCGTCACACAGCAGCAACAACAAAACCCCTTCAATTAAAAAGACCGTGAAGCCAAGAATAGTGGCACAGGTCTGGGATCCCAGCGCTAGAGAGGCTAAATTGGAAAGACCATCCTGAGCCACAGAACATGGCTCTGCCTTAAAACAAACAATGATGCTCCCAGACCAGGCCAGACTAACTGGGAACGAAGCTCAGTGGTAGCGCTCTTGCCCAGCCTGTGTGAGCAGAACGTTAGTTTGCAGCTTTGGGAGAAAAAAAAAGAACACATGCAAGTGAAAAAAAAAATAAAGAAAATGTGGGAGTCCATGGAATGAAATATTATTCCGTCTTTATGAATTAAGGAAAAAAATCACTTTTGATAACATGAATTTGGAGAATCTTACGCCAAGCCAATAAGCCTGGCACAAAAAGACAAGTGTTACATGGTCCCACCTGTATACAAACCTAAACAGGTCAAACCTATAGGAGCAGAAACAGGTCAAATGTGGCAACAGGAGATAGGGGTGGCCTTGGGGAAGAGAAGTCTGGCCAAAGATCAAGTCTCACTCATGAGGAGTAAGTTTTCTGTATGCCATACATTGTTACCATGGCAACATAGCTAATAATAGTGCATATGTTTTCAGATTTCGGAAAGAATAGATTTTAAATGTTCTCTCCACAAAATGTATGTTAGCTAACGAATAAGCTGGAAATAATTATTGAAAATTCGGTACATGTATCAAATTATTACACTGTGCCTCAGAAATACTTAAAATTATTGTTGACTGAAAACAAAAATATGAGTGTTAAGATGATGGCTCCATTGGTAAAGGGACTGCCGGGCAAGCATAAAGACTTGAGTTTGGGTTCCTCGCACCAAATCAGAAACTGCATGGGTGTACGTAGATATAACCCAGTGCACAGGAGGCAGAAACAGGAGGACCACTGAGGCTTGCTGCCCGCCCCCCAATACAGCAGAGCTGGTGAACTACAGGTACCGTAAGAGACCCTGTCTCAAAGCCAAGGTGGGGAGGCTCACGGGATAAGAGTACTGCGTAAGCACGAAGACCAGGATTCCAATTCTCAGCACCTGTGTAAAAATGGGGGGCTGAGGGCTGGAGAGATGGCTCAGAGGTTAAGAGCATTGCCTGCTCTTCCAAAGGTCCTGAGTTCAATTCCCAGCAACCATATGGTGGCTCACAACCATCTGTAATGGGGTCTGGTGCCCTCTTCTGGCCTGTAGGCATACACAGAGACAGAATATTGTATACATAATAAATAATAAAATAAATATTAAAAAAAATGGGGGGCTGAAACCTGTAGTCCTGTCACTATGGGGGGCACAGGCAGGAGGCTCATTGGGATGGCTGGCCAATGGTCTAGCTCTAGGAGCAGTGAGAGTCCCTGTCTGAAGGGCGTGGGAGTGACAGAATAGGATCTGTGACAGACACCTTACTGCGTACATGCCCTGCACGTACACGTGCATACAATAGACACACATGCACAGCAAGATGCAGAGCAGCAGAGGAAGCCAGCTGATGTTTTCTAGACTCCATATAGACACACACAACACCTCTCCCCCCCCCACTTGTACACACACAAACATCTACACATGCACACACGAAATAAGAACACAAATGTGGTGCGGCATGGTGGTGCACAGTTGAAATCTTGGGATCGAAGTCAGGAGGATCTCGAGACCAGTCTAGGGTGCACAGAAGATCCTGTTTCAAAACAGAAATGAAAACGGGGTAGTGAGGTGGCTTTGTAAGCAAAAGCCCTGTTTCATACCCCACCTAAGTACAGTGTGTGGGGGGGGGACCCTGCAGAGAATAGCTAATAAAACAGAAAATGTCTTTAGAAAGGTTGTTTCCTAATTTTCTCAGAAATCACCACACTGACATCCAAAGGGATTGTACCAGCTCACATTCCCACCAGCAATGCAGGAGTGTTCCCTTTTCCCCACAACCTCTCCAGCATAAGTTGTCAACAGTATTTTTGATCTTGGCCATTCTTACAGGTTGTTCTCAGAGTTGTTTTGATTTGCATTTCTCTGATGACTAAAGATGTTGAACATTTCCTCAAGTGTCTTTCAGCAATTTCGGATTCCTCTGTTGAGAGTTCTCTGTTTAGGTCTGTACCCCATTTTTTTTATTGGATTATTTGTTCTTTTGGTGTCCAATTTCTTGAATTCTTTGTATATTTTGGAGATCAGACCTCTGTCTGATGTGAGGTTGGTGAAGATTTTTTTCCCATTCTGTAGGCTGTCATTTTGTTTTGGGTATATATCCAAAGGATGCTTAATTGTGCCACAAGGACATGTGATCAACTATGCTCATAGCAGCATTGTGTGTCATAGCCAGAACCTGGAAACAACCTAAATGCTCCTAGACTGAAGAAGAATGGTTAAGGAAAATGTGGTACATTTACACAATGGACTACTACATAGAAAAAAATGATATCTTGAATTTTGCAGGAAAATGGATGGAGTTAGAAAACATCATTTTGAGTGAGGTAACCATGACACAGAAAAGCAATTATCACATGTACTCCCTCATAAGTGGTTTTTAAACATAAAGCAAAGAAAACCAGCCCACAAATCACAATCCCAGAGAAACTAGACAACAATGAGGACCCTAAGAGACAAATACATATATCTAATCTATATGTAGAAAAAGACAAGACCTCCTGAGTAAATTGGGAGCTTGGGGACTTTGGGAGAGGGTTGAAGGAGAGGGGAGAGGCAGGGAGGGGACAGAAAAATGTAGAGCTCAATAAAAATCAATAAAATTAAAAAATGCATCCATGTGACATGTATATGCACATGTGTTGGGGATCACAGCTCTCTACCTTTCTTGTGAGCTCTAGGATCTAACCTGGGTCACCAGGCTCGTAGGTTCCGAGCCAGGCACGGTGGTGGTGTGCACAGAAATCCAGGCCTCTGGCAGTTCAAGGTCGTGCTCGGCTGTGTAACCAGGTGGGATCCAGCCTGGATTCCACGAGTCTGGTCATCTTTTCCTCAATCCAGCCTGGACTCCCCAGGAGTCTACCTCTCTTATCTCTTCCTCAACCCCCCTTCCCCAAATGCGTGCGGGTTTCAAAAAAAAGGAAATGTCCAATCGCTACGTTGATTACAAACATTTCCTGACTTTAGAACCACGTGAGTCCGTGGGCACCCCTCTGAGAGTGTCAAGTAGATGGAGTTCCCTTTCAGGCACCACAGTTTGCAGTGAATTAGCCCTTCGGTCACGTGGGCTCATTAGGCCCCATCAGAGACTTTGTGAGCCTGCTTGGTCCTTAGTTAAGGGTAACTATTTTGTGAACGTCTTTACATTTTTTTTTTTTTCTGTAGTCTAGATTGGCTCTGAACTCCACCCGTAGCTGAGAATGACTGTGTCCTCCGGGTTTCCCATCTTTATTTCCTTCCTGAGTTCTGGACTATAGGGAGGTTCTACCATACCTGTCCCCACTGATTATTACAAGATTCCTCAACAATTATTTCTAACTATGCTACAAAGGACAAGAAATGGTAAAGTAGAAACGTGTTGAACTGATTGGTGTTTAACTCACTGTGTATCCCAGGCTGGCCTTGAACTTGTGGCTGTCCTCCTCCCTCAGACCCTCACATGCTGTACGAGTCATCCTATCCCACTAAGATATAGAATTGGAAATCTCCTAAAAAGTTGATTCAACAGTGAAACAAACCATTAATATTAGATCAGCCTTCCTTCCCTTATCGGATGGCCCAAATGCTGCAATGTTCTTTAAGGGACTATAAAAGTAATCTGCCAGGTTTCAGAAGGCTACTATGAGTGTCATGATAATCTAACAGAAATCAAGTCAAAACATTACAGAACAAGCCGGGCAGTGGTGGCGCACACCTTTAATCCCAGCACTCGGGAGGCAGAAGCAGGCAGATCTTTGTGAGTTCGAGGACAGCCTGGTCTACAAGAGCTAGTTCCAGGAGAGGTTCCAAAGCTACAGAGAAACCCTGTCTCAAAAAACCAAAAAAAAAAAAAAAAAAATACGGAACATCCATATACTGAAACAAGTCACGATGAATGGGTAGATGAGAGTACAGAAGACAGCCCTTTCCCAATCCGCCCTTTCCCATCTCACTGTTACTCTGTCATCTCCCAGCATTCAGAATATTCTGTCCATTCCTGGTCCTCTTGACAGCCACACCCAGAGCCATACGGCAATGCTAGAGACTGGGGCTAAGAACTGAAGACGAAACCACTGGATTGGAGCCTTGAACCATCCAGAGTTCTGCCCCAGTCCCTTTTTTGATTGCTTACATTTGTGAAATGTTTACTTTTTAATGCCTAAATGTCCTCTTTTTTGTTTTTCTTTAGATTTTATTTTTCTACATATATATACATGTGTGTCCTGTGTGGATTCTGCGTGTGCGTGCAGTGCCCTAGGAGGCCAGAAGAGTGAGTAGGACTGACCCGCTGGCTGGGAGGAGAACTCCAGTCCCGTGCAAGAGCAGCCTGTGTTTGCAACCACTGAGCCACGCTTCCAGCCCTGTCTCCTTTTGATTAAGTCTAAGAAATCTCGGTGGGTCGGTTGCTCACCTTTCACAAATTTGGGGGAGACGAAGTTGAGCTCAAAGTAACTCTAGTTCTACCACCTACCATTTGACTGAAAATCTTTAGAGCGCAATGTTGCAAAACAGGTTCATAAACTGTTTTGAATGTGGTCAGACTCTTCATAACCACAGGTTCTTAAAGAGTCTTGCACCACAGCACACGAAACTCTCAGGGGATCTGAGGAGTGATAGCGCAGGCAAATGAATTTAATTAAGGACACACCCTCCCCCCCCCCCCCCCCAAGAAAGTATGTGCTGCCTAATTTTTTTTTTTTTGGTTTTTCGAGACAGGGTTTCTCTGTGGCTTTGGAGCCACAACTAGCTCTTGTAAACCAGGATGGTCTTGAACTCACAGAGATTCGCCTGCCTCTGCCTCCCGAGTGCTGGGATTAAAGGCGTGCGCCACCACCGCCCGGCCCCTAATTTTTTCTTATGTGCTCTGATTATTTGAACACGAACTAGGAAAGAAATCATTTGTTATATTTTTTTTTTTTCCTCTCGAATTTCTAGAGCTAGAGAGCTCCGCGGTGTGTGTGTTTAGCTACATGTAGCTTGTTGTGCGATCCAGCTTCCAGTTGGGCCCAAGACTCCAAACAAAACAGTGACCTGAATAAATTGTAAATCCAAAACTGAGCCCAGAGATTTACTCTGGCCTTGGTAACAGCTTCCTAAGACCTCGAACGCTAAGTGGTTTGGGCTCGAATTCCCAGCAGCAACCTCTGGCACCAAGTTGCTCCTCCAGCAGCTCACGCTTTTTGCTGGAGAATCCTGCACCACATGACGAGGACCAAGTTCAGGGGCTTCTACAGTAAAGAACAAAGACTTCCGTACTCCCGCTCCCGCACTCAGTGGCTCAAGTGTGGGAAGACCCACGCAGCCCACCCCTCTCAAGCGCGGGTCAGCGCCGTGCAAGTGGCTACTCCGGCCGCGCCCCTAGTGATGTCGCCGCCGCAGGGCGGGCAAAGCCAACCAATGGCGATGCCGGGCAGAAGAGCTGCCGAGCTCCTCCCTCACCTCCTGCCGCCGGAACGCCCTCCTCCCTGACAAGCAGCTCCCCGCGAGATCCTCCCCGTCCCTACACACTCCCCCTCCTCCCAACACGTACCTCTCCCCGTGCCCCGCACTCCTCTCAGTCCCTCGTGTTGCTTCCTGGCGCTTCTTCCCCATGCACCCCCCCCCCCCCAGCTTCTCCTCTCCTCGTGCTCCTCCCTCTCCCCCGTACTCCTCCCCCTCCCTCGAGCTCCCCTCCCTCCTATCCTCGTGCTCCTCCCAGTCCCTCGTTCTGCTCCCTGGCGGCGCTCCTCCCCTCTAATCCCCCCCTCAGCTCCCCTGCTTCCTTGCGCTTTCCTCCCTCCTATCCCCTTGCTCCTCCCCCGCCCTCGTGCTCCTTCCTCTCCCCTCGTGCTGCTCCCCGGCGCTACCCCCCAGCTCCTCCCCCTCCCCCCCAGCTCCTCCCCCTCCCTCGTGCTGCTCCTCGGCGCTCCCCCCCCCCCCAGCTCCTCCCTCTCCCTCGTGCAGCCCTCTCCGCGCTCCCCCTCCCGCGGGAGCGAGCTGTCAGCCGGGCGGGCCGGCTCCGTCATATGACCAGCGGGCGGCCGCGGCGCTGCACCTTCCGTCGGCTGCAGCGGTCCCGCGCTCGCTCGCACTCCTCCGGGCGGCCGCGCCCCCGTCCGTCGCCATGGTCCCGCCGCGGCCGCCGTGGGCTGCGCGCTGAGCCGCCCGGGTCCCCGAGCGTGGCCGCCCGGGCCGCCGCGTGCACGCACGCCATGGCCCCGACCCTGCTCCAGAAGCTCTTCAACAAAAGGGGCGGCGGCGCGGCGTCCGCCCAGGCCCGGCCGCCTAAGGAGGAGCCTGCCTTCAGGTGAGTGCGTGCGAGCCGGCGGGAGGCCTGCGAGGGGAGCAGACCCCCGCGCCGCCCTGTCCCCCACCTCCCGGGCGGGACCCCGCACCACCCCGTCCCTTCTCCTCAGCTCCTCCCGGGAGGAACTCCTGTCCCCTCTGTCACCTCTCTCCAGGTGGGACCCCGGCACCATCCTTCCCCCTCTCTCCCTGGGACCCTCCAGATGGACCTCCAGGGCTCCCAGTCCCCTCTCTCCAGGTCTTTCAGGGTCCGAGAGCCACGAGCCGTCCTGTCCCCTCTCTGCTGTTCCCCGCGCGTGGGACTCCAGCGCCGTCCTCTTTCCCTGCTTTCCAGGTCTCTGCCCAGGTGGGAGACCCACGCCATCCTCTGCCCTCTTCCCCCAGGCTCTGCACGATATCTCCCTAGATGCTCCCGCGTCCGAGCACCTCTGGGGCCCCTGTGTACCTTCCAGGGTCTCTGGAGGGAAAGTCACTTGCATCTCCCCCGTTCTGGAGCCTGGAAGCTGTCATTTTGCGGGCAGCTCCGACCTACTGAGTATGTGACAGTATTTTGAAGTTGTAAAGGGTGGAGTCCGAAAGAAGCAGCTTCTTTCCTGCAGCGTGTGGCAAGCTCGCCAGAGGAGGAATAAAAGTGTGTAATTTCCTCATCAGTTACAAGGCTGGTGCCACATGAGGAGTGGAAAGGGAGGGAAGTGCCTTCATGGACCGTCTCAGGGTCTAATTTGACAAAGCTGCTGCAGATATTTAATAGTTAGTCTTCGGAACACATACTTTTGAATTAGCATGTATTAGGAAGCTCGCTCAAGATCCACAACTCTAAGTGGCAGGTCTTGCATTTTGATCTTAGCAATTGGCTTGGAGTCTAGTCTTTAAAATCCCTATACTATTATGCTTTTGAGTAATACTTTTCCAAAGAGGTTTCTTGGACCCTGTTCTGTCTCTGCATTCTTATGTTGAGAAAGGCATTTATTTGCCTGTTAACTTTTCAACATTTAAAAGGAATTGAACACCTCATAGCGACTCTGGCATTCTGGTGGTGCTTTCCGTCCAGACTGCAAAAGCAGTTTATTGTTAAAGAAGTCTAGAGTCAGTACAGTAAACCTTTTAAAAGTTAGTAAAACTTTGAAATTATTATTACTATTATTTTGTTTTAATATTTGAGACAAGGGCTCACTCTGGTAGTCCAGGCTGGCCTCATACCCTTGGCCATCCTTCCTGCCTTTGCTTCCCAAGTGCTGGGATCACAAACATTAGGCATTTGACATGAAGTTTGTTTAAATTTCATCTATATTGCTTAAGAAATTCTTTTATACAGACCCTCACTATAGTTATACAAGATTTTCTTTGGTTTTGTATTTTGACGCCAAGTCTTACGTTAGCCCAGGCTAACCTCGATCTCCTCATCCCCACCTCCCACCCCCTTACTGCCTCTCAAATGTATTTATCACAATAAATGTGTGCTGCCGTGCCTGGCCCCTACTGTGTGAGAACAAAACATTAAGTAGACCAGGACTTGTGTGTGTGTGTGTGTGTGTGTGTGTGTGTGTGTGTGTGGTGTTTGGAAGGTGAACTGTGCCCGTCCCGTGTATCATCATCGTTGGTGCCACTAACTCCTCACAATGGTAGGGTTACTTTGGACTCAGGATGTGTAAGGTTTTGTTTTTTCTTCTCCAAGGTCTGGAGAGAGAAAGGCTGTGTGATCCAGGTATCTTCACTTGGCAGCCCTTACCAAGGACTTTAAAGCCACTTGAATGCTGATGGAGATGCTGTGGTATTGTTTCTTGAACTCCCGGCCTGTTTGTCCACAACTACTCCCTCCATGGATAAGGTTAAATCTGGTGTATTTTGAGCCACAACGACAACATATTGCGGCTATATTTAGGGCTTGGCCATATTAGGAAAATTGATTCCTGCTTTGTGAGCACATTACTAGGACTGTGTTCTAACTTCTGACCGGTGTGCAAGGAAGAATAAAATTATGGCATGTAATCTTTAAAATTTTTTTTTGCATCATATAGTCATTACTGTGTATGTGTGTGCATGTTCGTGCATTCACTCAAGTGCCATAGCATGCACGAGGAGATGGAGGGACAACTGTCAACTCACTCCCTGCCTACCATGCGGGTCCTGGGACCGAAGCTCAGGCGATGGGCCAGGCGACAAGTACCCTTGGCTGCTACAGAGCTACCTCCACAGGCCCCGTGTAGGGTTTCTTTTCTGTTGTTCACCTCTTTAAGGCCGATGTTTTTTGAAGGATTTCGAGATTGCTTCTCCTGCCCCCTCTTTTTGAGACAGGGTCTTAAATAACCCAGGCTGGCCTAGAAGTCAAAAGCTCGACCCTAAGGTGATCAAATATTGGGGTCACAGACTCGCCACTGTGCTGGGCACTGTGTGACTGCGCTTCTTACCTGGGCTTTCTGGTCCTCCCGTTGTCATCCTGCAGTTTTCTTGTTGTGCGTCAGAGGTGATTTGTTGTGCGTCAGAGGTGATTTGTTGTCCACAGTGAGTGGCTCATACCGCAGGCTGTGTCCGGATCACCATCTGTCAATCATCACCTATAGAGCGTCATCGCAGTCAAGATTCTTTCTTACACACTTCTTTTACGATCCGGAGAAAACGCCCATTTTTTTATGGCCTTGGTGGAAACAGAAAGGAATCAAGAGAGGCTGCATTTACAGTCTTTCCCAAAGCAGTCAGGAACAGGATGCAACTGTAATATTTCAGAAACTTAGGTCTTGCTTAAAATTATATTGTGTTTGACATTATAGAAGGTTTTGTTTATTGGTCTTCCAAATACTTTTCACTTTTAATTCATTGCTAAGTATCTATTTGAATAACCCTCCAGCCAAGGCCAAAAATGAATACAATTTAGAAATAGGATTTCTAGACTTAAAGTCAACATGCTTATATAGGGCTTTTAAAAATATTTACTTGTGTGTGTCTGTCTGAGCGTATGTATATGCATCAGGTGCATGCAGAAGCTTTCAGAGGTGTTAGGTCCCCTGGAGCTGGAGTTGCAGCTGATTGTGAACCATCAGGTGGATGCTAACTAAACTTGAGTCTTCTGCAAGAGCAGTGAGTGCTCTTAGCCACTGAGCCATCTCTCTAGTCCCCACATAGGTCTTTAGATTTTTCGAGACAGGGTTTCTCTGCGTAACAGCTCTGGCCGTCTTGGAACTCACTCTGTAGACCAGGCTGGCCTTGAACTCACAGAGATCCGCCTGCCTCTGCCTCCCAAGTGCTTGGATTGATAGGTGTGGGCCACAACCACCGGTCTCTACTAGGTATATAACCAGTGTCTTCTGTATCTGGCTCATATTTGAAACATTATTATCTTTTTACCCCTCTTGTACTGATGACCAAACCCAGGGTCTCATGCATACTAGTTAAAAGATTATCTTAATATTTTTTTTTTCATTTGCTTCGAAACAAAGTCATGCAGCCAAGGCTGGCTCTTGATCCTTCTGTCTTTACCTTCCAAATGCTGAGATTACCAGTTTGTACCACTATGGATGGATCTTGTTTTATTTATTTATATATTCATTGTTCAGCCTCGAACTGAATTGCATAAGCTAGGAGTCTTCAGGTTTTGATTCTTTTGGATTTTTTGAGGCAGGGTCTCATGTAGCCCAGGCTGGCCTGGAACTTGTGATCCTCGTGCTGTACACTTGAAGGTGTTTCAGTTGTAGGCATGTGCTGTCGTGCTTGGTCCTTGGTTTGCTTTGGGTTCTGGTTTTTTATGACAGGGTTTCTCTGTGTAGCCCTGGCTTTCTCTTGCTCTGTAGACCAGGCTGTCCTGGAACTCACACATATTCGCCTGCTTCTGCCTCTGAGTGCTGGGATTAAAGGCGTGCATGGACCACTGATGCCTGCCTCTTGTTTTGTTTTTTAAATGTGTCTGGTAAATTATTGGACCAGTTTCCACTTAAAAGGTGGTGAAAAGAGAAACTGTTAAATGTTTTCTTTTATTCTTGTTGGTTAGATGAAGTGAACATCTTGTGGGATACGGGGAATAAATGAAAACATTGCAGCTGCTTGGTAGTTAACCCAGTAAATGCCACCGAGAGGGAGGTCTGTGGCCATTAGCTGTGTAAATGACATTAAGAGGAAACTCAAGTCTTTTGGTCCTGAACACCTAAGGCCAAATGACCTAGTTAGTGGTAATCCCCACTTGTTCTGTTAGAACAATTCAAATAATCTGTTACAAGGCTAGGATAAATACAATTAAATCCACTTATTACCAAAGAGCAGCTAATGCCAGTTTACAGCTTGGCCTTCCACGTGTATAAAGCCTACTAGGATATTCATGGTTATGTGCCCTAGAGTTCAGAGTGTAAAGAACAATACAGTATATACTAAGATGGATAAATAGACAAATATATACATCAATCTAAATCTGAGTGCGAATACAGTTCTATACTTAGTTCAAAATTAAGAGCTTGATCACTGTTATTACGGTAGGCATGATTTGGTCAAGACTGCCTTCCTTCACATTACAGGGTGTGGTTATTTCTAATGAGATTGTTCTAGGGTAGAGTAGAGAATATTCTGGGAAAAGACATGGCTTTTGTTCCCGTGGTGTGTGTGTGTGTGTGTGTGTAAGTGATGTGTATGTATGTGTTCTGCATTCATTTGTGTGGGCACGAGTGTGCCACAGTGTTCTTGTGGCCTGGCTTTTCGCCTTGCTTGAGACAAGGTCTGTTTTTCTTGTTGGTCTGCTGAGTTGTCCACAGTTGACCTGCAAGCTTCCAGGGACACTCTTGTTTCTACTGCAGAGATGACAGACCTTTGTGGCATGTGCATAACTTTTTTTTTTAAAATATTTATTTATTATGTATACAGTGTTCTGTCTGTATGCCTGAAGGCCAGAAGAGGGCACCAGACCTCACTACAGATGGTTATGAGTCACCATGTGGTTGCTGGGAATTGAACTCAGGACCTTTGGAAGAGCAGGCAATGCTCTTAACTTCTGAGCCATCTCTCCAGCCCCCCATGTGCATAACTTTTATATGGGTTCTGGATTCAAAGTCTTCTTATGCTTCCATGGCAAACACTTCACCTACTGAAGCATTCCCCAAGCCCATTCATTCACATTTTAATGCCCATAAAATCAGAGTCTGTAGAGATGTCCTTGGCTGCCAACTTTTCTCTTCTGGCTTATTCTTGATGTGCTCCCTTGTTTGGACATATCACATAATATGAGAGGTTATCAGAGATTTTAGCAGAGGTGAATAAGGAAACTGTGCTATCTAATGCCCTTAGAAGATCTAAGTACAGTGGCACATGCCTGTAATCTTAGCTTTTGGACGGTTGAGGCAGCAGGATCAGGAATTGAAGGCCTAATCTCAGCTTTGTAGGGAGTCCGAGGCTAACCTGGGCAACATGAGACCTTGTCACAACACAGCAAATAAACAAAAATAGATCTTGGAAGAAAAAATAGGGAAGCCATTTAGTCTTGCCTCCTGTAACATGCTGACGTGAAGCTGAACAGTAAATCTGTAGATTTCTCTGCTTGCCCAGCGTGAAGTCATCTGTGAAATGGGTTAGAAAGCTTTCAGAAAGAATAAAATGCACCTCAGAATGACTTGAAGTCGTAGCAACTCATCTTAGTTAGTGACGTTTAGTATTGATCTTCTGAAGCTTTGCTGAACATTGAGCTATTCTCAGAGTCCGCTTTCTTCCTGTGCAGACTTGAGGCAGTTGAGGGAGATGCTTCTGCTGCTTGTTTCTTTCTTTTTATTGTTATTCTGTTTTTGATGTTTAGCCTTGATGCAGTTAGTGATAAAACACAGACCCTCTGATTTCAGAGACACATTAAAGACAAATAGCAGGCAGCATTTCAGACCTGTACACAGGCGCCTGCACATCCAGGAATATGTTTAGTAATACAGTACTTTTTTTCTGAGTTATTTGAAAGTTTTTTCCCCACCCAAAGCATCTATCTAGTGGAACAGATGCAATCCATACTTTTGTAGAATTTAGCCTAAAACTAGATCCACTCTGCAGCTCTGTATTTGATAGATTTGTCAGACAGTGGATTCCAAAGCTCCAGCTATCCGTGGGAAGACACTACTGTTGTTCAGTACAGAGGTCTGATGTGTTAACATATTTAAATGCCTTTTAATCAACTTGTTGAAACATTGTCATGGGCAGATATTAATTATATAAAACAATGGGTTTCATTCTGACATTTTCATACATGTATATTATATGCTTTGCTCAAAACCATGGGTTTCTTTATGGCTTCTCCATAAATGTATGTAATGTGTTTTCTTATGCTTAGTCCGCTATTGATTGCCCTTCTCTTTCCTCCCTTCTTTCCTCATAGTTTTTATTATCAAGGATGAAATTTTAGTGGAGCTGGAGAGACAGCCTAATTGGTAGAGTAGCATGCAGGAAACTGCGGGTTCAACCCCAGCCCCACGGAACCTGGGTGTGGTGATGCACACCTATCATCCAGCGCTAGCGGGGTGGAGGCAGGGGGAGCTGAACGTCCTGCTTAGCTTGTTAGAGGTGAGCCTGGGGTGCACCAGACCCTACCTGAAAGTTAACTCTTTCCTCTTTGTTAAGATAACTGAAATTTCCTGTTGTTAAAATGGCCCGCTTGCTGTGAATGTTAGTGTGTTTTAAACCTGAGTCAGTACAAGTCTTAGGAGGCCGGATATGCTGCTCCTCCTATGTCCATAAGCCCTGGAACGGCCTTTCTCCAGAACTGGAAAATAGTTAGTTCTCCTGCTGAGTGCAGGTTCCCAGCTTCACTAGAGACATCTTTAAAAGGGTGATGGCGTCTTTTGTGGTTTTTGTTTGTTCGTTCGTTTTTGTCTTTTGAGACAAGATCTATGCAGCCCAGCCTTGTACCTGTTCTCGTCCTGCTTAAGCCTCTCCAGTACAGGCTTTATAGGTATGAGCACTACTCTGGGTGACGTTAGATATTTATAAAGCAAAACCAGGTAATTATATTTTTGTTATTGTTTTTCTGTGAGTCAGGGTCTCATTGTGTAACCCGGCTGGACTGGAAGCCAATGTGCGAACCAGCCTGGCTTCACGCCTGTGCTGTGCCCTCCAGCCCTGTGCTGTACCCTGTGTGGCTGCTGGCAGGCAGTCCCGATACGTGAGTCTGCCGTGTTACAAGTTACTTTTTGCTGAAATTTGCAGGACTGAGATTTGGACCTGGGCATGTGCAGAAGTTATAGCTAGAAGGAAAACCTTGATTTGTTTTGTTTTGTTTATTGTTGTTAGTTCAGAATGTGTTTCTCATGGTTTGCCGTCTAAAGGTCGCCTTAAAGAAGCTACTTTGTTTCTTGGCAAAGGAAGCTGTATTTTTTTTTAAAGATTTATTTATTTAGTATACAATATTCTGTGTATGCCTGCAGGCCAGAAGAGGACCCCAGACCTCATTACAGATGGTTGTGAGCCACTATGTGGTTGCTGGGAATTGAACTCAGGACCTTCGGAAGAGCAGGCAATGCTCTTAACCGCTGAGCCATCTCTCCAGCCCCCTGTATTTTTTTTTTTTTTTTAAAAAAGGATCCGTCTTGCCCCTTTGCCTTGGCTGTCAGCCTGACCTGCTGGTGGGTGAGCAGGAGGTGGGAATGGTAATGTTGGTCTGTTACTTCTCCAGCTACCACTTCTTGTGTGTTGTGAAAAGGGACACATGACTTACAGAGATTACACAGGGCCTTTGCCTAACGTCGGTCTCTGGCCTTGGGCTGTGAGGGCATGCATGTTCTTGGCTGTAAAAATAAGTTGCTGAGTTTCTCTTTCCCAAACATTTTTTAGTCTCAGGTTTGTAAAAAAAAAAAAAATGATTATTATATAAAATCGAAAAACAGGATGGGCTTTTCCAGCTCACTGGGCACGTAATAGTGATTTCTGCCCGCCCCGCCCCACCCCACCCGTCTGTCGGTGGAACACCCATGACTCACCAGGGCCACACAGGCACTTTTGTAACCCTGCTGGAAGGGGAGGGTGGGATGGGGATGGAGGGAGATGGGCTGGCATCCCCTTTGTTCAGGCACATTCTGTCCAGCTGCCACGGTATAGACCTCTGCAGAGCCCAGTGCCTCTCCCGCATCTCACTGCAGAGGTTCTCAAACAGAGCTCTCTGTCTGGGCCGAGAGGACTCAGTGCACCCAGTGGGAATGTAAGGCTGTACGCCCGTGTGGTGTAGTGAAGGGCTCTCCTGTTACATAAGATTTCAGTGTTAAGAGCCAGGGAGGTGGTTCAGATAGTTCAGGGGTCAGGGTGCTGGTCCGGAGGCCCCAGGACCCGAGTCCAGTCTCTGAGATCCGGGCAAGAAGAGAACCGATTCAGAGGTTGTTCATTGAACTCCATGTGTGTGCATGGCTGTGTGTCTATATACATACAGATACAAATAAATAAAATACGGAATTTAGAAAATATTACAGTGTTATCATCAGTCTGAGTTCCTTACATTTTCCTCTAAGCTGTATTCCTTTCATTATGATTATATGTAGTTTTTTTTTTTTTTTTTAGTTATTTGTGCCTGTGATCTTTTCTTTTTTTTAAAGGTTGGGTGTGGCTGGGCATGAGCCCAGGGCTTGCTTTCTTTGCACTGAACTAGACCCCTAGCTTTTCAATTAAAAAGAATTTTTTAAAGTTGCCCAAACTGATGTAAACTCTCTCTTCTCTCTCTCTAGCCCAGGCTGGAAGCTTTTCTTTCAGAAACTAACTCTCTCTCTCTCTTTCTCTCTTTGTGGTCTTCTTTCCTTCTGCCATGTGGACCCTGGGAAGGAAACTCAAGTTTGGTGGCCAACACCTTTACAACCCGCCTCTCCCCCAGCCCTCTTACTGGCCCTCTGCCTTGAACTCTTGATTAATCTTACTGTTTCAGCCTCCCAGCTGCTGGCTGGGATTATGGGTTTGTGCCATCACACTGTAGCCATGATTGGCTTAATTTGTAAGTTTAGCTTTGAGTTTGTACCTGGCATGTGGCTGTAGATTTGCTTTGAAAAATTATTCATACTGAAAAATGATTTCATATTGCTTTGAAAAATGAATTTTTATCAGTGTATCTAATTTTTTTAAAAAAATACTATTTTATCCTGATTCTGTTTTCACTTATATGTATCAGTATTTTGCCTGCATTTATGTATGTATTCTATGTGTGTGTCTGACGCTCACAGAAACCAGACATGGGTGTCTAGTTTTCAGGAGCTGGAGTTACAAATATTGCTAGCCATCTTATGGTTTAGTTGAACTGATCCTGTGTCCCCTGCAAGAACAGCAAGTGCTCTTAGTCACTGAGCTATCTCTACAGCCCTGAATCTTAAAAAATAATAAATAAGAGCATGTCTTATTTAGATATAGATCTTTAAATTAATGGTCATTGCTGTTTTTTTTAATCTACTGATACCTAACAGAAAATGAAACCCAATTACTAGGTATCAAAGTGGCTATGGGCATTGGAACTAGAGAAATGCATTCTCCCAGGGCCCATGGGGAGTCTGAGCACCTGCTGAGCGCTTCCTCTGATTTCCAGTAACCTTAGTTGTCTGTTGTTATGGCAACTGTTACATTTTCACAAGTTGGAGACAGGTTAGATGCCACCCTGCACATTCCTCAAGAGATGAGCTGGGATTGGTTTAGGATGTGTGAGGAAAAAGCTACAAAATCACTAGTCCAGTCACTGCAGTGTTTAACTCTTTTGATGCCAGCAGTAAGCTGGGTATTCTCTTTCCTACTGTACTGTCAACTCTTTGGGGCTGTAGGGCAAAAGCGTGTTTATTATCCTTTAGTTCTTAATCATCTGTGTTTTTGTTATTTTATATGATTGAGAAGTAGTAACAAGGTTCTCTTTTAAATTTGATGTAGCGTCTTTCTAATTTAAGCTTCCTTTGTAGGAACCAAGAAAGTGGACTTGTGTTGTTAGGGCTGCCTCAAGAGATTTCTGCACGCTAGCCCTGTTACTCTGTTGAACACTACTAGCACAGCATACGGAAGTCAGCAGACAAGCGCTTGGTCAGGGAGTTAGCAAGTGCACTGGCGGGTTCTGCTAACGGATGCTCCTCAAAACCTCGGTAGCTTTCCAGAGCTGGACTCTGTTTCTTGTTTTAGTGCAAGAGCTGTAACCTAGGGCCTCAGGATTACTAGGTGGACATTCTACCACTGATGTGGGAGTCCCCTCTGTGTGCTGGGATTACCATTAATGAATAAAGAAACTGCTTTGGACGTATAGCAAGGCAGAACTTTGGTAGGCAGGGAAAGCTAGGCTGAAAGCTGGGAGAAAGAAGGGCAGAGTCAGGAGACACCATGTAGCCTAGCTCTGGAACTTTAGCTAGTAAGCCACAGCCATGTGGCCATACACAGATTAATAGAAATGGGTTGAATTAATATGTAAGAGTTAGCCAATAAGAAGCTAGAGCTAATGGGCCAAGCAGTGATTTAATTAATACAGTTTCTGTGTGGTTATTTTGGGGCTACGTGGCCAGGAACCAACAAGTGGCCTCTTTACTACATACTATTGTGTCTCACTCCTGTCCCAGGATTCAATTTCTTGGCCTGGTCATTTGGGGATGGGGATGGCTTTTTGTAGTTTTACTGACATATAACATTAGTAAAAAAAAAATCTCCGACTCGCAGGATGGCTTAGCATATAAAGGCGCTTGCTACCAAGCCTGATCTGAGTTCTGTCCCTGGAACCCACACTGTGGAAAGAGAAAACCAACTCTTAAAAGTTGTCTGTCCTCTGACCTACACAGTTATATATACAAATAGAAATGTAAAATTATTTAAAAAGCAGAAATTTGTGTTAGTACTCACTTGTACTGAGGTGCGGTGATGGCAAGTTCCAGTACATAGCAAGGTCCAAGCCAACCCGCTCTGCATAAGGAGCCCCAAAGCACCCCCCCTTCCGAAAAAGAAGGTAGTCTTACTATAGGCAACTCAAAGGTGTCTTTCTCTTTTTCACTAATACTTTGTTTTCCTGGCTACCAAAATTATAGGGTAAGTGTTCAAAAGGATGGATCGATAACCCCTACCCCAACGAAAACCCAAAACCTTGTTTGAGTAATATTTCAGATCTAGTCAGAAATGACTCACTGAAAATGTATTTAATTTCAATAGTATGTATGAAACACAGGTATTCCTCTGTGTCGGTAACAACAACAACAACAAAAACGTCCCTTTTCCACTCTAAAATCATTTGGATCATCTTGTGGTAAGACAAATCAGGCCTCTCACTTAAGATACAGCTCACCTAGTTACCAAGTCAGTACGGGCATGCCAGAGCTTGCAAGCAAGCATTTTATTTGCTTGATGCATGAAATATGGGCCTTAGGGAAAAAAGATAGAGTCATGGATACTTTCCATGTAGGATTTTCCAGTTGAAAAATTAATTGGATGGGTTAACAGGAAGAGTACATTTCAGGCTAGCATGTCATTAGTGGTGGCCCCCAGTGGCTGTGGAAATGAACCATGAGTAAGCAGTTTCCCTGAGCCCATCAGCGAATGGCTGTCTGCTTTAGGATGGCACACTGAATAAGTTAGTTGCTGGGCAGACAGAGGTGGCAGGAGCTGCTAGCACCAGCCTGCAGAAATGGACTCCTGGTAGCCAGTTTGTTCTACGTGGGCAGGATTTTGTGGAGTGCGCTGAATTCGACCTTCTTGTATGCTAAGCTAGCATGCTGCGGCCTTTCCTGAGAAGCTGTGAGGAAATACCTGTTCACTTCACATAAGGCACCAAAGAAATGACTCCATCCAAGTCCAGCTTGGTCCGTCCGAGTTTGTTGAGGTGACTTACAAAAGCGTGGGTGTCTCAAGGGCAGCTGCATCACGAAAAGGTCCCTCTGAGTTTGTGTGAGGAATTCTGAAAGCTGTGTCCCCAGCTCACAGGCTGCTCTTCAGGAGTCTTCACCCCAGTAGTTACTCACTGCATGTATGACCTTCGTCAGTGGACGTGTGAATCTCTAAGATCTCTGGGCTTCCAGAGCCTGGTACAGTCAGAGGGATTCCTGAGTGGTCAGCTTCCCGGTGTCCGGGAGGAAATGTTGGAGCTCACAGGAAGGAGCTGCAGAACATGATTAATGCTGACTATCTGGAGGGTTCTTGCCAAATCACATCAAGGTTATCACTTATCAGAACTGTTGAGTCGCCGGGCGGTGGTGGCACACGCCTTTAATCCCAGCACTTGGGAGGCAGAGGCAGGCGGATCTCTGTGAGTTCGAGACCAGTCTGGTCTACAGAGCTAGTTCCAGGACAGGCTCCAAAGCCACAGAGAAACCCTGTCTTGAAAGACCAAAAAAAAACAAAACAAAACAGAACTGTTGAGTCGCACGCACCAGACTGTAGTGAGTAGTTTCGTTGTGGGTGAGGCGCTGTCATGTCTGGTTTAATTTGGGTTAAACCCAGGGCCTCACACATGTTCACATGTGTTTTACCACCTAGCCATGCCCTAGCTTCTGATCATATTAGAGACCTTTATGTGCAAGGTACTGAGCCTCCAGCTCACCATTTTCTTTCCTTTGTTTCTTTTTAGATCTTCCTTTTTATTTCATGTGTATTCGTGTTTGCCTGAGTGTATATCTGCTTATAGTGCCCCGGAAGGGCAGAAAAGGGCACTCCTCTGGAACTAGAGAACTAGAACGTCAGGGTTTTGAGTATGAGTAGCCCGGGAGAATGGTAGCATTATGAGTAGAAATGGGAACTTATAAGGAGAAATGGGTTCTTAAAGGGAGTTGTGCTTACATTTGGTGTCACATGAGATATATTGAGGTGACGTTTGAACACTTCCGAGTAAACACGTGTGACCTTAGATTTATCAAGACTAGAGTCCCAGGTGGTTGTGAGCTGTCAAATGGGTGCTGGGAATCCAACTCTGGAAGAGTGTTCGTAACCACTAAGCCCCCTCTCCAGCCCCCTCACTGTTTGCCTTCAAAGGTTTACCCCAGAGATATCATTAGTGAGAAGGGTATAGCTATCTGTGAAGATAAAACCTTGTTTTCCGCCCATTTAAAAAAAAAATATCTGGAGCAGGACACAAGGCTATATGCATTTGAGAGGCTGAGCAGAAGGAATGAGAGTTCAGAGTTAGCCTAGGCCACATAATGAGGTCTAGCACAGCCTACCTACAGTGAATCCCTTTAATAAATGAAGTAGTCTCGGAAGTGGGGGCCTTGGTTAGCTATGGTCTAAACCGTTGGGAAATAGATTTGCACACACACCCATCTCCCACCTCTCCTCAGGTAAGAGAGGAGGCCATTCACTGTTTTTGGCTCTGAGTGGTTTAGGATCTCATGGGTGGGAGTCTTCTGATCCCATGGGGTTTGAAAGGTTGGTCCAGTTTAGGGCTGAGATTGTATCAGAGTTTAGTACTAATTATAGGATACTGTGCTCCCGTTGCTGTCTCTTGGGGACAGGTAGATGGATGTACAGGTGCCTTTTCAGGGAAAACGAGACAGGATGTGGAAACGAGGAAGAGGAGAAATAGTAAAACTTAAGTAGTGATACTTAAAGTAGCGTCAGGGTTTTGAGCCGGAGTAGCCCGGGGGAATGGTAGCATTATGAGTAGAAATGGGAACTTATAAGGAGAAATGGGTTCTTAAAGGGAGTTGTGCATACATTTGGTGTCACATGAGATGTATTGAGGTGACGTTCATTTCCGAGTAAAAAAGTGTGACGTTAGATTTATCAGAAGAGATGTTAGCCAGCATTGATCAGAGTACCAGACTTCATCTTTAACTATTCGAACCCTTTCTTTTTTCTACCCTTCCCTCTTAATTGCTTTGTTAAAATCGTTCCTTCAAACTCGGGCCACCTGCTACCTCTGGTTGTCTTTGCCGATTGCTTCAGAGGGCATGCTGGTTCCTCTCAACTTCTGAATTTTATTATTTTTATGTGGCAGTTGTTATACCCTAAGCCTGTTTTCTTTCAAACATATGTCTGTACTTTGATTTTGAGACCTGTGCAAGGGTGTGGGGAAGACGGCAGAAGAAAGTGGGGAAAGTGGGGGGGGGGGGGGCTGTGAGAGGTAAGGCAGGGAAAGGGGAGGGGGAGTGTCCCAAGTGCAGTCTGTGTGGACATTGTGGAAAACTGTTACTTTGTAAGCTAATTTTAAAAGTAAAAATATCTTTAAAAGTTGTAAAATCAAACATAATACAACTGCTTTAGAGAGCCAGTGCTAGGATGTTGGGAGCTGTGAGCCCCCAGATCCTGAATTTCTTGTAAACAACCTGTTTTCCCCTGATCTGAGTGCCTACAGCTGCTCTGAGCAGGAGACCCTCAGGAGTTCCTGATAGCAGGGGAATGGTTTCTGGTGCGTTTGGCTGGGGCGTGGCTATCCCTATATAAGCTGCCCCTGGCTACAATAAGGGGGCATTCTGACTTCAAGGATGATCCATGTCCCTGTCTTTCTCTGTCTGAGAGTGTTTGTGTGTTTCAGTCTCCAGCCCCTTGCCTGGTTCACAAACTGTATGGCGAAGCCGGGCGGTGGTGGCGCACGCCTTTAATCCCAGCACTCGGGAGGCAGAGGCAGGCGGATCTCTGTGAGTTCGAGACCAGCCTGGTCTACAAGAGCTAGTTCCAGGACAGGCTCCAAAGCCACAGAGAAACCCTGTCTCGAAAAAACAAAACAAAACAAAAAAAAAAAAAACAAAAACAAAAAAAAAAAAAAAACAAACTGTATGGCGGCGCATAGAGCGCAGTCAGGTGCCGCACACTGCACGTGGAAGTGTGCCGCGCATAGAGCGCAGTCAGGTGCCGCACACTGCACGTGGAAGTGTGCGGCGCATAGAGCGCAGTCAGGTGCCGCACACTGCACGTGGAAGTGTGCGGCGCATAGAGCGCAGTCAGGTGCCGCACACTGCACGTGGAAGTGTCCTTTGTATTTCTCCTCTTTCAGACTGTTCAGTTCAGCGTTGCATTTATTGACTTTTGGGAAGTTAAGTTTTGTAATTCTTTATATATTTAGTTATCCCCCCATCTAAAATATAGCTGATAGATTTTCTTCCATTCTATAGGCTGTCTTGTCTGTTCATTCCATTGGTCGTTTCTTTTGCTCTGCGGAAGCCTTTTAATTTAGTGGAGTCCTGTTGGTTCATTTGGGGGATTATTTCCTGTGCTATTGAGGCCCTGTTCACACATTTCTAGCTTGAACTTATATCTTCAAATGTTTTCCCTTAGCACTTCCAAATTTCTGGTTTCTAGGTGGTCCTTTGGTTCCGTGGTTAAAAGCATTGGATGCTGGTCCGGAGGACCCAAGCTCAATTCCCTGTGCCTATGTAGTGGCTCCAAACTCTCTTTAACTCAAGATTTCTGAGGTCCAGTGCCTCTTCTGGTTTCTGCAGGCACTGCATGCGTGTGATACACAGGCATATAAACACAAAGAAGTTTTAAAAATTAAATAAGCTAGCATTGATTCATTGCTCAAGCTTAACAAGAACAAGGTGGTTATAGAACTAGCTGGCTCCTGGACAAGGCAATATCTGGTACATACATCTTCTGATCTCTGTATCGTGCCTCTGCTAGTTTATTGTCCCCCTCCCCCAGCTCCCATTCTGTACTCATTGAAGATTGTTACTTTTGTGACAGGGTCTTTAGCCCAGGCTAGCCTTGACCTATATAGCTAAGAATGGTGTTCAACTCCTGATCCTCCTACTTCCCGTCACAGATGCTAGATTATAAACCATTCATTGTCAGCACACCTGTGCCATTACTCTGTATTTTTGTGTCATTTTTGTTAGCATTTACTTCTTTCTGGCATTGACAGAGCAACCCCCCCCCCCCCCCCCCCCCAGCTGTCTCGTGTTCTTCCCTCGTGTCCCTTATTCTATTGTAGCGGGCTCGTCTCCGCTCTTGACACAGTGTTGGCTTTCCTCTTTGTGAAGGTTCTTTGCTTGGGACTTGTCCTGTCCCTCCCTTCTTTGTTTCTATTTCTGCAGTGTTGTAGGTAGCTTGGGTTGGTCTTGAAATCATAATCCTCCAGTCTCAGTCTCCAGGGCGCCTGGATTACAAGAGTAATCCCCCATGCCTGCTGCCTGTCGTGCTGATCATGGCTTCACCTATGATGATGGTTAGGGGTTAGGATCTAGCCCAGAACTTGGAAATCTTACTGATTGGCTAGACTGGCAAATTAGCAGGCTGTGGGGGATCCACTATTCCCTGCTCCCCACAGGTCTAAGGTTACAGATGCATACCATTGTGTCAGGCTTCTATGTGAGTGCTGGGTATCCAAATTCAGATGATCATGCTTGCGCAACAGGCGTGTTACCAACTGAGCCCCCCCCCCCCAACTTTCTCCACCTTCTCTCTCTCTCTCTCTCTCTCTCTCTCTCTCTCTCTCTCTCTCTCACACACACACACACACACACACCTCTGTCTCTCTCTCACACACACACCAAAAAAAAAAACCCGTAGTTTTTTTTGTTTGTTTGTTTTGTTTTTCTTTAAAGAGACCACCACATTAGCTACTTTTGTACCACTGTGGCCAATTTCACTTTAGAAAGATTTATTTTGAAGGGTGCAGTCCGTGGTCATTTGCCTGCGGGTGCTTGGGTAAGCCCCGGCTGCAACGGGAGCATGGGGGAGGAGCTTCTCCTCGGATGACAGGAAGCAAAGAGAGCATTTGCAGCATTCCTTAGGCACACGTGCTTCCACAGGCCACAGGCTACACTCAGGAGAACGCTTAACTAATACCATTGTAGTCTGGCTCTAATCTGATGATCACCTGGGCTCCAGCCTTCTGCTCTCTGGACCACACTCTCCGGATTTCCTGGCATTCACTTTTTGTTAGTAATCAGGTGAAGGGAGGCCACAGTGTAGTGGCCTGAGGCCTCTTCACCGTAGATAGTCATCTTTGGTCAGGAGCGGAAACAATGTAACGGGAACTTCTGCCCCAGGTGGATGAATGGCTTTTGACTGGAGGTGGGAGAGCCTGGAGAGCAGCTTAATCCTGGCTGGGGGGGTATTCACTATGAAGGGTGCCTTCCCTTGGAGGTGGGAGACCTGGCGGAGGAGGGCAGTGTGATAAGAGTTCATATGTTCTGCTATTCAGTCTGGAGCCTTTCCATTCTTGGAGGAATGAAAGCAACCCTCAAATGCTGAAGAGTTGATCAGGTTTTCCAGCTACAGCAGTTTGACTGCAAAGCTTGATTGTACACCTGGGAAGAGGGAACTCACTCAATGATTTCGTCCATCAGATTGGCCTGTGGGCATGTCTGTGGGGCTTTTTCTTGGGTGCTGGTTGAGGTAGGTGGGCCCACAACCCGTTGTGGGTAGTGCCTCTCCTAGGCAAGTGAGTCTGGGCAAGGCTGGGCTGTATAAAAACGGTGGCTGAAACAGCCACGGAGAGAGCAGGTGGGAAAGCAGCAATTCCTCTTTGCTGTCTGCTTCATCCTGCTTGGGCATCCCTCGAGGATGGATTGTAACGTAAGTCCAGTACCCCTTTCTTCCCTCAAGCTGTCTTTGTTCAGTGTTTGATCGCAGCAGCCAAAAAGAGCAGCGAAAAGTAAAAGGTGACTGTCACTAACTGGACCTGACAGTTTCCCTACCCCCACCCCTAAGTTCACATTCCCCGAAAGAGCAGTGTGTGCACATGGGTGAGAGCAGCCCTTCCTGAGGAGCATTCTGCAGCAGTCTGCGCCTCTGAGGTGTTCGGATTCTATTCAGTTTTGACACTGTGGGATTGGCTATCCATGTGGAAGTAGCGTCGTGTCCCACAGGCTGAGGGCTGAACCACAAGACTCCTCCCTGCAGGTGCCAGTCCCAGTCCCAAGTGGCTTCACCTATGGTTCTGACCCACCGGCTGTCCACCAGGCTTCCCACAATCCTCTCTGCAGGGTTGATTAATGGGCTTGAGTCATTCACAAAACTCAAGGAGACAGGTGGAAGCTATGGCGTCCTTCTGGAGCATGCCGTCCTCTGAGAAACACCATGCGTCCATCTTTCTGGAAGCTCTTTTAGTCCTTCTCTGGTGTCCTTGTGGGTTTTGCGGCAGGACTATGACGGAAGCATGGGTCCAGTGTGGAAGTGTGATGGGAAAGGCATGACGTAATGCTCACAGACTGGACACCCCCTCTGAGGCCTGTCCAGATTCTTTAGGCTTCCTTTTCTTGAGTGTGGGCAAGACCCCATCTGAAAGGAGGGTTTTATCTCCTAGCAGACAAGGCAGGTTAGAAAAAGGCAGGGCAAGAGGTCTTCTGTGCCTATGGCCTGTTGGTCTGGTTTTCACGGGCTTCTAATTGGGACTGCTAATTCATAGTCTGGGGCTGGAAGTCTGAACAAGATGCCCTGCAGGAGCTCGGTTTGAGGAAGTGTGTTCCCCTTTCTTCTTTCAGGAGTGTGATAGGAACTGACTGCATACCAAGAGGAAGACCCGGGAGGCCTGATAGTGGCCAGCAAGGGATGGCTTATAAGCCATTTAGGCCTCTTTGTCCAACAGAGTCCTTCATTTTCAATTCCTTATTCACTGTGCAGCTAGGACTGGCCTTGAACTCTTCATTGCTCCGGGGTCTCTGGTGCTGAGGTGGTAGTGCCCACCAGGGCCAGGTCTCTACGAACGATTTTCTTTTTTCTTTCTTTTTTTTTTTTTTTTTTTTTTTGGTTTTTCGAGATTTCGAGACAGGGTTTCTCCGTAGTTTTTGGTTCCTGTCCTGGAACTAGCTCTTGTAGACCAGGCTGGCCTCGAACTCACAGAGATCCGCCTGCCTCTGCCTCCCGAGTGCTGGGATTAAAGGCGTGCGCCACCACCGCGCGGCTACGGATGATTTTCTATGACTGAATCATGACTAGAATAATATGTCACCAGTTTTCTGAAAGCCTAGCCCAAGGGAAGGGAGGTGTGTGGGCTGGAGAGGAAGGTAGAGAACAGGCCAGCAGTAAATGAGGCCAGGTGGTGTTTTTGTTTTGTTTTTAATAAGAATTGGTGCTTTCTCCTGAGCACCAACAATGTGACTTCTGGTTCTCATTGTAATCATTTTATTTTCAGTGTTCACAAACATTCCAGATTTTAGATGTTTCTTTTACATTGAGGATGTTTTTCATTCTTTATCTTTTTGTTCTTATTTAAATTTTATTTTGTGTGGAATGTGTGTATATGTCAAAGGTTAACTTGTGGAAAGTGGTTCTCTACTTCTTCCCGGTGGTTCCTCAAGGTTCCAGGCTTGCTCTTTTTTCCAGCTGAACAGCCTTGCTGGTCTGAGTTCTCTCTCTCTCTCTCTCTCTCTCTCTCTCTCTCTCTCAATGGCTTGTACATTGGCATATTTTGGATGCAGAGATTTTGCTACTTACAATCAACCACTGTGAAAAATGGAACTTTTCTCTCTGTTGTTCCATAAGCTTCCAGGTTATGATGCCTCCTTGTTCAGACTGCCTGTGTGGGTTATCAGCAGTTCATGCCCCCACATGCTCTACAGTGTGTCAGAGACAAGAGAAAGGTCTGAAAATAGGTGAAAGGTGGTAGTATTGGGGGCACTAATGGAGATGAGGGACAGTGAGACCCACAGATAAGGATTTTTCCAACCTTCCTCTTTGTCTAGAGACTCTCTTCCTAAAGGAAGCAGAGCTAAATTTGGGTATAGCTCTTGCGGACAAATATTTATGGATTCGTGAAATGCCCTGTGTTATTCCAGAAGCTGTGCTAGAGTCCGACAAGACGCTGTCATTTGAGACTTGGTGTGCTCCCATGGGGTACAGCTAGCAAGTGAACAGGAAGTTCACACTCCGATCTATCAAGTACTAACAATGTAATCCTTGTCCGTCCCCCTGTTCGCTACAGTGTATTTGTAACCGTCAAAGCCGTATTCCACAGTGTAGCTGCAGAGAGAGCCCCCTCCCCCTGCGGAGAGTGACATTGATGTGTACTTTCTAGGTTTGTCATCTCCTGGCTCAATTTTCAGTTCCCTCGTCGTAGGGTTTTGGTTTTCACGGCATTTGACTCTGGTGAACGTACTACTTACGGTCCAGCAGATAGAGGTAGCGATTCTTCTCAGTTCTGTTTGTGTAGGATGGCGAGACAGGCCGCTTCTCCAAGCTGTCACTTGTTAACTCCGGACCCTACATCTCAGCCGTTAAAACCTGTGCTACTCACTGGGGGACTGGGCTTCCTTTTTTTCCTCTCTGATCTCAGTGACGGAGGCTGAAAGCGGGAAACAGGCAAGTCACTTGCCATCCTTGCGATTTCTGATCTGTGCCGCGCAGCTCAGCATAACGAGCACACATGACTGTCAGTACTTAACCCCTGTCTAGTGTGAACGAAGGTGGCTGCTGAGCCATCCAGGTGTGGTGACGTGCTGTAAATCCCTGGGCTCCAGAGAGTGACGTGGGACGATTGTTGAAATCAACCTGGGCTAAAAACTAACCAATTTCAGGTGCAGTCCATGTTGTCGGGAATTTCCTTACCTAGCTCAGGAATTCAGAGAGAACAGGCTAACACTCTGCTGGGTGGTGAGGTGTGAAGGGGAGACCCACTCTTCAGAACATCAGCCAGGGCATTAGTGCCGACAGGAAGCGGACACTGCTTTCATACATTCCTCATGGCAATTGTGCACGGTTCAAAAAGGTCTTGCCCAAATTATGCCTCCAGGGCAGTGTGGGACTAAGATGGCTCTGAGGTCCACCCATGGGGAAGACCTGAAGCCCGGTTGTAGCAAGGCAGTTCCGAACTCTAAGAAGCAAATCCTTTCGAGTTCTGTCTGTCTTCCTTCAGTGGATGCCGGAGCAATTTTTTCAGAATAGGGCATTGTGGGAAATTCTTAGGGAGCGGATGACCGGTTTGTTGCTGAGTGAGTGTACAAGGTCTGGCTTGGAAAGTTACACAGGAGGTGTTTTACAAAGAGGATTTGGTGTGATTTGGGGTGCTGCGATTAGGGGGATAGGCGGTCTAAAGGGGTCATTGTGAGTGGACGAGACAATTAACTTGCAGCTAATTATTTCGTAGTTAGAATTTTCTAGCTCGTATTGATTTGCTCTCCCGTTTACTGTTCTCTGTGGACTTTGCAGAGCCTATCTTAGATTGTGTAATTTCTTGGAGATTCCAGAGACCCGGCTGCATTTCGAGAGGTTGGGATTGAAGTGAGGGGGTGGCTGGTTATAATAAAATCCTTTGCCAGATGTTGCGGCCAGTTGTTTTCTCTTGGCTTTGTGACTCGCATGCTGTCATCATAGAAAACAGTTAGTGCTCCTGGCCTTGTGCACACAGACGGACAGAACTTCCCATCTGTCCAGAGCTGCGTAGGTTTTCCGAGGGATTCTCAGCTGCTCTTGTCACACACTCCCGCAGCCCTGGGAAATGAGGTGAGTTGAGGCAGCAGCTGTGGAGACAGAATGACTGAGTGCTTTTCCCAGGTCACATGGGCAGTGAGGAACTGGGCCAGAACTAGGTGTAGCTTGCCTGCCAGCCTACATTCTGTTCCTGGTGTGACTAGCAGTGCCCCAGCTGATGGTGACCCCCTTGCTTGCTCCGATGTCTCCTGCGTTCCTGGTACTCGGGCTTACCATGAGGCACTTACTCAGAGATGTGTCTGCTGACTCACAGCTCAGCATCCTTTTCCTCTCTTTCTCTTCTCATAAATTGATTTCTGCATATCCTTAAGCAGCAGATGTAGGCTTTTTTTTTTTTGGCTATTAGAACTTAATGTTGAGTCTTTCTTAATTAGTGATGTATTTGTTACATGGGAAGTTTTAAATTTTAGTTCTGTTATGATATAAATCATGGTAGTTACCCATCAATCTAAACTGGAAAGAGGACAGGAGAGAACCGTGTTTTAACAGATATTTAGTTAGTTTTGAGATAAGGTCTTATGTCGCTAGCCTGGACTACATAGTGAGTCCCTTAATCAACACTTAATGTATATTAGTAGGCATTGTGGCATGCACCTGGGAGGTGGAAGGCAGGAGGCTCGGGAATTTGGGGCATCTTTGGCTATATAGCAAGTTCTGGGATATATGAGACTTTGTCTCAAAAAGCCAAAAGAAAAACAAGAAGTAAACCAAACACACTCAGAATCTGACTGTAGAACTCTGGCCAAACACCAGCAAGGCCCTGAGGGCCATCCCTTGCCCCAAAGTTTTAAATATAAGAGGGGTCTTTTTTACAAAAGATCTGTTTTCTAGGGGGTCCCGGGAACCAGTCTGATGTGGGACAGGTGTGTGTGTCACAAGGCCTAGGAGGGAGCGCAGGGGGTTGTGAAAAGTAAGGCTCGCCACGGAGGGTCTCGCTGATGGGCCAGCGTGACTGGCACTCAGCTGTGGACAAAGTGAGTGAATCGATGCTTCTCAGTCCCCTAATGACCCTGGCCATCTAAAGAGCTCTGCGGCGTGCGCTTGGTTAAGGAGCATCCAAGAGAAAGCGAAGAGGGTTCCGTAGCATTCTCTGCTAGGTGCGTTTCCAAACATGCTCTCCCCAAGGGGTAAAATTCTGATAAGAATAATCATAGCACTGACCATGGAGCCACATACCTGGACTCTGAACACTTGGGAGGTGGAAGCATAAGGACCAGAAATTGAGTCATCCATGGCTAAAGGACATTGGAGGCCAACCTGGACTATATTTCTGCAGCTGCTCTCCAGAATGCCGTGTACTTGCAACCGTGTGCCCTGCTCACATGGTTTTCAGGGAACGAGAGACCTGGGAATGATTCCAGACAGGATGGCCTCAACCCAGCAATAGCTTAGCTTCCAGCTTTCTAAACAGAACTGCCTGGACCATCGATGCCTTTGCCGAGGTCCAAGTGCTGGCGGCGGCAAGAGTTAATCAGAGTTAAACTTTAAAAGTTCTGTGATCTTTGTTGCTAATGTTTTCTCATGGTCTGTAGTCTTTATCTATATACCTTATGTGTATGACTGTTTTGTTCAAATGTATGTCTCTGCACCACGTGTGTGCCTGGGCAGAAAGAGGGCACTGAATCCCGACACTGGTCGTGAGCCGCCATGTGGGTAGGGCCTCTGCAAGAACAAGTGAGGTTTTTGTTTGTGTTGTTTTTTGTTTTGTTTTCTTTGGTTTGTTTTTTCGAGACAGGGTTTCTCTGTAGCTTTGGGGCTTATCCCGGAACTTGCTCTATAGACCAGCCTAGCCTCGAACTCACAGATATCCACCTGTCTTCTGCCTTTCTAGTGCTGGGATTAAAGGTATGTGCTACCACCACCGGCAAGAAAAGGACTTTTTAACCAGAAAGCTCTCTCTTTAGCCTAACTGTATATAAACTCAAAATAAGTCTATCTTAATTCTTGCAGAGAGGGCTGGTTATTTTTCTCAGACAGTACCTCTTGGGTACAGCGACACTGCACTCTTGGGACAGCCTCTTCACAGCCCTCACTCGGTGCCTCTTTTGTAATAAAGCGTGAGAATGAGCAGAGCTTTAAGGCAGCTCTTCCCCGGGCTGCTGCTTCACGGGTTAGGCGGGGAACCTGCAGCCTTCTCCCCGCTCCTCTACTGCCAGCAGGCAGGTACTTCCTCAGAAAGAGAACCTTGAATAGCTGGCTGTTCTTTTTAAAGTTATGTGAGCGTTTAACAATTTCCCAGGACAGGGGGAGATGGCTCAGAGGGTAAAGGTCCTTGTCACTAAGCCCGCGGACCTGAGTGTGATCCCTGGAGCCCACGTGGCGGAAGGGAGGGAAAGTTGTCCTTTGACCTTCACACACCTTGCTCCCCACACCTGCAGGCGCACACGATCGTAATTATAATTCAACAGTTTTCCCCCCTGCGTGTGTTGCATTAAAGCCTCCAAAAGAAAGGAATTCTGGAGTTTTGTTTTCAGCTGTGCCGCTACACCGTTGGCTGACTTAAATAAATATTAATGACAGCAGTTATCACGGGAGAAAAAAACAGTGTGGGCACAACTGTGCCCTTGACAGGGCAAGTGCTGTTTAAATGTTTGCTTATGGTTTGTCTGCTTAGCTGTCTATGCGATTGCATTGGCTCTGGTTCATCCCCGTGCAGTAAGACCTATAAAAGCAAGAAATCAAGGGATCATTAATGGAAAAAAAATTTTTTTTAAAAGTCGTTTTGTCTAATTGTAAATAATAACCACACATTATTGGAGATATAGAGAATAAGTAAAGAAAAGGAAAAGGTAGGTATCAGTCCGGCTCCTCCAAGACGTCCTGATACTTACGCCTTGTTTGGAAGTGTCACTTCGAGTCTTGCTCTTCATATTCAGTGTTTTGAAGAAGAGGGTTTCTATGAAGGCACGCTCGTCCTTTAGTTATTGAGTGCCTTTGATGGCTGCTCTTTGGAGTGTGGAGACGGGGGGGGGGGGGGGGGGCGGGGGTAGAAAGTAACCTAGATCCTAGGGAGGAACAACACAGCACCCTTTCTGTGTGCTCTTTAAGACTGGGTCTTCGTAGGTCGCTGTGTCGCCCAGGCTGTCCTGGAGTTCACTGTGTAGCCCAAACTGATCTGAACTCCTTACGCAGCTCAGTCTGGACTAGAACTCAAGTCTTCTTCCTTCGCTCTCAGAATGCTAGAGTCCCAGGCACATACATCAAGCACAGCTTTAGGAACCATCGATCATTGCATTTTTTTTTTTTCATGTAACTTAGAAAGAAAATCATGATAGGGAATGACCCTGGGCTTGATAGTGCTGTGCACGAGTTTATTATAGGTGTGCTTAGAACTAGGGAAAACATCATGAGCATACCTGTCTGAAGTGGAAGCTGTGAAGCCGGTTGGCTTCTAGTGTACGTTTAAGCTAACTTGGTTTGCAGTGGGGTGGAGGGAGAGAGCAGTGGAGCCTGCACCCCAGCCACCCCCAGAATGCCAGGCTGGCCATGTCCAGCAGCAGCCCTGCTGGCATTCTGTGGTCTGTTTGGCTCCTGCACAGGGAATGTTTACATGGGAACAGGGCAGGGTTCATGGCCAGGTGTCTGGCAAGAGACTTAGTCACCCACAGAGCATATGACTTGCCCTCAGTGCTAAATTAGAATCCAAGCAGCCTAAGTGACCAAGGGTTCAAGATGGTAGGAAAAGAATTTGACTCAATGTGGTGATATCTGGTGTGTACAGACGGCCACATCCGGGTGGGTACCTCTTGACAGAACGGCGTGAGGGTGCTCATGATTGACCCAGTGCTCGCCCAAGAGCAAGGGGGCCTGCATTTGAAGCCATGGCCCGGCCACTGATGCACTGTAAGCTTTGGGTCAGTCCCTCTCCCTTCCTCCCTCCCTTTCTCTCTCCCTCCTTCATTCATTTTCTCCTTCCTCCACCTCTACTTGTGCAGTGTAAAAATGAGATACAAAATGCAACCTTCCTGTCCTTCATTCTCCTAACTCTGCAGGTGGCAGGGAGACCCTTTCCCTCTGCTGTCCTGTCTTGGAGCAGAGGTGGTCCTGCAGCAGTGTGCTGAGTGGTTTCGAGAGTAGTCTGCATAACAGGAAGCAGTGTTGTGGGTGATGAGAGATTCTTACCACAGGGCGCTGGGCAAGCACATGAAGTACATTTGCTATCTGAGTAGTAGCAATGTTCCTTGCTGTTCATTGATACAAACTTGCCGTTCTGTAGTACAGTTTCAGCGCCTAGGATTTGTGAATGGAAACAGCACAACAGCTGCTTAAACAATTGAGAGCCTGGGACTGACTGTGTTCAGGGGTAGAGCACATATCTAGCATTTGTGAGGTCCTGGTTTCAGCCCCACTACCAGACACTTGAACCTGTAGTCCATTCCTCTCCAGCTTCATCGCACCTGGCTCTTAACATCTCCAGATGTTTGCTGTGCTGTGGCCGAACCCATGGTGTCAGCAGAGGCTCTAGGCACGGAACTGAGCGGCCGCTGGCCTGGGGGTCTGTTCAGTGACTGAAGATCATTTCCTCAAGTGGACACACTTTGTGGGAGAAAGTATAGAAAAGTCCACCGTGACTAGGACTTCAAATCATGTTGGAGATAATTATAATATGTGTGTTTTTAGTATTTCAGAATAGGGTTCCCAGCACTGTCATGCCTGCTTAGGTGGGATTTTAAAAACAGCAGCGTAGGGCTCAGAAGATGTAAGTATACCTTTTCTTCCCTCTGCCTACCCTGGGAGCGCTCTCATGTCTCAGAAACGTGGTGGTGATACAGCTGTTTTTCCTTTACTGCAGGAACTCAAACTCTTATTTAAATGTAAGGGGTAGAAAAGAGACTTCCAATTTAAGTACGATAATGTGGTTTTGTATTTTATTTATTTTATATTCTTATTTTATTAGATTTTGAACTATAGAATTAAAGATTAAGGAGCATAGTAACAAAGGAAATGTCACTTTCGCATTTTTGCAAGTTTTGGTGTTGTGTTCTTTCTCGTAATGCATGATTTGAATCGTATTGACTGGCGTGACAGGACCCTGAAGTCTCTGCCCAGAACTTGGCTGCAGTAGGGGGAGGATGTACATTATAGCATTGAAGCCCCCATCTCCTGGGCTGGACATCAGACTGCCACAGAGATATACTATTTCTCTGCAGGTACATTGTGTGAGAGCTTTAATGCAAATATGGAGTGCTTATTAAGCCAGTCAGAAGCATCTAGTGGGCATCTACCAGATGTAAAATCTCTCTGTAGTTCAAAGAATACAAGACCTAGTTTTTCTATCTAAGAGTTTATAGTCTATTTAGTATCCTAAAACACAGGTATTCTAGGAAAATAAGCATGCATTAGTCATTAAAAGGGTGCTTAACATTTTTGTAGAAGAACTTAGAACAAAGGCCTGGGAAACTCCTGTGGGGAGGGTGCAGTTTCTTCTTAAGGAAGTGATTCTCAGGTGTGTGGTTAGTTTCTGTTTAAGAGAATCCCATCCAAATGTAGCAGATCTTATTTCATCCACATGTCACTTGGGAGCACTTTTTCTTTTAAATTTTTTATTTTTTTATTTTTTTTTTCAAGACAGGGTTTCTCTGTAGCTCTGGAGCCTATCCTGGAACTAGCTCTTGTAGACCAGGCTGGCCTTGAACTCACAGAGATCCGCTTGCCTCTGCCTCCTTGAGTGCTGAGATTAAAGGCGTGCGCCACTAGGCTAGAATATCTTTTTTTTTCCCCATCTGTTGTTTTACATTATTATATATACTCCTTGGGTAAGGCGTAAAATATATGTATTTTATTATCTCGAATTACTTTGAGAATACTACTTTTGTGGCTAAACTTCTAAGTTATGGGTCTAAGAGATATTGAGAGGTTTCATGGCTGTGGCAGAGCTGGGGGTTTATAGCTCTGGTGGAATCGTTGCTTAGCATGTATAACGCCTCTGTGTTCTAGCTTAATACTCGTTTTTAAAATGTTTTATGATCTTAGATTCTAGGTAAATATCTGGTAGAGATTGAAGTGTGTGTGTGTGTGTGTGTGTGTGTGTGTGTGTGTGTTGGTGTGTTTTGTAACCCCGACTGTCCTGAAACCAAGACCTGTAGACTAAGCTAGCCTTGAACTCAGAGCTCTCCTGATTGCTGGAATTAAAAAGGTGTGTGCCACCACCACTAGCTGTGAGATTGAAGTTGCAAGCCTTTTTTGGGGGGGTTGAGGAGGGTGGGGCGGTAAGACTGTCTTTTCATCTACCCAATAAGTTTAGTCTAAATATCACGTGGCTGGGAGATGCAGACTTGGTCTGTAGTAGGCTGTTATCTTTTGAACTGGAATGACTTTAATAATATTTGGCTATTCTCTGTTGAAAGTCGTTTTAGATGGTTTAAAGGAAGGAAGAACCCATGACCAGATTGTGCCCTGTAAGGAGGATGTAAGCCCCTTCCTGGAAAACTGGGCCTATCTTGATACCATCGGTATGGTAATCGCCACAGAGATTCACTGTCATAGGTGTGTTGCAATCTTGATCACTTGGGGGAATCTCTTTTTTTTTTTATTTATTTATTTTTTTGGTTCATTTTAGGAGGGCTTCCTGTCTCAGGAACAGCCCTATAAAGTGTCTGAAGGCCACTGAGGCCGATGCCTGGCATTAGTTTTCCATTAGTGGAGTGAAATGTAACCACTCGTGTGAAGATGCATTTAAGCCAGGCAATGACAGTGCCTGCCTTCAATCCCCTTACTCTGGAGGCAGAGGCAGGCAGATCTTTGTGAGTTCAAGGCCAGCCTGGGCTACAAGAGCTTGTTCCAGGACAGCAAGGGCTGAGAAATCCTGTCCGAAACACAAACAAACAACAAAAAAAACAAAACAACAACAACAGCAAAAAGATATACTTTAGACTAAGACCACAGAACCAACAAAGGGTTCCCTAGACTCTGGGGATGGACCCAATAGTATTTTCTTCAGCCAAATTCCAGGGAAAAGGAATTGCTGTCATTTGTATACTTGTTTTCTAGACTTGGCCTGTGTTTTGAGGCCATGCGGTTTTTATTCTGAAAGGAACACCTTTTCTCCACAGACTCAAATTTATCTCACAACACTCTCATAACCAGGTAAGCCATGTTGATGTCAGAAGCCAGAACTGTTCTCCCGTTCTGGTGACTGGGGCTTTCTCCACTTGAATATGCCCAGGAACTCAGCGCAAGAGTGAGGAGGCTTTCTCATGTTAGTGGTCTCTCATTATTCTCCCCCACCCCCACTCATATGATGGCAGGAACATGCCCTGCTCTGCTTCCTGTCCCACTCATGACTACGTATCTGAAGATCTCCATTTTGGCTCTTGTGGGTAGCCATCCCTCACTGGCTGTGGGTGGTTTCACAAGGTTGTGGAGTAGGGAGTGTCAGCTGACTCTTCCTCACGTGAGAACCATTAAGAGAGTGGTGTGGCCAATGTCAGAGCAACCTTGCAGCTGAAGGTTTGCCCAGAGCCACGCGAGCTGGTCTCGTGACTCATGACTCGTAGAGGGAGGGCTGTATAAATTCAGCTGGGGCTGCAGATGGTGTGAGTCAGAGCAAGCTACAGGACCTGTTGAGTTTGCTGACTCCAGGCTCAGGAAAAGTAGGGAGAGATTTGTGCTCGGCTGCTTTATATATTATAGGTTTACTGAGAGCACGTTTTATAACGTAATGGATACGCCTGCTTCCGGAAGTCATCCCGGGCCTCATGTATGATGAATGAACCTTTTTTTTTTTTCTAAGCTTCTAAAGGAGGAAGTTAGTAGTAGCCTGTCTCACATGCTGTGCAGAGGTGAAATGATCTTTACGCCGGAGCTGTTGCTGGTCACTGTGGAATATCCCTCAGACAGCAGCGGACCTTCAAGAGTGACCTCGTCCACGCTGGTGGTCAGGAGCAACCGACGAGCGTCTAAGCCTCTCAGGGATGTGCGGTGGCACAGCAAACACAGCAAAAGCTGCAAACCGGCCAGCAGGCCAGCAGGAGTCGGCCAGATGTGCGACGGATGCCACTTCTGGTGCCGGGAGGGTTTTCAAGACACTCGTGTGCGCAAAGATTCCAAAATGCGCCAGAGGAGGAAGGGGAGCGGAAGCTGCAGGGCTCAACCACAGGTTTGAAGCTTAGTTCTCTTGCAGTCTGGGAAATACTGGCTTCAGCCGGACTCTAAGAAGTTTTATTTGAAATATGAATTGTTTTCAAAAATGCTTTGCATAAGAGAAATATGGTTATCGGTAATTTGCAGAAACAAGTCTTTTTGTAGAAAAGACGTAGGCTCAGGTACTCCGTTACCATCTTGCCTTCCTCTTCTGTAGCTAATGTGTAGTTGTGGCCTCATCTGGAATCTTGAACCACACTGCTTGCATTTAGAAGGTCAGAGTTAAAGCTAGGAGTACCCGAGCGTGCAGAAGACGGAGCTAGGACTGGAGTTCTTCTGCTTGGTGGTCACTGCAGAGGCAGGGTGCTTTAGTAGTGAAGTCATGAGGAACACAGTTGGGCCTGCTTTACTTATATTCTTCCTGGTTACTTCATGTACCTTTTTTTTTGTTTGTTTGTTTAGATTTATTTAGTTACATGTATGGGTGTTTTACCTACTTGTATGTACATACTTACATGCCTGGTGCCTGTGGAGGCCAGAGGAGGACATCAGATCCTCTGGAACTGGAGTTACAGATGATTATGAGAAACCATGTCAGTGTTGGGAATTAAGTCCCAGTCCTTTGGAAGAGCAACCAGCGCTCTTAACCGCTTGAGCCCTCTCTCCAGCCCCTTTAGCTACTTCGGAAGAATTAATTTCCCTAGTAGGAGAACTTAATTACTGTGTATCCAGAAAGACAAAAGGAAGAAAAGTGAAATAGAAACTCTGTGAAAATTGCATTTCATCCCAGAATCTTAGGTTGAAAGCCGAAGGTGAAACTCCAGTTCTTGTGATTAATGTAAAAAGTAAGTTTCTAAATGGACTTAGGAATTTTACTTGAGAATGCCCTGGGTTGCAGTGATGGCTAGGTGGCTAACAGCATGGACTGCTCTCACAGAGGATACGGGTTTGGTTCCCAGCACCCACATAGTCCTCACAGAGGGCTCTTAACTCCAGTTCCAGAGAACCCAGTACCCTCTTCAAAATTCTTCAGGACACTGTATGAGCATGGTGCACATATATAAAAATAGGCCCACATAAAAATAAAACAGTAGAATCTTGACAAAAAGTAACATTTCTCAAATTATCAGCTTTCACAAACTACTTATCACGTATAAATTGTTATATTTATTGGTTTAGCTAAAAGAAATCAAGATACATGTTTGAGATAGGTCTTCCTGGATGGGCCCAGGCCAGTTTTAACTAGGGTTAACTGCCACACCCAACTAGAATATAGTTTCTGTCTTGCAGAAATCTTTGTCTTAGTACGACTTAATAAAATGGTTAAGTAGCCTACTACCAGGCACAAGCTCACTGGAGAGTAGGAGCGGTCATTTCACAAGTGTGGCTCACGTGCTCTCTGCCCAACAGAAGGGATCTGTTCACAGAATGAAGTGGGATGTCTCTGAGGATGTCACTTCTTGTGTGCGTTCTTGTCTGCATCTTACCAAGAAAGAGTCGAGCAGTGGGGGAGGAGTTGGAGCTAAGCCTCCAAAGCCGAAGCTGTAGCCACGGGGCAGGACTGGCTTTCTGAGCCCCACTCCTGCTAAGCTGTGGGGTAGCCCCAGACTGTTTGAAAAAGTCTTCTCGGGGGTTCTGAGCTGCAGCATCAACACCTTCTGTCTTCTGTTTCTTTGTCCTTCTAGAATTCCAAATCCCCCAGTTCGTACTTGGGGAGGCTATCCACATAAAATAACTTGGTTAGTGCCAATTTCTTTCTTTAAAATGTGTTTAAAAAAAAAAAAACTTGTGTGAGCCGGTGTTTCTTCTCTGTTGCTTCTCAAACTTAAAATAAATTTTCTGTTTTGGTACGCTTGCTTTTGGTAGTTTTCACCTAGGCACGACTTTACACATAATAGAACACTTTGCAGCCCATTTTCCCCCTTGATTTTTATCTCAGAATTTCATTCCTTGTGCCGGAAGGTTTATCGACTTGTCTTTTGTAGCTGAGTCTTGTTCGGAGAAGACTTTTTATGGTAGAAATGTAAGTGTCTTTAGAACTGTCTAGCTGGACTCGGTTGGTCCCAGTTTGGTTGGCAGTACCCGGAGGACCATTGTAGTCGGGAGCCAGTCGAACTCACGTCTTCTCTCCATCCATTGATCTGACGTTGATCCCATCAGTGCTGAGCTGCTGCAGTCCTTTGAGCACTTGTTGGCCCTGACATCCACAGTGAGCACAAACGTGCTGTCTTCTGTCTTCTTGGCTGTCTCAGTGGTCAGGGGAACTTGGTGGCTCAGTGGCCAGGTTTGTTTCTTCCAGGGGCAGTTTGGCCGGCCTCCAGAATACAAGTGTCTTGTCCCTCTGGGAAGGTGTTTGAAATTCCTAGGAATTCATTTCAGGTCAGACCAGTTGCCTCATCGGCTCTCTTTCCCTTCCTACAATCTTAACTATGTCTGTGTGGGCTGGTAAGATGGCTCAGCAGATGGAGGTGCTTCCGAGAATTCTGTAGCAGTCACGCAGTGTAAGAGGAGCCCTGACTCCCAGAGATTGTCCTCTGACTTCCAGATAGGTGATGGGTGCCATGGTGTGTGGTGTGTGTGTGTGTGTGTGTGATGCTTGAGAGCCACACAGACAAATTGTGTGTGTATGTGTTACTTACAGTTTTGCACTGGTTTCTAGAATTCATTTTTGAGCCCTGGCTAGCCCCAAGAGTGCTTATAAATTATTGACAGTAGCTTGCACAGTTGGGACCTGGCCCCAAACTGCTCATTGGTTTCTGTTTGCTCAAGTCATGTGGCTGTCAGAGTGACATCCAGCTCCGTTCTTGTTCCTATGCACCTTAAGTCAGTAGTTTCAGATCTTATGTGAGCATCTTGATAAGCTGCAGCTTTTTATGTGTTTATTTTTGTCTCCTCGTGTTTTTCCAATCATATGAAAAAGGGAAAATCCAGTAAGTACAATGGTCACGTGATATACATAGGTAGCATCGGCCCAGTGGAGAAAGGTGCATTTTGGTGTCTCACTGTGGTTTACAGGTAGAAACTCTCTTCTGTATCTTCTCTTCCATCTTCCTTTGTTTCTCTAAGGACAAACAGTTTATGGATTTTCAGAATCCATATCAACAAAATTCTGTCTCTTAAATGGTTTGCCACTAAGAATTTCTTCTTAAAACTCAATTGAAATCTGGTAAATTTACAGCATGCTGGGTATGTGGTATAGTTTTCAAATAATCGTTTTCAACCTCTTTTCTTAAAATGTAATTGTAGCAAAGCTACTGCTGGTTTTTGATTTTTCATATTTTCCTGAAATTGAATAAGACAGAATTGTTCCTGAGGTGTCTTGGGAACGTTTGCCAGCTGTATATAAGAAACAGGAGAAGTTGGCCTCTCCTTGTCGCTGGAGCGAAGAGGAACCGAGATAAACACTTCAGAACCGATTGTGCTCTGCAGTTTCAGATCTGCAAGTTTGAGTTCAGTAGAAACTGTACCATACAGGATGGGGGCTGGGGGAACTCAGGTGGAGCCAATGCTGAGAGTGGGCCACCCCAGCCCCCAAAACATAACACACCATGATCAGCAACATGGGTGGGGCCAGTCAGTATATGAAGACCATTTAAAAAGGAAGATCCATAAACTGAAGTAGCTTAGTATCCTTTAGCAAGCTGAGTCATGGGGATAAGCGGACTGTGGTACCGAGGATAGTCAGTAGGGGATGCAAGAAGAGTCACATATTTAAAGACAGAAATACTAAGGTGGCGAACAGCAGAATTCTGAAGACTTTTGTAAAAGGCCATTAAAATAAAGCGTTCGTGTAGGTTTCAGGTGTGGGGAGTGTCTTCCACTGTGTTCTGCACACGGAAGCTGTGAAAAACATTCCACTTAATGGGGAATGCGTCTGCTGGGAAGGCTGGATGAAGTGGGTAGAGAAACAAAGTAGAACACCGGCAAACAAGTGGGAAACGCAGCCCGAGAGCAGACAGCTAGTCATCTTGTGTTCATGACGAGTATTACAATCCTGCTGGGTGTGACTCTTTCTCAAACGGGTCACAAGGTCTGGCCTTCATGCATGTTGTATTTGCAATAAGGAGTTTTCTTTGACTGATTGGTAGGTAATTTCCAGTGGTGGATGACTCTGATTTGGGGATGTAATGCGAGACTGACTGAAGGAACGAACGCTGTGGTAATTTCATGCCACAAGTGTCAAGAACTTTTCAGCCTAGGATACATCCATTCCTAGGCGGGAATCGGAGCAGAGCAGATACAGGGAATTCACAGAAGCGGACAGCTGACAGACGCTTCTGTCTGGGTCTTGTTTTGATAAGCCTTGGTGATAGCTGGGTAAAACAACACTTGTTAGTCACCGTATGTAATCCAGTCCGGAGTGACGTGTTGGCATCCCGCACAGAAAACGGGGCTGCTTCATCCTGCAGTCTGCAAGTTAGCCATTGGGCAGCTGCTGAAGCATTTCTGCTCAGTTTCCTGTGCTGAGCTTGGGTGCCTGCTGGACTGCTCCCCACTTCCTGGCTCTCCTGTTCTCATTCCTGTTGTGAGTCAGACTCTGGTTTAGCCTGTCCTGTTGTTACATTATTAACAGAAGCCGGGAGGGTGCTGAGCAGTGAGCAGCCAGCTCTGGTGGTGACCTCCTTTACCAGGGCCACACTGAGGAGGACGTAGGGAGTTCCTGTCGTGCCCCATGTCTCCACACGCCCAGAGCCTCCCTCACATGGTGGTTAGTGCTGTGCCTAGTGACACCTTGTCACCCAGAGTCATTCATTTAAATCTGGGTTCGCTCTTCATGGAGATACTGTTTGTTTTGACAGATGAGATTTATTATAGTTTCAGCATCCTAGAAATCGGCTTTATCTGTATGTCCCATCTTCTCTTCTGAAACGCAAGAATCTTTTCCAGAACGTCATTTGGTTAGAATCACACAACAGACAACCTTTTCAGCATCCATTGAAAGTTAATCCATGTCCGTCCATGGCCCGATAGCTCATTTCTTTTTAGTTCCAAATCATTAGTTGTTTCCTTACCTAATGAACAGCTCAGTTGCTTCCAAGAGTTTGAAGTTTATCAGTGAAGCTTCTGTAAGCGTCTGTCGGCAGAGCTTTGCATGTGTGTTTCATCTCATTGGGTTAAATAGCAGAAGCTCAGTTGCTAGTGGTAGGAGAAGGGTGTGTGCTCCAGTTGGTAAGGAGATGTTAGGCTGGCTCCCAAAGTGACTCTGTCTCCAGTAATGCATGAGAGCCGACATTGGACGGGGTGTGTTCTAGATTTTGCCTATGCTAGTAGATAATATATGTTCACACCTTACTGTTGTTCCAATTTGCATTTTTTTCTGGGTTTCCCCTTTGTTTTGTTTTTTTGAGACAGTGTTTCACCTGTTGCCCTGGCTGACCTGGAACTCACTGTGTAGACCAGGCTAAGGCTCAAGACTATCTTGAACTTGTGGGCCACCTTTTCTAGCTACCTGAATCCCTGTTGTTGTGAGGTACCTATTCAAACTTCTTGTCTACTTTTTAATCATGCTTTCTTTTAAACGCTTTAAAGTTTTTTTTCTTTTTATCTTATTTTGTGTGCATAAATGTTCGTCAGCGTGTGTGCATGCCTGGTGCAGGGGAACTGGAGTTGTAGATGGTTGTGAGTCACCCTGTGGGTACTGAGGACTGAACTCAGGTTCTCTGCAAGAACAAGTTCTAACCACTGAGCAATCTCTCCAGCCTCGTGCTTTGCCTTGCCTTTCCTTTCCTTTCCTTTCCTTTCCTTTCCTTTCGTTAAAGTCTCTCTATGTTGTGATAGCTGGCCTAGAACTCGCTATGCAGACCAGACTGACTTCGAATTCACAGACCTCTGCCTGCTTCTTCCTCCCAAGCACTGGGATGAAAGACGTGAGCCACCACGTTCCTCCCACACTTGATTTCTTATCAAGTTTTAAGGCATCTTTATTTTGGATAGCAATCCTTTATTAGATATATCTTTTTTTTTAAGATTTATTGATTATGTATACAACATTCCTTCCATGTATGCTTGCATGCCAGAAGAGGGCACCAGATCTCATTATAGATGGCTGTGAGCCACCATGTGGTTGCCGGGAATTGAACTCAGGACCTCTGGAAGAGCAGTCAGTGCTCTTAACCTCTGAGCCATCTCTCCAGCCCTAGATATATCTTTTGCAAATGTTTTTTTTTTTTTCTCCAGCCTGTCTTCTCATTCACTTGACAGAAGTTTTATTTATTTATTTATTTATTTTTTTCGAGACAGGGTTTCTCTGTGGCTTTGGAGCCTGTCCTGGAACTAGCTCTGTAGACCAGGCTGGTCTCGAACTCACAGAGATCCGCCAGCCTCTGCCTCCCGAGTGCTGGGATTAAAGGCGTGCGCCACCATCGCCCGGCTTGACAGAAGTTTTAAATTTAGTACGTTTGTCTTGCCAATGATCTGTTTTGCGGACCATGTCTGTGATGTTGTATGTAAAAACTGTTATCCATGCCCTAAAGTCATCTATATTCTCTCTTGTAGGTGTGCTTTGTTTTGTTTGTTTTTGAGGCAAGAATCTCACTCTTTAGCCTTGTGTGGCCTGGATCTTACTATGTTTCGCCCTGCTGCCCCCCACACGGTGACTTTCCCTCTTGTGCTTCCTGTGTGCTGGGATCACAGGCAAGAGCCACCACACCCAGCTAAACTACAGGGTCAGGCCTGTTACACTTGGGTTTGTGATTCATTTTGAGCTATCTGTAAGCAGTGCAGTGTAAGCTCTATGTCCTCATAGGACCCTGAGCTCAAAAAAGACGGGAGAAAATTGTCTTTGCTTGATCTTTTTCTAGTACCCGAATCTCCAGCCGCAACTGACACATACTGTAATGTTTGCGGCTGTGTGCACAGATTACACAGGGATTTAGGCATTTTTAGCTTGTGACCTTTGCTGCCATTTATTGACACTATTTCAGGATTGGGGTTCAGATCTACAGCCAACCTCAGTAACATAAGCCTTTGACTGTCATCTCTGATACTTATGTTCTGGAAAAATGTAGTGACCTGGAAGCTTATGTATCCTTTTGGTCCTTCCTTCCGATAGAACAACCATCAAATGATTCAGCAGTCCTTTAGCTTACGTTTCTAAAATCTTAAAATCTCTGCAAAGCCTACAGATGATCTGAACGCGAAGGTGTATGAAATGTTTGTATTTAGGGTATATTCATCTCTTAAACTGTTGTAATCTGATTTAGGAGTTTGATTGCCTCCCCACTCTGGAGGAGGTATTATATAATATTCATCTTTCTAAAGTCTTTTAAAAAAATCTGAATTTTGAAACATCTGGTTCCCAGGAGTTCTGTTAAGGGATTGTTTGTCTGAATTGTCTGTGTTTGAGCCGTGCCTCGCAGGAGCTTAGTCCGTCATTTCCTGACAGACTTGTAAGTTGTGTAAGGCACCGGGTTTTGGAAAGCTCCGCACTGTAGAGTTAGGTACTTCCACAGTTAGTTCATAGTTCTGGGTGGGAACTGCTGAGCTGGGAGAGATGGCTCAGTGCTTGTGTGCACTCAAGTTTGTGCAGACGACCAGGGTTTGAATTCCAGCCCCTGTATTGTGCCACTCACAGCCACCTTCTTTTGGCCTCCAAGGGCACCCATAGCTACGTAGACGTGCACATAAATCAAATGTATAAAAAATGTCTGTTGGGGGCTGGAGAGATGGCTCAGTGGTTAAGAGCATTGCCTGCTCTTCCAAAGGTCCTGAGTTCAATTCCCAGCAACCACATGGTGGCTCACAACCATCTGTAATGAGGTCTGGTGCCCTCTTCTGGCCTGCAGAATATTGTATACATAATAAATAAATAAATATTTAAAAAAATGTCTGTTTACTGCAGCGAGCATCACCATCAAAGCCTCTTCTAACGTATCCTGTAGATCCATGCTGTGAACTTGATGTCTGAATTTAGACATTTATCTCCGAACCTCTCAGGGTGTGGCTTTGTTATTTAAGTGTATTTTGATATAAGAACTGCAGCTAGTTGATTTCGGCATCTGTCGTGGGTCATCAGGTGTCCCAGCCTGTGTGTGGAGCAAATCCTGGTGTGCACGGTCAGATTTCAGTGGCATTGCTGTTCTTGTGCCGTGCTGCGGCGTGATGTTTGTTCTTTCATCCCGCACTTCATGTTTATAAGCAGATGGAAAGTTTATACATAACTTATGTTCTTAAATGGGAAAACTGCAACCGGCTTGTAAATATCTTTGGGTAAAATAACAGGCGGATCCATCTAACAGAATACTTTGCAAATAAGCGTCTCTAGCTAGCGTTGTGTGAGAATGGTGGCTTTGTGGCCCTCTGCTTCTCTTGACTGCAGGCCAACGAGTCGGTGGAGGAAGTTTTTGTACGAAGTGTGAACCAAGGCATTCTTTCACTTGCTGCTATTATAAGTAAAGCATAAGAAAGGAAAGTCAACTAATTTGACGATGACTTTTCCTGTGAGCTGTTTGTTTGGGTGTATTATTAATCTAGCAAAAGTACATGATTTCCCAATCTGTTACGACCATCTACGTAGTTTTTTTCTTGAAACAAGTAGCTTGCTGATGAGATGAACTGTGATTCATCTTTATCACAACATAGTTTCTCCCTTTCCTCCATACCTAGTCTATGTTTTGTTTGTGTTTAATCCTTCAAATTATGGTCCTTCTTGTCTCTTTTCTGGCTTTGTTTGTTTGGTTCATCATATTGGGAGGGACGGAGGGACTCATTATATAGCTCACAGGAGTCCTGAATTCAACGATTTTCTTCTCTCAACCTCCCTAGTCCTTGGATTACTGGTGTGTGCCACCATGCCCTCCAATGAGCCTTTTGAGAGATTTCGGTTTGTATTTAGAAACTGGTTTTGAAGAGAGGAAGGGACTGTGTGAGGGTTGTAAACAAAGAAGGGCATTTAGGAGCTGTGGGGTTGTGTCCTTATGATACTTACAGTAATCTTTATGGCACCAGAGGTCATAATCTACTCAACCTTGTCCCAGTGCCTGGGACACTGCTTTGGCACACAGTGAGCAGACAGGAATTGCCTGTTAAATGGATGAGTAGCTATAAGTTTCTCTGCTCTTATTACTGGTGTTTTTGAGGCAGGGTCTCACTGTGTTGCCCAGGCTGGCTGAAACTGGTGATCCTCCCGCCTCAGTCTTCTGAGGGTTGGCATTATGAGTATGTACCATCATGCCTGCTCAGTTTTGCCTTATTTAACATTTTCTTGTCTTATTTAAAGTTCCCCATTATATCAGATTCTTTAAATATTGACATTATTGGAACACAAGACTGCCTTTAAATTATTCCTGTGTGTTTACTTTGACTATGTATTTTTACTTCCTTGTGTGAGACCCAGAGGAGAACCGTAGATCATGGCTTATGACCTGGGCATACTTACACCACTGCTCATATTACTATTGTAACAGTTTAAGGGAGGTATAAACCCAGGGAAGTAACCTGGTCTGGGGGGCGGGTGGGATAGCGGATTCTGCTCGGCAAAATACATAATGACCATTCTGTTCTTTGTGAGGTGTTCCTCCTTGAAACCACAGGTCCTTGATAGCGCTGCCTCTGCCCTGAGGATGTTCTCCTCTGCCTAAGAGCAGACCTCTACCTGAGATCACATCAACCCCTCTCTTGAAAACTCAAGAGTCAGCGTGTCATTACGTAGAAAATGAAACAAACATTCTCCGGCTGAGTATTTAAAGTCTGTGCACGTCCTAAACCGGCTTCACTACCTCGTTTGGCATGTGACTCCAGCAGGAGACACACTCGATGCCCCCAGGAATTATTGGATAGGGCACCATTTGCCTTTTGGTGTTTGGACTGTCTTCAGCAGCACGACATTCCTGTGTGTCATTCCGTGTCTGCGTCCAAATCCCATTCTTAAGCGGAGCCCGTCGTGAGATTAGCACCCATTCTAATTCAGCAGGATCGCACCTCATCTTGTTCATCTCCAAGCACTTTATTTCTAAACAAGGTCTAACTCGTGGGTGCAGGAGTTAGGACTACAACATATCTTTTCTTTCTTTTTCTTTTTTTACAGGGTTAGGGGGGCACAGTACTAGTCATAGTTTTGTTACAATACATGGTGTGTGTGTGTGTGTGTGTGTGTGTGTGTGTGTGTATCACTCATTTTGGTGTGATTCTGTTTTATTTTTGAGAAGGAGTCTTGTTCTATAGCCCAGGCTGACCTTGAATTTTGCTAGTTTGGGTTATAGCAATATATACTTTAAAGAGATGTGTTTTTGTACCTCAAATTCTTTGCATTATTGCTATTGTTGCTTTTCAGGGAAAGAATTCATGTTTTGGCTACTTGTTTTGTACTTTTGTTGGTGTGGAGTTGAGAAGTGAGGCATTCTGACCAAGCCGACAGCACCGTGCAGTTTAAAGTTTTTATTGTCCCTGTCTAAGCTTAGGTTTAGTGCTTGTAGGTGTGTGTACCCGTTGTAGCGCACAGGTAGAGGGCAGAGGGCAACTCAAGGGAGTGGGTGGTTTTTTTTTTCCTTTTTTTTTTAAAATTTATTTATTTATTAAAGATTTCTGTCTCTTTCCCGCCACCGCCTCCCATTTCCCTCCCCCTCCCCCAAATAAGACCCCCCCCTCAGCCCGAAAAGCAATCAGGGTTCCCTGTCCTGTGGGAAGTCCAAGGAACCCCCACCTCCATCCAGGTCTAGTAAGTTGAGCATCCAAACTGCCTAGGCTCCCACAAAGCCAGTACGTGCAGTAGGATCAGAAACCCATTGCCATTGTTTTTGAGTTCTCAGTAGTCCTCATCGTCCGCTATGTTCAGAGAGTCCGGTTTAATCCCAGGCTTTTCCAGACCCAGACCAGCTGGTTTTTTGTTTTGTTGTGTTGTGTTGTGTTTCTCTCTTTCTGTAGGTGCCATCCCAGAGACCTTCCCAAGGTGACAAAGCAGGCCCAGCTGGAAGTCTGGCTGCAGGCCTGTCTCATTCCAAAACATCACGTCACCATACTTGGCTGTAGTTTCCTCTAGGAATATTTCAAATGCCAAGTGCCAAAATGATGCTGACTGGATGTTAAACCAAGATAGTATTCATATGGGAGGATAGAGTTTTTCTCCTTTTATGAAATACTTTGAAGGCATTTGGGTTAAAAAAAAAAAGTTGGACAATCTGATACACACACACACACACACACCCCTACCTTCTCTTCTTCCTCTATTCTCTGCCTCTATTTTATCTCCTTTTTTTTTTTTCTTTTTTTAAGACACGGTCTCGCTCTGCAGTCTAAACAGACCTAGAATAGAGTCTAGGCTGACCTCAAATTTGCAGTCCTTCTAAATACCACCGCATCAAACAGCTGCTTTTTATTTTATTTTATTTTATTTTATTTTATTTTATTTGAGACAGGGTTTCTCTGGGTGTAGCCCTGGCTGTAGAAAGCTCTCTGTTGACCAGGCTGGCCTCGAACTCAGAGATCCACCTGCCTCTGCCTCCTGAGTGTTGGGATTAAAGGCATGTGCCATCCCTGCCCAACTATCTCCTGTCTTTTAAGTGAGAAAGAATGTGAATCTAATAAAATGTTATGGTGATCATTGAATTTGAATTCTAGAGATACTAGCTGAAATTCTAACTGGTCGCTCTCAAGGATTGCTGTGTATGCTCTGCCGCTTTGGCAGATGTAATTCTATGTGCAGTAGGGATCGTACAGATACTATAAAAGGACTAAGTCCTTATCTTTCTCTCTTTCTTTTCTATTTGTTTTGAGAGAGGGTATTGCGTTTTGTTGCCTTGGCTAGCCCAGAACATGCTCGTCAATTAGGCTGACCTAGTGCTCACAGAAATTTGTCTGCTTCATCCTCCTAAGTGCTGGGATTAAAGATACGTGCTCCCATACTTAGTGGTGATTAAATCTTTGTTGCTTTTTCCTACTTTTTAATAACCTCATCCTGTATATTGTCTGTTTTATGGTTTGGGATGGAGCTCAGGGCTTTCACAAATGCCAAGCAAGCACCTTCCTACTGAGTTGTAGCCCCAGCCCTTGGACCTTGACACACATTTCAGAGGGGTTGTTGATGTTGTTTATGGTTTTGTTTGGTGTTTTTGTTTTGTTTTTGTTAGGCAAGGTCTCTGTATTCTGTACTTCAGGCTGTCCTGGAGCTTACTATGTTACCAGGATGGCCTCAAACTCTCAGAGATCCACCTGCCTCTGTTAGGATCACCACACCTAGCCAGAGAGTTTGAATATCCTTGTGTACATTTTAAATTTGGTGGTTTGGGTGGTAGTCATCGGACCTCATTTTGCCAGAACTGTCCAGGAATAGCACACACAGAGGGCCAGCAGGAATCGGTCTCAGTCCTTTGCTCTTGTGCTTTCGTCCACAGTGACTTCACCTAACAGCCCTTGCCACATGATGACACCTTGCCACAAGATGGCTGGGCTGTAAGCTGTGGCTCCCATCTGTCAGCTTGGGGTCACGTGGCATTGGGGTCACGTGGCATGCACGTCTCATTGGTCAGACCTTAAACATGGGCTTCCTCTGGACTGAGGGCAGAGGAAAAATGGTTTCCAAAGTAAATTTGCCACAGCGCTCCACGTCAGAGGGCAAGGATGCCAAGCACAACTTAGAAAACATGTCGGTGAAGGAAGGGATGAACAGAAGTTTCTATGTTTTGCAGCTGATGTTTAGGAGAACAAATCCTCTTGCTGCCCCCCCCCCCCATAGTAACATGGTTGGTATTAACCACCGTTGCCTGCAACCAGGAAGAACCAAAGGCAACCCAGCTTCTCACTCCCGGGAGTGAGCTTAGCGTGTTGGAGCTCGTGTGTGTGTGTGTGTGTGTGTGTGTGTGTGTGTGTGTGGCTAGTGTGAAGCCCTTTCTGTATTTTGTTTAATCCGCGCAACAGGTTCCACACAGATTACTCCAGTGGCCAAGTGGAAGGTGAAGCCGTTTGGACTTGACTCCAGCTGTGTCTGACCATACTTACACAGTCTACTTGGATATTTTCCATCTGTCCCTCCTTTATCTCCTGCCCAGTTGTCACCCACCCTGTCATTGTCCTCCCCATGTCCTCTAGTGGAGTCTGCCAGAGCAGTTGGCACCCCTTCTGCCTCAGGCACATCCTCTTCTAGATTCAAGCCGGTTGCACTGCCGCCGCTGGTGGTCACAGCTTACAGCGGGCGTAGTTGGCGTCTTGGCTCCCTGTGCCTGCCGGCCAGCGTCCACTCCCACCTCCGGATTTTCTTAGGGCAGCAGCTATCTGATCTCTTATCAGTGTCAGCTTTCCTTGGCTGCTCTTTGTGTTCGGAGCCCATCCTGTCTGGGCCTGCTTCAGCTCCCCCACCCCCATCCCCATGGGGCTGGGGAGTAGCTCTCTGGTTTTCCTCTCTCCCTTTCCTGTGCTACATTTTTGCGGGTTGTGCGGTATTCATGTGAGCTGTTCATTCTTCAGGTCTGCGTTTAAATGTCGCTTTAAGTTCTCAGTGACGTCTCTGTCCCCCTCACTCCTTAAATGTCACCTTTTGGAGACACGGTCTTGCTATGTTGTAACCAGGCTGGTGTCTCCCAAGTGCTGAGATGGACGCCAGGCTCGGAGACTCTCTCGTACCTCTAGTTTCCTTCCTTGGACTTAAGTTTGTAGTTGTATATTTCTGTGTAACTATTAGGTTATTAATATCCCCCAGTCAGCCTTGAACTTCATGAGGACAGGGACTCAAGTCATTTTGATGATTCCCTAGCACCTACAGCGCCTCGACTACAATACACACTACATGCGTGTTGAATGGATTGCTAGCCGTGTGCTGGGAACACTCCTCTTGTGAGTTGTTCCTTTCTCTAGTTTCTGCTTTCTGATAGAATTTGTTACTACGGTGTAAACCTGCATTTTTTTTTCCCCTTAATGCCTTTTACTTAGGAACAAACCATGTTTCCGTCATTGCTCATCATGATGGTTAGCAAATACGTTTGGTTTCAAAGCCTCTGCATCAAGCCAGACATACAGGGAAAGTACACAAGCCTTAGGCTGCGTAACTGCCGCTAGTTCCGCCTGAGCAGGGGTGGCTGGCTTCTCATTCCTGAGTCCATAGAAGCATAAACAACTCCCTTAACTCCTGGGTGCTTTCCCCAGAACCCAGGCATCTGACAGCCCCCTCTGTGTGCCTTGCAACTTCTCTCTGCCGTTTGTGCCCCAACTGGCTCTGGAAGGCAGTGCTTTCTCTCCAGGGATTTCTCCCTACACCAGTCTCGCCTCTCCTGAGGGTCGGCACTATTCCCGCAGCCGCTTTCTGGCTGGCACACAGGCCCATTGGCTGGAAATCGTGTTTGCTCGTGATGGCACCAAGCACTGAAGACGACCTAACTTTTTTCTCTTTTGAATCCACAGTTGGTCATGTTCGGAGCTGGACCTGAGCGACATTCGCCTGATAGTGTACCAGGACTGTGAGAGGAGAGGCAGACAGGTCATGTTTGATTCCAGAGCCGTTCAGAAGACAGAAGAGGCAGCTGCTCAGGTATGGAATGCCCGTGGGCTTTCCGGTCTATGTTCCGTTTGAGCTGTGTTGTACCGGGCCAGCAAGGATCCAGAAGAACAAGCGAAGCTTGCACCCCAATGGGCAAGCGTGTGTCCTGAACATGGGTGAAACTTAACAGGCAGTTACGGTAGGCCAACCTTGTCACCCAGAAAGATGCATTTGCTGGTGCTTGTAATCAGTAAGACTTTGTAAGCATAGTAAGAAAATACATTGCTGAGATTCATGAAGCGCTGGAGTATTTGCCAGAAGAGAAGTTCATTCTGTCCTGGTTTTCTCATAGACAAAGGTGTGGCTCGTGCCTGTAGTCCAGCACTAGATAGGCTGAGGTAGGAAGATGGTGATCTGGGGCTAGCTTGGGCTACATAGTAAGCCTGTGTTTCAGAAACCAAAATAAAGAAAAGATGTTTTACAACATATGTTCAAACAGAATGAAAAGGCCTCCTCATTGGAGGGCCTCAGTGCGTGCGTATGCACGGTCTATATGCACGTGGACTGTCTGCACGTGTGTGCATTGTCTGTACACGTGTGCACTGTCACCTTACCTCTTCTAACCAAGAAACCTTTCCTTAATTTCCCTGTTGTGTATTGGGGGGGGGGGGGGAGGGGGATGATGGGCACTGGAGGTGGGAGGAATGGCCAGTGAAGACAGGAAGAATCTCGACCTGTTTGATCCAGACTAGGAAAGATGAAATCGTTTGGGAATACCCTTGCCCTCCCTGATCTCTGGATGTCAGCCAGGATACATCTAATCTGTAGACCATTCTCTTCAGTATTTGTTCAGATGCTTACAGATTCAATAAAGCCACTGATACTCACTCTTTTCTTTAATTACCTGCTTCCCACACTAACCAGATTCTGATAGTCTGTAGATTGTGGTTAAAAGAACGGTTACAACAAGGCCTTTGACTCCCAAGGGCCAGTGGGCCGTTCTTCAGCTTTAGTTCCTAGAAGTGATTTTGTGGGGGTGTGCAGGCTGTTGCCTGCACGTGGGAGCCAGAGGACAGCTCTGTGGCGTTGGTCCCTTCTTCCACCTTTAGGTGGGTCCCGGGGATCAAACGTAGTCACGAGACTTGCGGGACAAGTGCTTTTCATTGCTGAGCTTTCTCCCTGGCCCTTGTTTTCCAGCTTTTGATAAGAATCTTGGTTTGCAGGAAGGAAATGTTTGGTGGAAGGCGTTGAGCCGGGTGGATACGGCAGCACTTAGGAGGAGTTCTGCCAGACTGTTAATCTTTATACCAGTGGCTGGGCTTGGTAGGTGGGTGGAGGAGAAAGCTGAGAAATCTCTCAGATGATTCACATAAGCTTTAATGGCAGATTGGGTCTGGGAGCTGAGGTGAGCCAGCTCTTGATCCCTTTATTTACCGGACAGGAGAGGGCTCTACCCAATGCTTCTACCAGAAGGCTGAGCTGCTGATGACGGCAAAGAGGGGAGATGATTTTCACGGGGAACTGGAGTAAGTCAGCATACCTGAGCAGGGATAACTTGATCATCTCTATCGGTTTCCTAGACATTTTCTTTTAATTAAAAATGGCAACATAGGATCAGGAACATTTTTGTAGCTTGCCAAAGACTGCAGGAGAAGCCAATTGGTAGCCTGCCCTGTACCAGCTGCTATTTCCAGCCATGCTGATTGCCCAGTCCTCCTGCAGTCTGCCTGGAGAGGTACTTCCTCTCATAGCTGTCAGCCCTCTGAGAGGCTGTTTCTGGTAAAGAGGTCTTAAGTAGCAGTTGGAGCTGAAGAGCATGTTGAGGGCATGCATGCAGGATGCTCAGCACTAACCCTGCACAACCTCAGGTTCCATCGCTGCTGCAGTGCCTGCTGGAGACCAGCACCTTTCATGTTCTCTTTACGCTCCTTTTCCGATCCAGCCCCTGCCCAACCTCATCCCCTTGACGAGCACAAAACGCCGTGAGTTTGAATCGGCACATGACGGCAAGCATGTGCTTTAGACCACCAGTCACAGTGAGATTAGATAAGCTGCCGTTGCATTCCTGGGTCCCCGAGCAAAGGCGATGGAAGAAGGGAAGGAGGAGGCCAAGGAGACTCAGCAGAAGTCATTTCTCACGGAGGCTGCAATGGAGAGAGTGTTCTCTTCTGGGGGCGGGCGAGGGCATCTTTATCTTTATGTCACCGTCATAGAAATTAGCAGGGAGCACTTCGGGGAGTCTAAAGTAGATCGCCCTCCGGTACCTCTGACCTTTAAAGACCACGTTCCCGTCACACGCTCTGGGGTTCACAGTAGCTCCTGTTTCAGGGCTCGGGCTTCATTTTTCACAAGTTCATCCTGGTGGTTTCCTTCCCTGCGCTTATGAAGGAGTGCTAGAAGAAGTATGAGAAGCACAAGCCCGCCCACCCGCCCGCCTGCCCGCCCGCCTGCCCGCCCGCCTGCCCGCCCGGGCTAATAGGTTTCTTTTCTCAGTAACATTTAGTTGGTAAAATTTTGAAAGTTTGTGGTCATTTTTCTCCTCATCAGTTCCATGTGTTAAGACTACATAATACTAAAATCTCCTAAAATCTGTAACAGGGAGTAGTATTTGTCTATGACTTTTACAGTGTAAATTTTTAATGTAAATACTAACAGACATAGTGTACTCTTTAAATAGTTTATCAGCTATCCCCCTGTCTCGGTCAATCTCTCTCTATCATGTCTGTATCTGTGCAGACATCTCCTTCGGCTTCCCAACTGTCCCAAACTCCCAGGAATGATTTTGTCATCATAAAGAAGAGTTAAACAGAGCTTTTGTTTTTAATGCAATTCAGACATCCGAATGTTTTGACAGATAATCCACTTGATAAAGAGTGTGGGTAAAGCCTGACAGACTTGCCTGCCTTTCTTAATCCAGAAAGCAGAGGATGTCCCTGTTAAAATGTCAGCCAGGTGCTGTCAAGAACGCGGGAGTGGCGGCGGCAGCTCTTTCCACAGCTCTGGAGGATCTTTGCAGCAAGCTAAGGAGCAGCTTCCAAAGTACCAAGTAAGATTCGTTGTCTCTAGAACAGCCGTAAGTGTGGGCACACGCTCTCAAGAGAGGTGCTGTTGCTTTGCTCTTGTTGGTTTTGTTTGTTAGAGGCCGGTTCTCCAGTGGTCCAGGCTGGCCTCTAACTGGCTATATGGCTGAGGATGACCTTGAATTTCTGACCCTCCTGCTGTCACCTCCCAAATTCTGTGGTTTTCAGATGTGTACCACATTGAACTTGACACATTCTCCCCCTGTAGTAGTCCAAGCAGGCATGACCTCACCACGGAGGCCAGGTTGATCTCAAATCTTCCTGTCTCAAGTTTCCCTGGTGCTCGGATTATAGGCACATACCACAGTGACCAGCTTTCTGGTTTGTTTGTTGTTTTAATTTTAATGTTTTATTATTTTACTCATTGTGCATTGGATGTAAGTCTGTGTGAGGGAGTCAGATACCCTGGAACTGGAATTCAGACAGTTTGTGGGCTGCCATGTGGGTGCTGGGAATTGAACCTAGGTTCTCTGGAAGAGCAGCTAGTGCTTCTAATTGTTAAGCCATCTCTCCAGCCCTCCCTGTTCTTACTTTTTAAACCCGTTCAGAATATTATCTCTACTGTTACTGGTTAAACAAGGCCATGGTGATTACCAGCAGCCAAGGGTGAATGAATAAGCCTTGAGTTTTAAGACTCGTGTGGCACATTTTGCCCATATTTTACAGTGCTCAGTGCTAGTTGAGAATCTTGTACGAAAAGGCAAATTATAAAACGGAGAGAGTGGGTAGAATTTATTCGTAGGGAATATGAGAAATCAGCTGGGTTGTGCCTACAGCAGAAAGAGGTTGTTGGTATGAACCGTACCCGGAAGTGAATCCAGCCGGCATTAGCAGCACTAACAGGTTTAGCTTTCCCTTTCCTCTTTTGTCATTATGCAGAGGCAGAGAGAGAGAGAGAGAGAGAGAGAGAGAGAGAAAATTTGTATTTAGGTCTGTATATATTGGCATTAAGACACTGTGCAAAGATTCAATGAAGCGTACTGAGGAGCTTCCTTTATTTTTTTCTTCATGCCGAGAGCGCACTTGCAGAGCCTGGCTGTTGGACTTTGGTCAGGCTGTGCTTGTGGGCCTGTAGTACACTCATTTGTTTTATGCTTTTCTTTGACTTGTCCACAGCGTGTCATCATGGATGGCAGTTGCTGAGACAGTGGTTCTCAACCTGTGGGCAGTGACAGCCTGCATATTGGATACTTACATTACGGTTCCTAGCAGTAGCAAAATTACAGTTATGAAGTAGCAACAAGATAATTTTATGGTTGGGTCACCACCACATGAGGAACTGTATTAAAGGGTCGCAGCCTTAGGAAGGTTGAGAACCACTGCTCTATGACATTTTATAGCCAAAGGAGAGGTGTTGATCTAGAAGTAAGTCATAGGGGCTTTTCTTGTACTTAACAAAGCAAAAGAATGGAGGGAATGCTGCTGGACAGGAGCAGCTATATTCAAGGAGTGATCTGAGAAAGAAGAGATCCAAGGAGGAAGACAGTAGATGTGTTTGACAAAGTAAATGCATTTGGTAGAGTAAATTTGAATGTGTCTACTGGATTTGAAGGATGGTGGAAGATGGAGGTGATCAGAGCTGACAGGATCAGTCAGGCAAACCCAGGCTTCTCTGAGTCAGAAAGCTGGCGTAACACCTCATAAGAAACTGGTTAGAAGTTGGAAGTGTTTTTGAAATATTCTTAATAAATTTTAGAGTGACAAGATCTCCTTTATCTCCTCGGTCCTCACTCAGCCCTGCGTGGACACGGCTGCAGCCTTGCAGGTTTTCTTTGCTCTGGCAAAGCAGCACAGCCAAGGCAACCAGCAGAAAGAGTTTATTGGGGTTTATGGTTCCAGAGGGCCACAGTCCATCATGGCAGACCAAACATGTGGTAGCAGGAGCAGGCAGCTAGGGTCTCACATCTTTAACCTCGAGTATGAAACAGAAATCAAACTGGAAATGAATGACAGGAGTTGAAACTCTCAAAGCCCTCCCCCAGTGACACACGTTCTTCAGAAGGGCACACGTCCCAAACCTACCCGAGCATCAAATGGTGTAGGTAGAGATTGCTTGTTCATTTCCCAGTCACCCGGACCCAAAATAATCACACAGAAACTGTATCAATTACAACACTGTGTGGCCAATGGCTTTTGCATATTTCTAGCTAACTCTTGAATTAACCCATATCTATTAATCTGTGTGTTGCCGTGAGGCTGTGGCCTACTGGGTAAGGTTCTGGCATCTGTCTCCTTTGGCAGCTACGTGGCTTCTCTTTGACTTCGCCTGCTTTCTTACAATATCTGTTTGGATTTCCCTCGTGGCTCTCTTCTGCCTTGCCATAGGCCCACAGATTCTTTCTTAACCAATGGTAATAAAACATACTCACAGCATACAGAGGGGAATCCCACTTCAGACTGGTGACCAAGCGTTCAAACATCTGAGCTTATGGGGCAACATTCTCACTCAGATGTCCACACTAGTAATTATTTAGTTGGATAATACCCATGTTTCTTGTCAGGATCTGCTACGTACCCAAAGAGATAAACATATTTAGAGTTTATAAATGGAGAGGAATTGTCGTTGTGTGAGTACGTTGTATATAGGGAAGAAATAAAATATAGTAATATTTGTGAACTTTATCAGATAATCGCTGTGTCCATAATAACTGAGGTGGAGGGGCTGGAGAGATGGCTCAGAGGTTAAGAGCACTGACTGCTCTTCCAGAGGTCCTGAGTTCAATTCCCAGCAACCACATGGTGGCTCACAGCCATCTATAATGAGATTTGGTGTCCTCTTCTGGCAAACAAAACTGGAAAGAATGTTGTATACATAATAAATAAATAATTAAAAAAAATAACTGAGATGGACAGCTGTAGCTTTAAGATACTGTCAGCCCACTCAGGCAGAGGCCCAGAGATTAGTAGGCACTGCTGTGTTAATTGACCAATGGTAGTAAAACATTGTGATGTTCCATGTTGTGCTCTGACTGGCTGATTTCCTGTGCAGTACACGAGACCGGCGTCCGATGTCAACATGCTGGGGGAAATGATGTTCGGCTCTGTTGCCATGAGCTACAAAGGCTCCACCCTGAAGATACACTACATACGGTGAGAGTGCCCCTGTGCTGGCCGTGAGACCCCGAAAGCTGATGCCGGCTTCCTAACCTACAAAGCGCCTGTCTCCCCTCTTCTTGCCTTTCAGTTCTCCTCCTCAGCTGATGATTAGTAAAGTCTTCTCGGCTCGAATGGGTAGCTTCTGCGGAAGCACAAATAAGTAAGTGGGATTTCATACCCTGCCCTATGTTTTTATGTATCTCTTTCTAGATAAATTCGTTGAGGACTGTAAGACATTGTTAAATGAATAACAAGATAAATACAGGTTAACAAAGAGGTTTTAGTCATTTTCTAATAACAGCAAGTAAAAAAACTTTGGGTTTTTCTCAAGTGGCCCTAAAGACAGATGATTTTTGTCTATTTTTTGAGAAAAGGTCTCAAAGTCCCAGCCTGACTTTGAACTAAACTGGAACTTTGCTGTGTAGCTAAAGATGGCCTTGAACTCCTGGTCCTTCCGCCTCTCCCTCAGAGTTCTGGGGAAGTAGCTGTGTGCTACTGTATCCAGTTTATAGGGTGGTAGAGAGTGAACCTAGAGCCCATGTATACCAGGCAAAACTATTCTATTTGCCAGGTTGACAAATGTCTCTTGTTTTGGATATGCGTCTGTTCTTCTCTTCTGTTCCTGCTGTCAGTCACCAAGTTTTGATTCCCATGCTGGCAGGGAACTCAAGGTCCTTTCGCCTCTACTTCATGAATACTAGAATTATAGGCATACATTACCATACCTAGGCGACATTTGTTTTTTATGAGTATTTTTCCATGTCTTTGGAATAACCTAAATATTTGTTTAGCTCACTAACTCTCTATAATAAAATATTGAGCTCAGATTTAAGTAAGAAATTATTTGAATTTTATTGTGCTGTTTTCTCTTCAAAGTGTTGGTATTCAGTTTCTTTCTAAACTAATACATTGAAGAAATCTGCCCTGCCCATCTTCATGAGTGATTCTACTTTTCTTAAAGTGGATCATAATTTCTGATTGCGTCCCCGTGAAACAAGCTGCAGAATCATTAATAGATATAGCCGAGATAATGAAGTTAATTCATTTTGAGTGTTCATTGAGAACCGTTGAAATGAATAGCAGCATCTTAGGTGTTATTTGTTAAGCAAAATTTCAAAATGAATAACAGTAAGGAAGGTGTCACTTACTAAAGGATGCTTAGAGTTTGGCGTCTCATTTCAGACACGAAGTGGTTATGAATGCAGTTGCTCAGGTAGTCATGTGGACTGGGCACTTTCAAAACATTTTCGTTTTCCTTCAGCAAATTCCTCCCAACCTCCCATCTTTTCTCCCCTTGGTCGATGTGAAACTTTAGTCTCATAAAGAAAAATTCTGAGAGACTGTCGAGTTGTTGTCTGTAGTTAGGAATCTATTAAAAAAAACAAATGTGTTAACATCTTGATGTCCCCTCCCCATCCCCATCTTGATTTAGCCTGCAGGACAGCTTTGAATACATCAACCAAGATCCCCAGGTTGGAAAACTGAACAGTTTGGGTCCTTGTCGCGCTGGAAGTAACCTAGGTAAAACGAGACCCTCGACGGCTGTTCCCCGAGTGCCGCTGTTGGGGGCGTGTTCTGCTTTATTTGAGTTTGCTGTGTTTTGGGTTTGGTTTCGCGTTATCTTTAACCCGTGTTTATTTGTGTGTGTGCCCCGCGTCCTCTGTGTGTTCTGCTCTAGGTCTGCTGCAGACGTGCAGCGGCAAGCTGCTGCAGGGGGTGTCCGAAGGAGGACCGCTCCGGCTCACCCGCAGCGCTTCTTTCTTTGCAGGTTTGTGTGGAATGCTGAGCTCAGTGTGGCCCACACGTTAAAACTCCTGTGCAGGTTCTAGAAAAACAGAAATCCATTTATTCTTCTCCAGAAACCCAAAGGGCTTCTGTGGCAGGAGATGCTAGTTTCCAATGCAGCCAGAGTCCTGCTGTTTCGAAGTTCCACCTTGTTGCTAATGGTCCAGGTGGGAGCGAGCTGGTTTTGATCCGAAGTGAGCCCTTTGTGTTTCGAGGAGAATTAATTTCTTCTGATTTTCCTAGGCCGCCTCTGCTGCTGTGAGCTGGTTCTCTTGCTGTGGCATCTTTTATCCATCTATTCCCCTGCACCCTCACCTGCATGGAGTTTCTAAGTCACTCTATTATAAGCATGGGAGGGCTCAATCAGGTCTCTCTCTTTCATATTAACTTACTCAAATTATTTAAATGCAGTGTCCAGGTTCCTTACAGGTGTAGTCATCTTGATATTCTGGGTGTTTTCTGAGATGTAACTGGCCTTGCCAGCAGAGAACTGTTCAGTGTCCGTTGTAGCATGATTAGCAACTGTGAGCTAATCTTCAGGACCAACTTAAAGTTGTGAGGAAGGCAAATGGGCTTTTTCATTCTGTTCCTTTTTATAGCCTCACACACACACGCACGCACGCACGCACGCGCACACTAAACATCACAGTTCTCTGATGCCTAATGGAACTGGTCTACTGTCCCTGCTAAGTAGACCACATATAGCTTGTTTATATACTTCCTTCAAAACTTGGAAGATAAATGCTAGCAAGAATGATGTCCAGGCACACAGTGGCTTCTTGTTCTTTCTAAGATTTTCTAGGACGCATTCCCACGTCCCTTTCAGCCCAGTAAATCTGCAGCCCAACCAGTCTGAAGCCTTCTAGATACATTAGTGTTTTCCACATTTTTGCCAGGACATGAGTTTTTCTGAAAAACTCGAATACCATGTCTGGGTAAAAGAACTGGAGGAAAAAAACTGTTAGGGAAAAAAAAGAGTAGATTATTAATAAACATGTCTAGATTTATGAAATGATTTTTCACTATTTCTCTTCCTAAGCTGACTGCAGCTATCACTGAGACTAATTAATTATAAAGCATTTTGAAACTGTTGTACTATTTAGATACTATAAATAATGAGGAAATGGCTAAAATTGACCGCTGACTGTATTAACTGCATGAATGGTTTGTTCATGTCACTCAGAGGAGCCTGTAGGCTCCGGCATAAAGGCAAATGGCTTGTTGGTTTTGCTTCTTGTTATCTTTTTATGTATTTAATTTGTTATCTAGTTAATCTCTATTATATATTAGGCCACTCCTCAATACCAGTAACCCTCTCTGAAATCATATATGAAGTCATTTTTTTGAATGTCTCTGTCTTTGCCGAGCCTGGTCATTAACACTTCCCTTGTGTGTCTCTCTGTCTCAGCACACAGCACACCAGTTGACATGCCCAGCAGAGGTCAGAATGAAGACAGGGACAGCGGCATTGCTCGATCAGGTACTTCCTTTTGCTGGTTTAAGTAACCCGGTGGGGTATCTACAGTGGGAAGTAGGAAGCAGAAAGGTGGTCCTCGCTCCGTCCTTTCTCTTTTTCTTGTTCTTTCTTTTCTCTATATTCTACAACTCTTGTGTGTGAGGATCTGAAACTTGGATGTTCAGCCTCTAGGAATGATCTGTGCACATGAACTAATTTTATATGATACTCAAATTTATATGAGATTGATACATCTCTTCCAGCAGGAAGCCTCATTGTACCAGTTGTACTAGGAATTGGCTTGCTGACTGCTCACTCAGGATGGAGCAGGCCTGTGGTGGTCAGTCTGCCTATGACAGTGCTGCTGCCTGCGTGATAGATAGGACCTGTTCCGCGTGGCGCCACTTCCCTCTGTGTTGGACAGACAAGTGCTGCCCTGCTGGGCTCCCTAGAGTGCTCCTGCCCTGCTGGGCTCCCTAGAGTGCTCCTGCCCTGCTGGGCTCCCTAGAGTGCTCCGTTTCTTTCTGGATGCAGCCTTGTTTTATCCATGTCCCTTTTTTGCTTTTTTTTTTTTTTTGTTGTTGTTGTTGTTTTTGTTTTTTGAGACAGGGTTTCTCTGTAGCATCGGAGCCTGTCCTAGAACTAGCTGTTCAGACCAGGGTGGCCTCGATCTCAGAGATCCGCCTACCTCTGCCTCCCGAGTGCTGGGACTAAAGGTGTGTGCCACCACCACTTGTGTCCCTTCTTGTTCCAAATAGAGATTGAGATTTTGAGAGAACTGACGTCGACAGGAACGTTGCTATGGTTTTCCTAGTTCATTTGCAAGTCGGTAGCAGCTCGTGTGTTTGATAGTCCTCGGGTTTTACAGTTTCCTGTAACTGCTTTTTCTTAATTTTGAGAAGCAGGTAATTGAGGGTCCATGTTCACATTAAATTCATGAATCTGTGCCAGCTAGATCCAGGAGCTTTCTCAAAGCCCGTCAAGGGAACTTGCGACTGTCAAGTAGGAGTTATGAGAGTCAAGGAAGACTCCTTGGGGTTTAAAAATCTCTTAGCCAGTGGGTTCCCCAAGAGTGAGGGCTGACAGTGCCCTCCTGTACAGTGGCCTTTTGTGTGTGTGTGTGTGTGTGTGTGTGTGTGTGTGTATGTGTGTGTATATATATATATCCAATTGCAGGTACTGTCTGCTTGCAGCTGGGAGCTACTCTGAAATCTCCCAGTTAAGTGCACATCTTTACCTGTCGAGGGACTTGGCATTGTCTTAACATAAAGACTCTTCGAGGTCTTACAGTATTCTAGTCACTAAGATTTTTTTTTTCTCTTAATGCCAAACCTAATCATGCGTGTCTGTAATCCCACCAGTCAGTAGACTGAGGCAGGGGGATCATATGTTTTAGGCCAGCCTAGGTTACAGGTGAGTTTAAGGGGAAAAAATGGATGTTTCCTTATGAGCCCAAGAGCCCAGGCTGGAGAGATGGCCCAGTGCTTAAGAACATGACTGTCCTCCAGAGGACTGCGGTTCAGTTCTCAGCATCCACGCGATGGCTCACAACTGTGTGTAACTGCAGTTCCAGGGAGATTATAAGCCTTCTTTTGGCAGACACCAGGAACACATGCTATCTCATTGGCTTTTTAATCGCTGTCATTTTACTTTGTTTTAAAGTAATGACTACATACTAAATTTTAAGGACCCTAAAAGCTTTCCAAATGTCTAAGAGAGCAAAGGCCTGACCTGTCGGTATTGCTGGGATAAACAGAGGTTGCTGTTGTGTTGGGGAAGGACACACCAGATCAGAGTGTGTGCTGCAAGAACTACACCCCCCTGATCACCGAAGGGAGGAGAATATTCGGGTGCTCAGGGAAAGCCCCTGAGAGGGAGAAGTGCAGCGGAGACGGACATGCCAGGAGGGACCTGCTCCCTGAATGCCAAAGCAAGTAGTAGTTTGGTATTGAGAGGACGGCTAGCCAAAGGCTGCGGTGGGAACAGGCTTTGCAGAGCTGTGGCTGGGAGTGGGTAGGCTAGGATCACAGGGATTAGCTCTGGGTGGATGTGTGGTATTTACAGTGTATCATCTCGAAGGAGCCTGTTTGGATGGCTGCGGAAGGCAGAGATTGCCGGCGCCCTCTACCCTCCATGACAGGAAGCACTCTCAGCTGCTGAGCCTTCTCCAGACGCCTTCCAGTAGTGTTTTGTTTTGTTTTAATGATATTGTTCAGTTTTCTTCTTGTAGATTAGGTGTCTGGTATATATTCCCTTTGAGCCCTTCTTGAGTCCCCTCTTGGTGGCATTTTAACTGAGTCTCCTAAGATTTTCTCTGACCACCGAGAAAAGAATTTACTTCTGTCATCCATTCCTTAAGACCCTAGCGTCTTAGTTCATGTTTTACTGCTGTGAAGACACACCATGACCGAAGCCACTTACAAAAGAAACTCTTAATTGGTGGCTTGCTTACAGTCTCAGAGGGTTAATCTATCGTCACCATGGCAGGGGGTGTGGCCACAGGCATGGTGCTGGAGAAAGACCTGAGGGCTTTATATCCTGATCAGCAGGCAGCAGGCAAGGGGGGGCGGGGCAGGCTGGTTAGGTGAGCCTATGGGGGTCATTCTAATTCAGATCACCATGCCTAGTGATTTATTTTCAGAATAGTTACAACAATTCAAAAGAGTTCAGCTCTTATGTAAAAAAAAAAATACTATTTAAGACTAGAAATAGTTTATTCAGATATGGAGATGAGAGGGGACCAGAGAAAGGAGGGTAAGAGTTCTGTATTTGAGGGTCAGAAGCAGGCTGGCTGGTCTCTGTGTGTTTGAGGCCAGCCTGGTCTATATAGTGAGTTTCAGGACAGCCAGAGCTACACGGAAAGAACTTGTCTCAAAAATAAAAACAAGAAGAAGAAAAATGAGGATCAGGAGAGAGGGGATGCTCTCTTATGTGGATGGATTGATTACTTTGCCTAAATTTTACCTCCAAATAGAGAATGAAGAAATTGGCAAAAGAAGACACGTGTCTTAGTTGGGGTTTCTGTTGCTGCGACGAAACACCATGACCAAATAGCAAGTTGCGGGGGGCGGGGGGGAAAGGGTTTATTTGGCTTACACTTGAGCATTGCCGCTCATCATTGATAGTCAGGACAGGAAGTCAGGACAGGGCAGGATCCTGACACAGGAGCTGATGCAGAGGCCGTGGAGGAGAGCTGCTTACCTGCCTGCTTTGCCTGGCTTAGTCAGCCCACCTTAGAGAGCCCAGGACCACCAGCCCAGGGATGGCACCACACATCATGGGCTGGGCCCTTCCTCATTGATAACTAATTGAGAAGGTGCCTTACAGCTGGATCTCATGGAGGCATCGCCTCAACTGAGGCTCCTTCCCCTCTGATGGCTCTAGCTTGTGCCACAAAACCAGCCGGTGCAAACCGTAAACAAGCTTTGGAGTGTGATGTTATGTGCGCTGTGTTCTTAGAAATCTGGAGTGCGTATTCCAATGGAAGGAGCAATAATTCCTTTGGCGTTTGTGATGTAAAGCCTGGTCGAGGGTGCACTGATCGGGTCTGCGTGCGGATTTGTGGATTAGGAGGAATCCATGTGGCTAAGAATAGGAGGTGGCTGAGTGTGGGCAGAGTATCGAAATGGGGTGATGTGCATCTGTGATTCGAAAGAGGGGTGTTGAGGCAGGAGGATTGAGAGTTCAGGGGCAATTTAGTTTACATAGCAACAGATAGTGTCAAAAAAACCTGTTGTTTCTTTTCCTCTTATATATAGAAATGTTTGAAAGAGAGAAGTTTTAGTCTCCCCCTGCTGGATGTGATTGGTAGAATACAAAGTTTCAGGCTGAGAGTGTGTATGTATGCGTTTATGGCGTTGAAATACATATTACATATAAATTTGCCATCTTAAACTCTTTGGGGGATGACTATAGATCAATTTTGTAGCTCAGGCTAGCCTGGAACTTGAAATTTATATAGTTAAGGTGGCCTAGAACTCAAGGTCCTCCTGCCTCTGCGCCTCTAGTACGGAGGGTACGGGAATGCACCACCACGCCTGGCATGTTTGTTTATTACTGATTTACTCACTGGAGAGAGGGGTGAACATCTGGGTGCAGATGTGCAAGCACGTGCTGTGTGAGTTTGTATTAGACAGAAGTCAGCCTTGGGTGTTGCTTGCTTCCTGAGATAGGGTCTTTCCCTGGGACGTGGATCTCTCTGAGTTGGCCAGTGAGCCCCAGGGCTTCTCCCGTCTCTTCCTCCTCAGTGCCAGGATTACCAGTGCACACTAGGAACCTAACGTTTCATATGGGTTCTGACTGTCCCCCAGCCTCTATGGAACTCACTGTACATGGATAGTCCAGCGGTACTGAACACAGTTGCGTTCTGAGAACTCGAGCTTGGACGCTCACATTCGGAATTTGCTTCCTTGCAGCTTCGCTGAGCAGCCTTTTGATCACACCCTTCCCGTCCCCGAGCTCCTCTACGTCCTCTTCCAGCAGCTATCAGCGCCGCTGGCTTCGAAGTCAGACGACGAGTTTGGAAAATGGCATCTTTCCAAGGAGGTGAGTTACATGTTTCCGCTGGCTACGGAAAGCGCTACTGTAAACAACATAGGAAACCTGGCAGGGTTATCCTTGCTGTTGTCGGGAGAAGACGACCTGAATCCTTGTGATTAGCTACAGCTTAGTCTGGAAGTTTACAAGTTCAATTGTTAGGGAGAAGATAGTAAATTAAAGCTGAGCAAGTTGGCCTGGAATACAATATGTAGCCCAGACAGGGCTTAAACGCCTTGCTTTGCCTCTGCTTCCTAAGTATAAGGATTAGGAGTATGTTGACACTGTACCCAGCTGGGAAAAAGGTCTTTTTATTTAGAAGTTACTGGAAATGCCTGGATAGCTACACAATGTATATGCTAGATTTGGTGATAATTTAAATAATGCCCTCTCTCTCTCTCTCTCTCTCTCTCTCTCTCTCTCTCTCTCTCTCTCTCTCTAAGCCAGATTCCTTCCAGACATGGCTATAAGTAATAAAGATGGGACACATCTCTTCCCCTGGTTACAGTGATTCCAGTGTGGTATTTAAGGCATGATCCCTTTGTGGCACTTAAATTCTTAGACTAAACAGCATGAAAATGAGTATATGTGGCTCACCACACCCCGTCTGTGTTCTGTGCACCGCCATACAGTTTGTGAACCGGGCAAGGGGCTGGAGATTGAAACACACAAACACACAGAGACACAGGTCATCCTTGATGCCAGAAATGCCCCAAGAATGCCCCCTTTATTGTGACCAGAGGCAGCTTATATAGGGATAGCCACGCCCCAGCCAAACACACCAGAAACCATTCCCCTGCCATCAGGAACTCCTGAAGGTCTCGTGCTCAGAGCAGCTGTAGGCACTCAGATCAGGGGAAAACAAGTTTACAAGAAATTCAGGATCTGGGGGCTCACTGCTCCCAACAAGTGTACATAGAGATAGCCTTAAGGTATTATTCCCTACCTTTATGTCAGTGTGGTTTTGAATCTAAAGTTTATTCAGTTGTGTTCGGTGTATAGATTTGATGCTAGACCAGTAGCGTCCAGGCCCTTCTTTTTATAGCTCTAAAAATGTAAAGGTAATTTTCAAACATGTCACTAAAATAATTTGTGTCAGTAATTGAGTCTATAAAAATCAAATTGAGTTTGTAATCACTGTGTTTGGAGAATCTGTGAAGGTGGTCCAGCCCTGAGCTTGTGTTGTGGTGGTTTATAAACAGGGGGGGGGGGGGAAGAGGACAGTAAACAGGTGTCAGGAAACATTGGCACATGATAAATAAATACCATGAAGGTGTGTGGTACATTGGGACTCGGAAATAAGAAACATGGTGGGTGGGTCCTCGTGAAGGCTGTTGAGAGCCCTGTAGAAAGATCAGCTGTGCAGTGCGAGCTGGAGACACCTCTTCTGTTCAGATCCCTAGAGAGCAACATAAAAAGCTCACAGCTGATCCTTCACTGAGCCGCCGCTCTTTGGTGCATGAACTTCAAGTGGAGTGATGGATGAGGTCATGGCATCTGCCACGTGACAGAGCACAGTAACTAGGCCTCGGGTGCGTCTTCCTCTGTGCATCAGGTTACTGGAGGTTCAGCCTCAGTGTTGTTAGGAGAGAAACTGGATGAGCGAGTCAAGTGGCCAGACAGGGCTTAGAATATGGCCACAGATTAACATTGGCGGTGCGTGCCTGTAGTCTGAGCCCTTGGAGGTTGACACAGTGAAAACTTGCGTTCAGGAACAGCCTGGGCTACACAGAGAGACCTGTCCCAAAAAAGCAAAACTTTGGCTCTCAAGATGGCTCTGTGGTTAAGGCATCAGCAGCCAAGCTTAATGTCCCAGGTCTGAGTCTCAGGATCCAAACAGTGGAAGAGGAGAGCCAAATTCCCAAAGTCAAAGTTCTCCTTTGACTTCCAGATGTGTGCATGGCAAATTACGCAAGCCATATTACACATACAAAATAAAAATGATAATTTTCTTTGAGACATGGTCTCTACATAGTCCTGGCTATCCTGGAACTCACTATGTAGACGAGGGTAGACGAGGCTGCCCTCAAGCTCAGCATAGATCCACCTGCCTCTGCCTCTCAAGTGCTAGGATTAAAGGTGTCTGCCACCATTCCCGGCATGGTCGTAGATAAGATATTGGCCAGTGTGGCTTATCCTCCCTGTCGCTCTGTAGCTTCTGTGGTGTGAAGAGATGGATGCAGAAGGCTATCCACGGAGGCTTCTCTTCACTGCAAGTACTTTTAATTCCTTCAGATTTAGGTCTGAAGCTATCTGTAGCGTGTCTGAACCCAGAAGACAAACTGAATGGAGACCTGGCATTGGGAGCTGTGGATAGTTCCTGGATAGGAGTCTCCACCTAAAAAAGTATCTTACCTTCTGATAGCCTGGTCACATAGTCAGGACTGGCTACATAGTTTATGGGACCAGTGCAAAGTGAAACTGCCAAGCCCCTCCTCATAAGGCAAGGAGAATGTTAGTGTAAGTGCTAGCGTGCAAAGCTTGCATTTAAAAATAATCTAACTTAAAATATAATAGTATATTACATAGTATAATATATAAAATATAAATTATAAAAATAACATTTTGTGTTATTTTTAATAGGGTATCAAACAGTATCCTGATTCATTGTTAGTTTTTTTTTTTTCTAAGTATTTATATCCCTCTCTGTTACTGTGACTAACCTGGAAAGACTACACAGCAGTTAGGTTGTGGATCTCAGCCCCTTCTGGAGGAAGATGCTGTTGAGGGTACTGTAGCCTGCCTCCCTCTGCTGTTACTTCCTCCCTTCCCCCCATTCCTGCTCTTGTGTTCCGAGACTGACTGACCTGGAGCCTGAGTGTTGGGGCTATCGATACCCAGCCACTCTTGGCTGAGGATTGCTTCTTACGCTGATGACAGAATCTCACTGTTTCTGGCTTTGAGAAATGCACAATAATTAAAAACATCCTCCTGCCCTACATGGCAGTGTACACCTTTGATTCTGACTCTTGGGGGTTGAGACACATGGATTTCTATGACTTCAAGGTTAGCCTGTATATATGTAGCAAATTTTAGGCAAGCCAGGGCTACATGAGACAATCATATTAAAAAAGCAAAAAAAAATTAATTTTAAGATAAATCAAAAATCCTTCCTAAGAGAGTTATAGGTAGTTAGGACAGTTCTGCTCTGGCTTCAGGCTACCTTGTTGTGCCAGGTGGCAAGCTGTGGTATTAGGCACCTAGGTGGCGGTGTTACACATCCTGCAGCTGGTAATAGCTCTGCTATCTGCAAGGATAAAGGCACCTCGGGTATTTTATCTCTTGGAGAAAACCGCCCCAAGTCCCAAAGGAACCAGACATGGAGACATGCCCCTTGGAAGCCTTTTGATTAGTAAATTGAACAAAGTTTCCAGTGGGCTGTTCTTAGACTTAGCGTATTATCTGTTTCATAGTTTCAATCTGACTTCAGCAATAATTGTGCTAAATAGCCCTGATATTGGTTGTAGTTTGTCTATATCAACTAAAATGATGATGGTTTTTATTTTAAGTGATTATGATTTTAAGTTCTTTTTTTTTAAAAATATATTATGTATACAATATTCTTTCTGCGTGTATGTCTGCAGGCCAGAAGAGGGCACCAGACCTCATTACAGATGGTTGTGAGCCACCATGTGGTTGCTGGGAATTGAACTCAGGACCTTTGGAAGAGCAGGCAATGCTCTTAACCACTGAGCCATCTCTCCAGCCCCCTGATTTTAAGTTCTTATATATCAATATATTTAATTGTAACAAAACACAGCTTTGTTTCATTTGAGGTAGGATCTAACTCCAGCCCACAGTAGCCTTGAACTCATGGTCCTCCTGCCTTGCTTCCATGTGATAGGGTTAAAAGCGTGAACTACTATACCCCCTCTACTTGATTTCTCTATATGGAAAAGACCTAAGTGTGCAGCCGTGGTTCTTCTGTCTTGAAACATGTGGGCTGATCTGTGCTTCCATCTTTCCCGTGGAACCGCAGCCATCACAGTGCCTCCAATAGCATGAGCTGGGGCTGGTGGGGCAGGCGGGGTGGACATCTGGTCATCCAGCAAGCCAAGAATGGCAGACAGCTATCCTAGGTTGTAACACTAGCATCCTTACCGGAGAGCTATCTGTTCCCCAGGCAAGCACTGCTTCAGTTTCTCTATTTATAGAAGAGCTTGTGTAGCTTACCTGGTGACCTGGAGAGAGACTCTGGAGAGAAGTGTCTGGTTATATGATTGAATTCTGTGACACATGCCCAAACATCCCTTATTGTGGGATAATACCTAAAAGATAATTAAGGCTCTCTATGATTTATTCCAGTTTGGATATTGACCCAGGACTACAGACTGAAGCTGGGGAGCTTTAGATTTTAGTGAAGAGTTGTTGCCGGTAAGATCTAGTTTCTGCTCAGCGAGGAAGGAGTCACAGCAGTTCAGCAGGTGGCACTCTCTGCTGGGCTTACACCGATAGCCAAGTTGACTGTCGGCGTGGAGACAGTAGAGATGGAGATGAAGAGTAAATAGAGCCCGGTGTTGATCACAGTTTGGCTATTAAAGACCACCTTGGCTTCAGGAGGATTGGAATGATGATACAAGCGGTTTGCTTTTGAGAAAGAGTAGAGCAGTCAGCAAAGAGGCAAGTTTTGCATTATAGCTCAGAAGAATATTTTGTTGCTATTCCCTTTTTTTTTTTTTTTTGAAACAGGGTGTTGCTATCCCAACCTGTCCTTGAACTTGAGTTTAAATCTACCTCTTCAGTTTACCTCAGCCTCTTGGGATGGGACTTGTAGATGTGTCCATGCCCGGACAGAAATCAACTTGTGCGCAGAAACAAGCTTTTAATACAAGGACTTCACAACAAAGACTAGGAGCTTTTTAAAATACCCGATCTCTTCCCTTGTGAAAATGTGACATTCTGTGTGATTCTCAGAGCTTTTTCTGGTGATTGGGATCTGGAGATTTCTGAGTTGGTAGATATGGTATGACACTTGGTACATTCACACGACACCCACAGATCAGGCGCTGCCATGTCCCTCTTCCCACATCTGAGGGATGCTAAGGAATGCAGAAACATGTCCCTCAGAGCCTAGAGCAAGGAGCTTTTTCTTTTAAACAGATCTTCTAACCGTGCAGCTTGGGTGTGCAGATGTTAGTATGATCCAGATATAGTTTAAAGCGTACAGAATGTTATAGACTTGGAATAGAGCCCAAAAGATGGTAAAGTTGGCCACTAAGAGAGCATGTGTTGGGGGCTGTCGTGTTGCAGGCTAGCTGCACACATCTGCAGTAGCCTCCGACTCTCGCTGCAGTGCCTTTGGAGAACAGAGCAAACGCTCTCCTTTTCACTCTGTGTTAGTAGCTGTGTGGTCGCTTGCCCGGCTTTTCACAGCATTTAAATCAGAGTTGTGGTTCAACCAGAATTGTATTATCCCTAAGACAGATCGGATATGTATCAAGAATTTATTGGCTCTGTAGTTCTTTTATTACAGAAGCCGCCTCTCAGAAGGATCATAAGTTCTTTGAGAACTTGCCTGTACCCAAAGAGTGTTGAACCTTGCTGCTTAGTGGCTTTCCCAGAGTTCTCAGTCAGTCAGTCACTTGGCTTCATCAGGGCGTTTAAAGGAGTAGCTTCCTCTGGTGGCTTTAATAGCCTTGGGGAAGGCACTAGTAAGCCTTGAAGTGTGCATCTGTGTACACAGAATACTCCGCAGGACCACAGGACCGGTCTTCAGTGTCTCATCTATTCTTGCCTATCAACAAAAACCAAGGACCGATTTCATTTGTTTCTTTGTTTGATACAAACCAATGTGTGCCAGAGGGCTTGTATAGACATCAGAGGGCAGCTCTCAGGAGTCGGTCCCTGCCTTCTAGCTTGTTGAGGCAGGGTTTCTCTTGTTTCTCGTGTGTGTCGTGCAGTGGCTTTCATTTGAACTTCTCTTGATGGCAGGGTGATGATGTGTGGTAAGTGGTCCTTCAGTCTCCTTGACAAAGGAGAGAGAAGATGATGATCTGAGGCAGGTGAATGACCAGCTCAGTTCTCGGTGTCTGCCTTGCTTCCTGAGGTATCGTCACACGGCAAGACAGCTTACCTTCAGTGATTCACTGATCCATGGCCGCTTCAATTTCAAACTTAATTTTCCTCCAGGTCAGCGGATGAGATGTTTAGCTTGGCTGACGAAGCCTCTAGCTCCAATCCAGCCATGGTGAGAAGGAAGAAAATCGCTATCAGCATCATCTTTTCCCTGTGCGAGAGAGAAGCAGCACAGCAGAACTTCCAGGACTTCTTTTTCTCCCACTTCCCCCTGTTTGAATCTCACATGAACAGGCTGAAGAGTGCCATTGAGAAGGTTAGGGGATGGGGGATGTACGTGCTCAGGGGTACAGCGTGTACAAGGGGTGGGGTGCAGCTCAGCTCAGGGGTAGAGCACTTACACAGCGTGTGCAAGGCCCTGGGATCCATTCCAAGCAAAAACACTTCAATAAGAAAATGAAAGGTAATAAGATTGAAACCTACTGACAAACGGGAGATATTTGCAGCCAAAGACAGCACTTGTCTGTGTGTGTCAGATGGCCTGCATAAGGAAGTCAAAATGTGCCCTGGAATGATGGGTCTTGGGATTTTTAAGGTTGGAGATCCGACACTGGTTGCTGTAGGGAAGGAAATTACTGCTTTTTGATGAGGGGATGCACCATTGCTATGTGTTTTAATTTCTTATAACATCATCGTTCAGCCTGGTCTAGAGAGCTAGTTCCAGGACAGGCTCCAAAGCCACAGAGAAACCCTGTCTCGAAAAAACAAAAAAACAAAAAAACATCATCGTTCATTAATGAGCGCTAGCTGGTCAGTTATAAAGGAATTTCTTCTCCGAGAGTAATTTGCCTCACTCTCTCCCATGAAGGCCATGATCTCCTGTAGGAAGATCGCAGAATCAAGTCTCCGTGTCCAGTTTTATGTGAGCCGTCTGATGGAAGCTTTGGGAGAATTCAGGTAAGGTACGAGGTTTGAAACTCCAGCAGGAAATGATGAGCCTCAGTATTGCCAGCTGCTGTGAGCTGCTCGCTCTCTCTCTCTCTCTCTCTCTCTCTCTCTCTCTCTCTCTCTCTCTCAACTTGGGGGACTGGCGGTTTGTAGTCATTTTAATGTCTCCACCTGTGTGAGGACAGGTTGAGTAACACAGCCCCAAGTAATCTTCACTGTGCCTGGCGGTTCTTAATCGGATTAGTTTTCTTCTTTGTTGTGTTGTGTTGTTCTCGTTGTTTTAAACTCAGAGATGCACTGGCCTCTGCCTCCCGAGTTCTGGGATTAAGGCGTGCATCACCTCACCTAGATTAAGGGTATTATTTTCATTAGAACTAGAAAGTAATTTTTAAGGACAAGTCAGTTCCATGATCTATCGTATCATTAATGATGAAGGGGAAACCCCTCTACCCTTTTCACAGACGGAGAAGCTTGGGTTCAGGGGTGCGTCTTATCCCCTAGAGATCATGGATAGTGTGTACATTTGTGGAGACCTAGCTCTACCCTGCCAGGGTGGGTCTGGTGCACATGCCTTGCCTGAGGTCCGTGCCCTGGTCTGGATAGCGAATCTAACTGACCTCTGCCTCCGCTAATCACCTATGGGCACTGGTTTTCTGTAGTCCTTGCCCTCGGAGTGTGGGTGGCAAGGTACTCTGCTCCAGGTGTGGGAATTTCTCCCGCTGTGCTCATCCGAGTTTCTCAGAGCCAGTCTCTCAGTCCGGAATGGAATCTCACGGCAAAGCCGTTGGGAGTGAATGAGCCGAATAGCTGGGAGGTGAAAAAAAATTACATTTCCTAGAATGTTAGACCATTCTTTCATTGATGGGCTCAGTGCTGCTTGAAGCAGTGTAACCGCTTTTTCTGAGCACTGGCTGTGGAAACGGAACTGCTTAGGTTGTTTTGTTTTGAGAAGTACTGTGGAGATGATGGGTGAGCTGTCTCCTTGGGGCAGCTCTAGGTTTGCAGACGGCCTTGCCGGGGTCACACTCAGCGCTGGCTTGTGCTCGAGGGTCTGGATGCTGATCTGAACACTAGTCTTTCAGGGGTGAAAACCGGAAATCAAAAAGCTAAGGTTGTGTACGTAGAAGTCGTTTACTTATTTTGACCGTGAGCCCTCCAGAATCGGACAAAATAATGTACTAATATTTGGAGACTTTTTTGTTTGTTTCATTTTGTTTTTTGATTTTTGGGTTTTTTGTTGTTGTTGTGGGGTTTTTTTTTTTTTTTTTTTTTTGGTTTTTTGAAATAGCGCTATATAGTGAGACCCTATCTGTCCTGGAACTTACTCTGTAGGCCAGGCTGGCCTTGAACTCACAGGGATCCACCTGCCTCTGCCTCCCAAGTGCTGAGATTTAAAAGTGTGTGCCACCATGCCCAGCTGAGACGTGAATTTCGTAGGTAGATCCTAGACCTTGCTACTTACTACCCCTCTCAGGTATCCTCCCGTGTCTACCCCACCCCCGCACTCTTAAGTGGACACCCTTTGATTGTTATTGTTACGTACAGTTCGCGGTCACAGCTTCTTCACTCAGTAAATACTGTTTTTTTGAGGTGTGAGGTTTTTTTGTTCGTTTTCTGTTTTCTATTTTTGCCGAGGTAGATTCGTGTTCTGTCCTGATTGCTTTAGGCACATGGCTACATAGTCTACTCCAAGTATGGTTCTTCTGTCTGGCCAACCTGTGTTCTGTCCTGATTGCTTTAGGCACATGGCTACATAGTCTACTCCAAGTATGGTTCTTCTGTCTTGCCAACCTGTGTTCTGTCCTGATTGCTTTAGGCACATGGCTACATAGTCTACTCCAAGTATGGTTCTTCTGTCTTGCCAACCTGTGTTAATTTGTTTTTTAATTCCTTAAGGCGAACACATATCGAAATTACAGTGATCAGCTTTATTCTTTGATACTAAGATACTCAAAACAACTGTTCTTGTCCCTTCTCTCTTCCTGTAGAGGGACTATCTGGAACTTGTATTCTGTTCCGAGGATAGCCGAACCAGTGTGGCTCACCATGATGTCGAGTACCTTGGAAAAAACCCAGCTCTGCCAGCGCTTCCTCAAGGAATTTATACTTCTGATCGAGCAGGTCAACAAAAACCAGTAAGCGTAACTTGTGGGCAGATCCCAAGCCAGTGTGTGCTCTGCACAGGACGTGGCTGTGTTCTGTATTTGACTAATTTTGGTGTGCTTTTGTCCGTCTTTCCAAGGTTTTTTGCTGCCTTGCTGACTGCAGTGTTAACCTACCACTTGGCCTGGGTACCAACTGTCATGCCTGTTGATCACCCCCCAATTAAAGCCTTCTCGGAGAAGCGTACCTCTCAGTCGGTGAACATGCTGGCCAAAACACATCCGTACAATCCTCTCTGGGCCCAGCTGGGTTAGTACTAATCTGACTGCTCAGAGGATATATCTGATGAAATGGGGGGCTGGGCAAGGCGGGGTGCTGGAAATTATGGCTTGTACTGGCTTTCCAGCCCAGTCGTTCGAGGATTGTCTCTTGCAGGATTGAGACTGCTCCACATCCCTCTCCCTCACAGGTAGCTTTGTTTTGAGGCAGTATTGGTCAACTAAGTTCTCCACTTCGCAGAGGCTGTTCATCCTGTCTCGGTTTCCTTAGCTACTGACAGACTGGGCCAGATGATTCTCTGTGGCTGAGTTGTGATGGGGCAGAGGAGGGCTCCCTCACTTCTCATAGGTTGCTCAGCAAACTCTTGACGTCCATTCGTTAGATCCCAGTACAATTCCTCTCTGCCCAAAGTTATAACCGTCCAAATGTCTCCCAACATTGCCAAGCTTCCCTGGGGGGAGGGGCAACCAAAGGAACTCAAGTGAGAACCATTGCCTGTAGGATAGAGTGTCTGGGGAAACAGAAGACCAGGGGAAAGCTACACATAGGAACCTAGCGCTTCATAGGCGAGACTGGGGTTGCATGCCTGTACTCAGCGAGCGTCAAAGTGACTTTACATGACATTCTGCCCGTGTGCTGGAACTCAGCCTCTCGGATGCAGTAGTCTGCCGCCTGCTGGACAAGGCATGTCCATGACCAGATCATTTGAGAACACTGTAGCACGTGGAGAAGGGTGGGCAAGTGGATGATATGGGGCCCCGAAGCCTTGCACTTGGTTCCTTTCTGCAGGCAGGCACTTAGCTAGCCTTCCTGGGCCTCTTCCTTCTGTGTGTTAAGGATAGAACCTGGCTGGGGCCTCATGTGTAGATAAGCAAGCACACATCAGACGGGGTGGGGTCAGGACTTGTGTTTACTGTGAGATGCAATCGGTGTACAAACACCTTTGCTCTGTTGCTGTTACCTGAAAAGTCCATTGTGGGGCATTTACAGAGGGAGAAAGAGGGTGGATGACCTTTTCCAGGAAGGCTTAGCTGAGGGAATCTCCAAATGGTAATTGGTAGGAACAGCAGTGGGCTGGGGGAAGCACTCTAGTCCTAGCAAGCAGGGTGTTTCAGAAACTGTAACAAACACACAAACAATGTTGCTAGTGCTGTATACACATGCTAATTGATGAGATTCTCACCCTGCCTGTCACAGGTGTCCTTCTTTGATAGCATAAATTACTTTATTGTTCTTATGCCTATGAGACACAATAGGAGATACAAGTCTCATAGGGTAAGTAATATAGGTGTGCTTTTAATGAACTAACTAAAGAAGTCATGGAGAGTAAAACAAGTTACGTGACTTGTTACCCCAGGGTTTGGGAGACTGAGGTAGAAGATTATTGTGAGTTGTAGGCTAGTTTGGGCTGTTTAACCAAGGCGTTGTCGCAAAAAAAGAAATAAAAAACAAAGTGCAGTACTTAATATTGTGATGCTTGATACAAGGAACTGTTCAAAACTTCCCACCTCGCTCGGGGATGAGAAGCTCTTCTTAAGGTCTTATGCTGTCTTCCTCAATGGGAAGACAGCCTTTCCAAAGTGTATCGTTTCCCCGTGAAGGGGAATGGGCTGGATATTAAGGAAATAGTGTGTCCTGGTGTGGAGTCAATTTTCAAACAATGGTAATGAAGCCACGGGCATTTAATTAGATAAATATATTTAGACTTGGGCATGCTTCTGCTATGGGATCGAGCTCCTTGGAGCCACTGATTTCATGTGTTCAGTGTAACAAGGCAAAAATCCCTTCTTGTGGGCTTGTCCATTGCTTTTCTTTGGAGATACACACCACCGAAGGTCTTCAGTTCTCTCTTCTTGAGAAGACGCCCTCCAAGGTCCAGGTGTTGTTTGGAGCTGGTTGAGGAGGGAATGAATGAAGCCTTGCACCAGGAAGGCATCTGACAGCCTTGAGGGCATTTCCATGATTCGAGGATGTAGACAGTTCTTTCTGTGTGCCATGGTAGGCAGGAAAATGCAAGCTCTGGGGCCTACACAACAGTGCAGGTGTAATTTTAATCTAGTTTCCTCAGTAATAAAACCAGTTCTATCTTGAATGATTTTAGCTTCTTGCTGAGAGCTCATCAGGACAGCCCGCACCTCTCGTCTCTCCTGTGCCATTTCTTAGCCGCAGTCTCTCCGTGCTCCAAAGTGGTGAGCTGGTGCCTTTGTTCCCATGGGCACTATGCACGGGGTTTCCACATTAGAGATAATACCCACCAGTGGCCTGTGGGAGCCATTGGTGGGCAGAAAAGCATTTAAACAGGATAGCAGACATTCTGTAAAATGTGAGTTTTAGGATGTGGTGTCTCGATATAGAATTTACTGTAGGTGAGAAACCTGCCCTTGAGCTGAGTGAGCTTTCCCCTGCTGCCTTCCAGGTTTGGACAGTTCCACTGCAGCAGGCCTATCTACTCATACTTGGGTTCTCCTGCTCGGAGTTCATTGATCTTCCCGAATGCACAAACTTAAACTGCATGAATGACATGACATTTAGATTTTTGGGAACCCTTGTTTAAAATCTCTTTCTGCTCCAGTCTCTCTGCCCCTCTCCCAGAATCGCTACTGTGTGCATCTTGCTGTGCTTGATGAGGCCCCCAGACAGCAGAACTGTATGTCTCTTTCTTCATTTCTATTTCTCCTGGCAGAATGGGTAATCCTACCTGACCTGTTTTCAAACATGCCATCTCTTTTTCTTCACCCTGATGAGATCTGCTCTTCATGGGGTCTAAGGATTGAATGACTATTAGGCTTGACCCTTGACTGTCACAAGATATCAAGATACCTGTAAGACTTTCCATTTTATAGACAAGGAAACTAAGTCTTCGGGAGGGTTGAAGTGAAACTTATCTCTGTATTTTAGAGCATTATCTTTTGTTTGCAGCAATTAGTTATTTTCTGACCAAAAAAAGCAAAAGTAATAAGCGCTTGTAAATCTAGTCTAACAATAAGAAAGTGTACATCTTCTATTTTTCCTCCTCTCTGCAGAAGAGGTTGCTCACCTTGATTTTGATGCTGACTATCATCTAGTTTTACTGCTCATCATTTTTTATTCAGCAGAATGTGGGCATGCGTGTGTATATGTGCATGCGTGTATCCATATAGATGGTGCAGGTGCATGTAACCATGTCAGGTCAGGTGTTCTCTTCTGTTACTCCGCCTTGTTCCCTTGAGAAGGATTTTCTCACTGAATCTGGAGCTCTTTGTTGCCCAGCAGTTTGGGTACAGACATGTGTATCTATACCTGCCTTCTTATGTGGATGCTGGGAAATGAACCTAGGCCCTCAGACATGTAAGCACTCTTTCTGAGTACTCTAGCTCAGCACTTACTTCCTAACCTGTAGACAGAAGTTTCTGTTCCACCTGGTCCCCTGCGACTGTTCAGTCCCAAAGAAACACACAGAAGGCCTGCTTGTCTGTCTGTCTGTCTACCTATCTACCTGTTTATTTATTTATAGCTCAGACCTTATTGTTAACTAGCTCTTACAACTTGAATTAACCCATAATTCTTCTTCTATGTTTAGCCACGTGGCTTGGTATCTTTTCTCAGTAAGGCGCTCTCATCTTGATTCCTCTGCATCTGGCTGGTGACTGACGTTGTCTTTCCTCTTCCCAGAATTCTCCTACTCTGGTTGCCCCACCAGACTTCCTGCCTGGCTACTGGCCAGTCAGCATTTTATTAAACTAATATAAGTGAAAAAAAAATCTTTACAGTGTACAAAAACATTATCCCACAGCACCAACCCTTACTTGGCAATATGTCTTACCTCTTTATCCATTTCTTTCAAAAGACCCCCATTTTTTTCCATTTTTTTAATGGAGGATTTTGAACCCTTCCCCCAAGGACCGGGCTTTGTGCTTCTTTTCTAGTTTTTCTGCTGTGTACCGGCTACAGGAGTAACCCTTTGTGATCTGCGAGAAATCATAGACCATGCTTCTCCAACACTTAGAAAATTAATTTAAAACAGATTCAAACAATCTGGTAACATTTTTAGATCTGTGTATTTATGGAGAGATGGGGGAAATAATCGCGTGCTTGTTTCGTACTGTGTAGACCAGGCTGACCTGGAGCTCATGATCCTCGTGCCTCCGCCTCTCTAGTAACTGGGGTCATGGGCCCACGTGACCAGGACCAGCTTGGATGTAGTACTGAGGCCACAGAAACACCTCTGAGTCCTGAAGTGACTGTGATGTCCTGAAATGTGGGGACACAGGATCAGAAGGAGGGCACCGCATGAGCGCGTGGTCAGGGCAGTTCTCTCAGATCAAACCATAGCATCTCCCTGTTCTTCTGAGCTCTGTGAGCCTTCAGTCTTGTCTTTTTATAGAAAAGTTGTTTATTATTATTTCTGTCCTGCCCTTTAAATGTTCTTGGAAGCTGTGCACTGGGGAAAACACTCCCAAGGACAGACTTCCTTATGGTTCCCTAGAGAGAGCTTCCTGCCCATTCTCACAATGTTTCTCTCGGCCTCGGTCTACTAATTTTAGTTTGCTCTAGCCTGTGGCTTCCTGCCTCACCAGGAACGCATTCCCCAGCCGAGTCCCGATGTCCCCCAGTCTTCTTTGTAACTGTCACTGAGGAGCATCTCTATTTATGGGACACTGCTTCCAGTGTTAATGGCTTCCAGCCTTCTGGTTGATTTGATTGGTTGTGCAGATATAATCTGTGAGTACCTACCCACTCAGTAGATGTTGGCTGTCTACCTTATTAGTGAGCATAAAGCTATCAAGACCAATTTGTGTGGCTCAGGTATTCTTGGGTGTGTAGTCTACCCCTGAAATACAATGGACTTACCATGACATACTAAGAGAAAACGGTCCTCTGCCCACAGCTTCACAGCTTATGCCCAGCTCCCATCTCTGTGCTGGAATGTGGTCTGTCAAGTGTTGTGCATGTTGTCAGGACTGTTGTGAGTCCCTATGTGCAGCTGCCTGCCCCGCTGTGTCCAGAAGTCATGGTTGCCTTGGAGTCACCCACTACCTCTGGCTCTTAGATGCTCTGGTTCCCTCTTCTGCAAAAACCCTTAAGAAAGGGGGATGCAGTATGTGTGTTCTGTCTAAGGTTGAGCATTTTGCAGTCTCTTAGCCTCTGTACCGTGGCCAGTTGTAGGTCCCTATGCAAATATCCAGCTACTGTCAGTAGAAGCTTCTCAGATTAGGTCTGAGAGATGCACTCATCTATGGGTACACAGTAGATCACTAGAAATACTATTTCCATTAGGAGAACCATATTAGTAGACTCTCCCCAAGGCCCATGACTCGTCCAGCTTTATGGTCTTGGCTCAATAATTGTGCTGGATATGGGTTTTATTCTGTGGAGCAGGACTTAAATCCAAGCCAAAAGTGATTAGTTACTCCCATGAAGTTTTTGCCACTATTGCACCAGTGGGCATATTTTACCAAATCAGTCATTATTATAGCTCACAACTGGATATGATTGGTGATCACTTCCCCTCCCATAGCATACATAACAACTTTCAGCACTATGAAGGCTAGCCAGTAGGGTGTAGCCTCCAGGTGGGCACCTGCTTGACTTCTCTATGTGGTGTCTTCAGCAATAGGGTCTTACCGTGAGACTCTGGAGTGTAACTAAGAGCATTGGCAATAGCCTGTCATGTTGGGGTCTGTGGGATCTCATCAGCCAACAACTCCTAAAGAAATAACCTATCCCTGGCTCTGATTTTTATTTGATAGCTTGTAGTATCTAATAGGAACATTGTTGCCCTGTTAGAGGTAGCTACATTTTAAGGTGTGTTAAGTTTCTACAGTATTTGGCTTCCATTTGACTTCTTTGAAAGATCTTTAGTTATCTTTCCCATACTCCCTCCTATCCTGCCCTTCCCCTCCCCCATTTATTCCTTCCTGTTGCATTATTCCCTTTCTTAATCCTCATATCAGTGTGCTCTACAGTAGAATGTGCTGGCAGTGAGCTCTGTTGAAGGGCTCCTGTCTTCTTCCACTCTTTACAGTGAACCCCAAACTGGCTCACCAGCCCATTTTAACCCACTTACCAGAATATAGCGAAGGAAACAGGTTTTGTGTCCTCTAGGTTTTTCATATGGTATGAAATAAAGAAAATTTACAGATTATTGTTCACGAGTGGGCAATTTTTCTTAAAAATCAAACTGAGTCTACTTAGAGCAAATCCATGTACTAAGAGAATCCTACACACACTACCCCGTTAACTAATTTTAGCTGATTTACTTCATATCACTTTGAAGTAATTAAATTCTTGAATTTACATTTTACCCTAAGACTCACCATCCTCGGATTGTTTTTTATTTTTAATTATGTGTTTGTACTTGTTCCTCTGTGTGTGGGTGTGTGCATGTGAGTTCTGAGGAGATTGAAAGGTGGCCTGTCCGGAGTCACAGACAGTTGTGAGACACCTTGCCCAATGAGGATATGGGTGCTGGGGATTGAGCTTAGATCCTCAGCACAGCATATGCTCCTAACCTTTGAGCCCACTCTCTGGTCCTTCCCAGGACACACTCCCCACTGTATTCTCCTAAGAAATTCTTATAACTTGCAAGATATCTATGTAGTGGATCTGGTCATTTATGCAGAACAGTGGCTTCAGCCCTCCCTGGGCCAGCATGCAACCAGCTGCGCCCAGTGCATGGCTTGTGTGTCCAGCAGCACCGCTGCTGTGTTCTGCTGTGCTCTGCTAGGCTGCAAACTGTCCAGCCTTCCAGACCTGCTCTCCGTGTCAGGGCAGCTGGAACATGGTCATTCCTGGAAACTTCATTATCTGGTGCCTCAAGAAGTGACTGGAGGCTGAGAATCAAGTAACTAGTTTTGTTCTTGTAGAGGGCAGATATTCCCTATATGCTAACACCAGAGGACTTTGTCTTCTGTCCGTCTTTGCCCCGTAGGTGACCTTTATGGAGCGATAGGCTCTCCGGTGAGACTGACCCGCACAGTGGTGATTGGAAAGCAGAAGGATTTGGTCCAGCGCATCCTCTATGTTCTGACCTACTTTCTCCGCTGTTCGGAACTACAAGAGAATCAGCTGACCTGGAATGGTGGGACTCCTAGTGAGGATGACCAGGTTATAAATGGGAGCAAGATTGTAACTGCCTTGGAAAAGGGAGAGGTGGAAGAGTCTGAGTACGTGGTCGTCACGGTGAGAGACGAGCCTGCCCTTGTGCCGCCGGTCCTACCGCCGGTCGTGACCACGGAGGGGAGGAGCCTGGAACCTACAGGAGACGCCGAGACCCCAGAGGGCACGCATACTCATGAACTGGGTCACAGTCCTGAGAAAAACAAATGCAAGAGGCCAGAGCAGAGTTCTGAGGCCAGTAGCATGGGATTCCGAGAGGCAGAACCTGACAGTTCCTGGACACCTCAAGGTGTATTCTATGAGGACAGCCAGGATGATCAAGAGGCACCCCAAGATGTCTCTTCAAGATCTCCCAGCTGTGAGGTTCCCAGAGTAAGAATAAGGATGGATTGTAGAGCTGTCCATGAGGAGCTGCACGGGGAGATGCTACAGAAGGCAACTGATAGATCGTCAGCCTGGCCCTGCCCTGACAGACGTCCCCAGGAGGAGCCTTCTGTTGAAAAGGTCACTTTCCACATTGGAAGCTCCGTCTCTCCAGAGTCCGACTTTGAAAGCCGCACCAAAAAAATGGAGGAGCGGCTAAAGACCTGTGGCCCATTCCATGGGACTCGTGCCTCTGCCAGGCCTAACACGGACACCGGCCTGGCTCAAGACCAGCCGGGCTCTAGGTGTTCCTCCAAAGCTGACTTTCAAAGGGACATCGCCCTTCCTCAGGACCAGTTCTCAGGGGGAGAAGGTGTCCCTGAGGACAGACACCTCCAGGCCAACCTCGTGGCAGGTGCTGTGGGAGAGCTTGGCCAAGCTCAAGGCCCCCTCGAACCTTTTAGCTGTGCAGCAGCCAGTGGCCAGAAACCACTGGAACACACTGGAGATGTGCAATTCAAAGGCAGGGAAAGACCTTCATCACAGCCTGTAAACACATGTAGACAGCAGGGTGGCCTGCTGGGTGCTTCACATGTCCCCTGTGGGGATGCCAGTGGTAAGGCCCACTTCAGAATGCAAGGAGACATTCCCAGGAATGAAAGCTTGGATAGCGCTCTCGGAGACAGTGACGATGAGGCGTGCGCATTAGCTCCGCTAGACCTAGGTCACAGTTGTGACAGGACTGAAGGGTCCTTGGAAGTGGAGCTGCCTTTGCCAAGGTAACACTGCCCGGGGAACTAGAGTCTGTCCCCAGCCTGACTCTATGACCACGGTAGCTGTCAACGACTGCTTTACACGCCATACATGTTTTCTCTTAAATATTAGAGGGGTCGCCAGTTACTTTCCAGGGGGTCCCGGCCTGTGTGGTCTCCAAGGATGCTCACAGTCTCGGTGGAGCTGTGTTCTTGGACAGAGGACTGGTGACAGGTTGTCTTTGTAGCTCTTGACATTTGGGGGGCGTGAAGGGTCACAGCAGCCAGGGTAGCAGGGAGGGGAGAGCTCTACCTGGTATCACACCCGCCGTGAGGCTCCCCTGCCACTTCATACTCACATTCGCACTCCTTCAGCTTGGTCCTTTGGTCTGTGGTGACTGAAAGTTGCAAATAAAAGTTCCCTCTGTTCTTCCCCACTGTGGTGGACGCCTCCCTCCGCAGATGAGGTCAGATTCATGAAGCCTTGCTTTGGGCATCATGATCCCCAGCCTCCTCTTTCATGCTCCTGACACTGACATACTGAACATCAGGAGGGTGCTCAGTGTGAGGAATAAGATCAGATCCCTTGGTTTTTTAGACAAGGTCTCACTGTGTAGCCTAGGCTGGCCTTATGCTGAGAGCGTACACCTCCACATCTGGCTTAAGAATGAAGTTTTTAAGAGCCATGGAAAATATATATTTTTTTTCCAGGCTTCCATTTTAACTAAAATACTTCCTTTCCTCCAAAAATCCCCTCTTTGCTCACATTCATGATCTCCTCCTAGACTCTGATATGGGCTATAGGAGACTATGATATTTTCTCTATCATTGGAGGCTTTGTTTCCACCGTAATACAAAAGTGAGTGCTTCTAACTAAGTATTTAATCATTCTCATGTTGTCTCAGGTCTCAGAGCACCAGCAAACCAAGCATTAGAAATTTTGGCCGCTCACTTCTGGCGGGTTACTGCGCTACGTATATGCCGGATTTGGTGCTTCATGGAACCGGCAGCGATGAGAAGCTGAAGCAGTGCCTGGCAGCTGATCTGGTTCACACGGTGCATGTAAGTGACCCCGGAATAGAACCGCTGGATGGCCAGCAGCAGGGTTTTCAGTTACACTGAAAGCATCAGTGCAGAGGATTGCTTGTTGCTGTGGGATAATGCTCTTGTACCCTGTAAGAATTCATCACTCGTATTGTTTTGATAAAACGCTAATTGTCCAGTAGCCAGGCAGGAAGTATAGGCGAGGCAACCAGACTAGGAGAATTCTGGGAAGAGGAAAGACTCAGACACAGAGGAAGCCAGATGAGAATGCTGCACCGGGAAAAGGTACCAAGTCTTCGTGGCTAAACATAGACAAGAATTATGGGTTAATTTAAGTTGTAAGAGCTAGTTAATAATAAGCCTGAGCTAATAGGTGAAACAGTTTATAATGAATATAAGCCTCTGTATGTTTCTTTGGGACTGAACGACTACAGGACCAGGCAGGACAGGAACTTCCGTATACAGCTTGTAAGACACTGAGTAACACGACAGCCAGTGAGACGTAGTTAAGAGTCCTGGGACTGTGAGCATGACCAGGCTTGACACAGCAGAGGGAAATCAGGTAGTAGCAGAACTGCAGGGTCTTGGAGCAGGAAGAGGAACTGCCTTTCTGGGGACAGTAAGGAAGGTGGGGCATCCGACTGCTGGTTCTCTCCTCCAGCCTCTAGTTTCTTCTGCAAGAGGCCAGAGAGCAAGGGCACAGCAAAGGGCACAGCTGCGATATAGATCCTTTCCATTGTCCACAGAGGTCAGCCTCCTGGGCTAGAACAAAGAAGGGGTGAGTGGCCATGGGCTGTCCTGGCAAACAGATAAATGTCACAAATGGTGAGTGACGGTGGCATGCCTTCAGAAGGAAGACCAGAGAGACGCTCGTTTATTATTCAAACCTTGCCAGTTTCTAAAAAGCAGTTTTTTAACTGCTTTGCCATTGAGCTCACTTCGATAGCTGGGAGGAGACAGCTGCAGAGAGATTTACAGGTATGACTGGGAAATTGCCTGTAGCTCCTGGTGAGTGCTTTTCTGTTATCTGCAGCGTGACAGGAGCTGAACACTATTCCAGGAGTCTGGAAACTATGTCAGTCTGATGGACCTGTTTTTAATTGAGCTGCTAGTCAGCAGATGTGCAAGCATAGATGTTTTGCAGTTAGAAACATACGTTATCTTGGTCTTGGGGACCAAAAGGACCCTGTTGCCTTATACATCGCTACCTCCTGCTCGCATCCGCCTGTGCAGAGCCCTGGGGTGTTTGCTGTCTGTCGTGCTGTTGGTTTGATTCCTAAGGACTTGGGTTTCACTCCTTGCGCCTGTTCTCCACCAAGCCTGAGTTCTGCTTCTGCCAGAGGCACGAGGAGACTCTGGGAGCTGGTGGGGTTGTCCTCGGTGACATTGAGTGTATCAGCTGCTGCACACTTTGCCCAGATGGGCCCAGGTTCTCTTACCACCATGGAAAAGTAACCTCCTAGTTGATAATCACCTCCGACTTACCCGTGACACAACTCAGGAAATTTTGGCATTTTTATGGGCCATCAAGTTCTGACTTCTGAATAATAGATTTTTCATTATAACCGTCTGGCTCGGTAATTCCTACATTTGAGAAAATAATCATGTCTGCACTGTCATTCCTCTGAAAGCTTTTCCATGTTTCATTGTCTTCCTTTTAAAAATAGCAGTTTTGCACTCTTATCGGCTCGTGTTTCTTTAAATTATAAGGTCCTCTTGTAGTTGAATGTTATTAGGTATAATAACCTGGATCGTGTGATGTGGGCATATACCAAATGCAGCCGTGTGCATGGTGTTGATAGGAAACTGTGAAGGCTCATAAGAATACCTTCAAAATCTAATAACTTCATAATATGTCTAGTTAACATTAGTGGGCTTCCAATCTCACTTGACACGTTCATGAGTCTTTGCTTTTGTTTGTTTGTTAGTTACAGGGGCTCACCTTGGCTGGCCTGGAACTCACTCTGTAGATCAGGCTGTCCTAAACTCACAGAGATCCCCCTGCTTCTGCTTCCCATGTGTGCCACCATGCTGCTGCTGAGTTTGATTTTGAGGTGGACTTGCACGTAGGCTGCTGCTCAGACTCACACTCTGGTGTATGACAATGTTCTGTTTTTACTGTAGAAGGGATTTCACTTCCATCTACAGAGATCTGTGGGAAGCAGGGTATTTGTAAGAACCCTGGTGATTGTCCATCCGTAAGGGACAGTGACTGTCAGAGCTGAGGCGGTTGTAGCTGCGAGAGCGATGTGGGAGAGAAGGGGGAATCACTTGGCGCCTCTCGCTTTCACAACCTGTTTGGAGGAGTCTAAAGAGTTTCAGTTTCCTGCCAGGCTTTAAAATCTCATAATTCCTTTTAAAGAAAGACTCTGAATTGATGGAGGTTATCGATCTGTTTTCTAGGCGTATGCGTGGCTGAGAGGATAAAGTCTGGCCGCGTCAATGCACACTGTGTAGCCACAGTAGTTTTCTTTGGAGCGTGAGGGGATTTCTTTCTAGAATATTCAACATCAAGGGTGTCTTTTTTTCTCTCTTTGTTACCCTTGTATCGGGGAACAGAAAACCTACCACTAGTCCCTCTGAAAGAGGCTTTTTGCCATTCCTTTTCGTGGCTTTCTTCACTTTCATGCACTAAGATTCAGGTTCTCTCTGGCTGTTTCAAGTTGTGCCCCTTTTCAGTCTGTCATTGGAATCCGTGCCTCCTAATACTTGTTGCTCAGCTTTGCTTTTTCCTATCAACTATAACGACGTGCTCTTCTCTTCTTTGCTTTCCTTTCATTGTAAGTGGGCAGAGGACGCATACGTAGGCCGGCAATCCTCGCATCCTGTGACCCTCAAGCAGCCTTGTCTCTCTTCTGCATCCTGTCTGCCAGTGAGCACTGCCAGCTCGGCAGCGTTAGTGACTAAACCAGGGTCAGAGGTGGGCCTGAGAGACGTCAGCAGCACTGACTGGGGTCTGAGTCTCTTGGCGTTACTCATTGCGACCTTCAAGTGAGGCCAGCGGCACCATCCCACTGAGGGGGATGTTGGAGGACACGGGAACAGGGAAAGGACGGTTACAGTGGTTCCGAGTTTGCTTTCCAGGTTGGGGTGATAGCTCAGTAGGAATGTGAGCATGAGGAGTTGTGCAGTCTCCAGGACCCAGGCAGAAAAGCTGGGTGCAAGTGGCTGGACAGGAGGCAGGAAGATTGCTGAGGCTCACTCCTGGTCAAGCCCAGCCTCATTAATAAGGTCCTTTTGAGAGCACGTGTCTCAAAATACAAGATGGATGTACCCCTAAGTCTGACCTCCCGCCTGCCTGTGAGAAGTTGGGCCTCCGAAGAAGCAACCTAGGTTTGAATCATAGCTTGGTTCCTAAAGTCTTTGTGGCCTTTGGGGGAAATTTCCATTCTATAAAATAAACTGTGCCAATGTCATTTGAATTTGAAAGTTCTATAATCCACATCAAGTGTTGAGCACCGCGCCGGGCGCACTACTCAAGTACAGTGCCCAGGAAAAGTTAGCTATTAAAACAGGAAATGTGGGTTGGGCAGTGGTGGTGCACGCTTTTAGTCCCAGCACTCAGGAGGCAGAGGCAGGCGGATCTCTGTGAGTTCGAGACCAGCCTGGTCTACAGAGTGAGTTCGAGGACAGGCTCCAAAGCAACAGGAAAAACCCTGTCTCGAATAAACAACAACAGACAAACAGGAAATGAGAAAGTGCCTCAAGAGTAAAGCAGTAGAGGCATCGCTCACAGGTAGATACCCTTAAACTGCTATCAGAGGTTAGGGAGATGTGCAGGTGTCCCGCACACTCTTGTTCCTGAAAACACCTGCCAGACTTGACTGAGTGGCACCTGCACACAGATTCGCCCTCCGTCATGTCACAGGGAGCAGGGCTGGTATCTCTCGCTGTGTAAGGTCACCAGGACCAAAACTAACATCATATTTTAGCTTAAAAAAAAAACAAAACAAAATAGTGATCTAGGTTTCAGGCATTTTGCAGACCAGTCTATAAATAACAGTTGGCTATAGCAGGCTGCTCCATTTAATTTTAAGAGTAGCAACAGATTGACTCCAGAAATATCACGCAGGAGTCAGTAGCTCAGATAAGGAGCTTTGCTGAGCGCCTGGCCGTGGTGCATGCTCATGAATGCTAATTAATTCATGTGGGCATCCAACCAGCTAGACTACAAAGGAACAACCTGTCCCATCAGACAAGAAAGCATTACTTAAGTAGCGCACAGTACTCAGGGCACCAGGTCAGCAGCTGCCTCAGAATCAACAGGTTAGAAACGAAGTAGCTCTGGAGGAGCCCCGGACTTTTCCATCTCTTCAGGTTGATGATAAACACACTGGTAGCTTGGAGCAGCTCTGGCTTCTGCGGCTGTAGCCCCGGATGCAACCCCATCGGGGTTCCTTTGTATTCCTAGTGTGCCACCTGGGTGCATGGTGCATAAGAAGTGCATGTTCATTATAGGTGACTTCACAAAACTGAGTTTAGAACATTGTGTGTTTATGGTTGGAACTGGAATTGATGGGAATGAATATGCCTTCCTCTGGAGTAAAGAGAAACATGAATCATCTTTCTTTAAAATAGCAGAGTAAGAGTGATGTGTTTGACACGGTGCCTGTAGCTTGTCGCATTCACTTTTTTCTTAAATGTATTTATCCTTATGGATATGGGAGTTTTACCTGCAGAGGCTGTAAGAAGGACCTGGAGTTACAGATGGCTCTGAGGCACAGTGTAGGTGCTGGCACTGAACCCAGGTTCTCTGGGAGAGTGTCCTTACCCTCTGAGCCATTCGTACAGTTCCCTGTGTTCGTATTCTTACAGGAGGCTAAAGTCTTTCAGACCTGTCTCTTGCGTACGTTGTATCATAGTTCAATCATTTTCCCATTTCCTTTTTAATGAGATATTTAACATTTATGTGTGTCTCCACAAAAGCTGCAAGCCTCCTCTTGCATTGTGGTCACACACTTCATCACATGATGTGGTTCTGGAACTCTGACTTGGTGCACCTTTTTGTCCCTTCGCATCGAATCTGATCTCAGCCCAGCAGTTGAGCTGGTGGCCACAGGCTGAATGTGGGGATCAGCCTAGTGGGCACAGTGACTACAGCCACAGCCACAGCACACAGAAGCCGGGCTTTTCACCACTCTAGTTCGCCTTGCTCTGTTCAGAGTGCCCGCTTCCTTCCCTGTGCCCATAGTCCTCATGTTGTCTTGTGGTTCTCAGAGGCCTTCCTCATCTTCCCACGGTCCACGGTGCTTGCTGCTGTTGCTGCCCCTCCTTCCTCTCAGTTTAAGATGGGATCTCGCTTTGTCGCCCAGGCTGGTCTTGAGCGTGTGTTCTTTCATGGGATCACAGTCATAGAGCATCATGAGACCCTTCCTCTGCATCATGTGACCACTCTTCACATGACTAGTACTGACCCTGTTTCCAGGAACAAGACACTGCTGAATACATGCAGATAGCCGTATAACGCTGTGTGCCCTGAGACTCTGTCTGCTGACTCTGTTGGATGCACTAGCAGTCTGGTGGCAGCCTCTCAGGTAGCCTGGCTGGCTCCGTCTCCCCAGCGATTGAGACAGGCCAGAGGAGAGTTACCCCGAGGCAGTGTTGGAACACGCTTGAATGGCTTTTATGTGATAGCGTATGTACTATCCCGCTGGAGTCCGAGAGTAGGAGCCCAGCAACATGTTGTACCAGCTTCATGTCCACACCATTCTTCCCCTCCAACATGTGGGGATGGCATTGTTATTGAAGTTTTAGGGGTATAAGCCTCGGTCTTGGCAGTTCCCAAAAGCTAGGTTTGTCAACCATCCCGGTATACAAATTGAGGAGCTGATGGCCTGTAAAAGTGGCAGCATTGGGTTGCGCGGGACACAGGCTGGACTGGTGGGTCATCTCTCCCCAGCAATTGCTGGTACAGCTTAGGGAGGGTATAATGTTATCTTGACCTTGTTATTGGAAAAATGTCAATGGGATCCTCTAGCTTATTCTGGTTTTCCTCATTCTGAATGGGAGTACAGTCTTTCATACTGATTGGAAACATGGAGAAAGCAAAGTCCTTTTGTTTATCTATGAACTCCTTAGTACCTTCTGGTTTTTATAAAAATGATTTTAAGAAGAATGCCATTTTAACCAACTTTTAGAAGTCTTTATTAACTAACTTGGTGTGTATTATGTGTATGGGGGCATGCCCACATAGACCACAGTACGTTTGGAGATGAGAAGACAATTTGAGACAGTCTGTCTGTCCTTCCGTGTGGATCCCAGGGACTGAATTTAGCCCTCTGAGCCATCTCAGACCTTCTAATTAGTCTCAAGCTGGTTCAGTGGCACCCCTTTCTGGGGACCGGCGAAGCTCCACACTTCTGCAATCCACACCTTCGTCTTCTGATGCCGCACTGAACACTCCGTCCATCCTGAGCTGGGGAACCCTGACCCACTGCATCTCTTTCAGCATCCAGTGCTTGACGAGCCCATAGCCGAAGCCATCTGTATCATCGCCGACACGGAGAAATGGACCGTCCAGGTGGCCACGAGTCAGAGGAAGGTGATGGACACCATGAAGCTGGGCCAGGATGTCTTGGTCTCCAATCAAGTGTCCTGTTTACTTCAGTCCATTCTACAGCTCTATAAGCTGCACCTTCCTGCCGACTTTGTAAGTATTTGGCCTTTCATCATCAAAAAAATATGTGATTAAAAGATAACTTTTATTCATTGCTTTGATTATAAATATCACAAATTCAGACACATTGTTTTTAATGTACTGAAGGTCTGCATTAAAGAAAAATGGAACATGCAGTTCAAAGCCTCAGACAGGGAGGAGCTTTGCTGGCGCAGAGGGCAGTGTCTTCATTGGAGAACTTGTAGATGATCCAAGGCAGGGCGGTTTTTTCTGTGAGCATCCTTACAGTCCATTAGGGGTGAATGGACTCGGTTCACATTTGAAAGGACTTTGTAATAACTTATCACATGGTGTTCGGTTGTTCCTTTCCAAGTGGGATTTTTAGGATCACTTTTGTGACATTTTAACTAGAAACTAAGAACAGCCTAGAAAGTCCTAGGAAAGGGTTACCAGCTCTCCCCTAGTCAGTGGACTAGCAAACTCCTGATTCGTGTGGGGTGCAGAGAGCGATATAGAGGAAGTGTATTCAGAAAGTGAGCAAGGAAGGCTGGACCAGGAGAGAGACGGAAGGCACATAGCTGAGCAGCCTCGCTGTGTGGCCTTAGGGACACACACGACGCGGAAGTGCCTGCCTTTTCTGCTTCCTTCCCTTCTGTTCAGGGTGGTTATTTGCAGCCAAGCCTTAGTTCAAATTCCTGTCCCCCTCCTGGTCTCCGGAGAGAGCACAGAACTGTTTAACAGCCCGACAGGAAGCTTCAGATAATACACTCTGGTCGTCTGTCTGTCTTCTTACAGCCAGGTCCTCAGTTGCAGCTCTTTGCACACATGGTCAGGACTCTGATGTCGGTATTCTGAGGGATGGTTGTGAAAGCTGGGGCAGTGTAGAAGGAGAGGAAAACCTTGAAACATCCCTGGGACATGTGGCCACTACTCCTTGTGTGGTGGATGATGGCGAATCCTTGAAGCCCGGGTTCCTTGTTTGCAGCGTGAAGGTAGTTTGAGCCTGTTGTGAGATTGCTCCACAAACCAGAGAGGAGACAGTGCTTTTCAGACTGGCCAAGTGCCACACCGGTGCAGGAGGCTGCAGAAGCCACTGTGTATGTCGTTTCACAGTCAATGATTGGGCATAAGAACCATTTCTGAGTTCTGTGTATGAGCCTTGTAACCTCTCAGAGGCACATGTTCCTCTCTGTACATCTAGAGGAAAAATAGAACCTGCTTCAGGCTGGGCGATGGTGGCACACACCTTTAATACCAGCACTAAGGAGGCAGAGGCAGGCAGATCTTTGTGAGTTCAAGGCTAGCCTGGTCTACAGAGTGAGTTCCAGGACTGCAAGGGCTACACAGAGAAACCCTATCTTGGGGAAGAAAAAAAATCTGTTTCATATGCTTAGGAAAACAAGTTAATTCAAGCGAAGGACTTGGAATGGTGGTAGGTATTCCAATCCATCAATAAACAGTCATTACTGGTATGTGATAGACAATATCGATGGTGTCACAACTGGCAACATCTTCCATAAAAATCTTTATTTGGCTCGTAACTGAAGCATGCTTTTGCAGGATGTCTCTTCCGGGGTTAGCAGGAGAAGCAGGCTTCTTCTTTTCTCCTAGAAGCAGACTGATTTGCCTGTCCTTTGAGGCTTGGGTTTCCTTTTCTGTAAGGGAAGGAGGAGATATTAGAGCCCATGGCGGCTTGCTGCTGTCTTTACAGATGCCTACATTGGATTCTCTCAAGACATTGTTCCCGTTGTCTGACATCTTAACTATCAAAGCAATACATTATAGAAAAATCTTTCTGCTTCATCTGGTGGAAGTATACATAACCACATAATAAGACACGAATGACCTACTTAATCTGGCAGAACCAAGATCCAAGAGAATTCCGTCTAAGTGTTGCTTTTGAGAAAATACACATGGGACTTGTATATGGAAGGAAATAACTAAAATTTTAGAAGTTAAATGCTATTCCTCTCAGGAGAAAGATCCCACAAAGAAGGGTAACCACTCAATGTAATTCTATTTGAGTATGAAGCTTTAAAAAGCCACTTTTTTGTAAATGTGTTTTTCCCACATTTAGCATATATTTCTAGACCCAGCATCGCGTCATACATTGTTACTGCGGACTGAAAACATCACACATAAAAACCATTTTAAGACATAAAGAATTCAATCTGATTTGAATGTTTCTTGCTATCTTGTAACTCTTATTTAAATACTATGTATTTCCCTTCACAATGAGCCAAAACTTGGTAGGAAATCTCTCTGCTGTTTACCTCTGAGATTGGTGCCATCCCCCTGCCTTGAGTAGTACTTACAGCTGTGGTTCATCCTGAGCATCCTGCACCTAAGATGCTCACCAGTGACAGACTCAAAAGCCCCTGTGTCTCACAGACACTTCTCTCCCATCATTGATCAGCCCAGATGAATAGGGTTAATGTCTTTGAATGCATCTGTTCATCTTTTTACCCTGAAAATAGGAGGCCTAATGGTCTAGAAGGAAATTGTGGATGATGGAATTGTCTTGCCAACGCTGTCAGGTGTCATCTCCCAGAGACACTGGGGCGACTGCCTGCCAAATGCAAAAGCCTTTGCTGCTGGCTGGAGACGCAAATGGAGGGCTGTGGTTCCCTGACGACTGGAGCTAAACACAGTCCCAAGTGAAAAGATGTCCCCAAGATAATCGTTCTCTCCTTTTGTTATTAAAGACCTAATTAAAGGATCCTCTAAAAAGCAAAATGCAAGTCTGAAGTGACCTTGTTCCCATCACTCTGCTTCTAGGAATGTATTATGCCAGAAACGTCTGAGGTCCAGAAAGAACACAAGAGCTAAAACATTCTTTACAAAATTATAGCCCCAATGTAGAGTGCCCTATGGTTAAGTAAATAGTAGTAAGGTAACATTTTTCTAAAGCACTAGCCATGAAAATGGCCTAGCAAGGAATTCTTAAATACGAGATTATTGGTAAGTTTCTCAACAAGAAATCTTGTGAACAAAGATGTAAAGACAAGTACAAAAATAAATCCACTTCTGCAACCCAGAACTCGCTGTTCTGTAGGGTTCTGGTATATAGGAAGAGTGTGTCTCTCCAGAGAGCCAACATGATGACGGTCCTCACTCCCACATCGGTTCCAAGAACAAAGTTAACTATTTAAAAGCCAGAAAGACGGGTTGTTCATGTGTAGGGAAAAATTTCAACTCTGTAAAAGGTTCTCTTTTTTAAAACATACTAGAATGATAGTATATGCAAATGTTAATAACCATTTTATGAAAAATGTAAGCTGGTGGTTCTGGGGGTTTATTTGAAAGGGAGCGGTTACAGCTGTGTATGTAGAAATGGATAAGGAAAAGCCCAGCTCTTAAAGTTCCTGGCAGATGCTGAAGACGCAGCCCTCATTGTCAATGCTATTGGTTGCAGTGTGTCATGCATCTGGAAGACAGACTACAGGAGATGTACCTTAAGAGCAAAATGCTTTCCGAGTATCTCCGGGGACACACGCGTGTGCACGTGAAAGAACTGAGTGTGGTGCTGGGGTGAGTTCTGTGCACGGCCGACCACACACACACACACACACACACACACACTTACTGGCCTGTGCCATTCTATACCTACCGGATCAGTAACCTCACTCAGAGGTGTACCCATGCTGCTCCCCAGAGAGCTAGAAGATGTCGGTTGCAGCAACATTTGATCTCACTCTGCCTCTTCATCTCTAGTGACACAGTCGTGATGCAAAAATCACAAGCTGGTCAGGGTCAGCGGCAGCTTGTCTCACATTGTGGCGGAGGTGAGAGGCACTTCCTGCGTACCTCCTGGGTTCACCGCACCCAGGATTAGACTTGCTCTTTGCTAAGGATGTCCACCATCTTCCGAGAGCACTGGCCCCACTTTCCCTACAAGAAATTCTGACTTCTTCATTTTCATTTCCGGTAGAGAAGTAACAGAAAAGACTCTACCTATAAAGAATTTTTCCACCATATCACTGATGGTGATTCTCCTAATTTGGAATAAAAATATGCTGTGTCTATAATGTCACCCTTAATTTTCTACTAGGCCTGGTAAAGTTTTGTTTTATTTATTTAGTTTTGCTTTTTGGATGATTTGTTTGTTTTGAAGATGGGATATCATTTTGTAGTCTTATGATTGCTGGCTTTAAATTCAGGATCCTCTGGCTTCAGTCTCTTTACTGCTAGGATTACAAGCATGTGCCACCATGCCTGACTCCCAAAGTAATATATCATCATCATTATCATTAAATGTTTTTATTTTATATGCATGTACACTTGCACGCCACATGTATGCAGGTGCACTCGGAGGCTAGAAGAAAGGGATACTCGGTTCCCTGAAGCTAGAGTTCCAGGCTCTTATGAGACTCCTGACCCTGGGTGCTGGCACTGAACTCAGCCACTGGAACAGCCGCGTGGACTCTCACTGCTGAGCCATCTCCAGTTCTGACGGCATTGGTTTAAGAGTTAGGCCTTGAGTCTTTGTCAGATTTTCTGTCTTTGACAGGTCAATGTGACAGATCAGTGACTAAGACAATAGAAAAAGCTGTCACTGAGAGTGAACACCATGACCAAGGCGACTCCTATAAAGGAAATATTTAAGAGGACTCACTCACAGTTCCAGAGGTTGAGTCTGTTACCATGGCAGGAAGCACGTGGTACACAGGCAGGCGGGGTGCTGGATCAGTAACGGAGAGTTCTACATCCTGATCCATGGACAGAGAGACTGGGCCTGGCGTGGGTTCTCGAGGCAACTCCTCCTAGCCCTTTCCATCTTTTCAAGGGGTGCCACTCTCTTGTGACAGGCATCAAATATACGAGCCTGTGGGGACCGTTCTTACTCCCGCCACACTCCTGTCATATGTTTTTGGTAACTCCCATTTGGAGGGATTGAGCTTTTGCTCTTACCTTGCAAGGTACTTCGACTGTTTTCCCTTCTTACCCTGCCTCAGATTTCCCATTAGGTCTGGTCCTGTGGTTACAGGACTCAGCCCTACTCTCTGACTGGGACAAAGGGCCATTCATAGTCTTAGAAAAAGTTTTAATTTTGAAAGAAACAATTAGAACTATTCCACAGTCCGAAAGTCTCACGTCCTTCCATCCCACAGCACATGGCAGCACTTTGCCATAAACCGTATTACGCCCTGTGTGCTGTAAGAGGCAGCCACCCCGCGTCCGTCTGAAGCGATGGCTCCTCCCCTAGTTTCCGTTCACAGAACACTGAGCTCTGTTCCTCAGTAAGTCACAGAACTGTTGTGTGAAGAACCTGCCTTGTCATTTCCCTACTGATCTGAGTATAGGTTCAAAAGCAGTGTGCCTTCAAGAGGAAGGATGCTGATGAACACACATCGTGACATGGCCATGCAAGGAATAAGGGCTGGATGTCCCTGCTGTGGGAAGACTAGCCTTCTACCCTCTCTCCAGCACCACTTCCTTTTGAAGCAGTGTCTCCTGGGATGGCTTTTTATTCTCTCATCTCTTTTACTCACACTTTTTCCCTTACATCTTTTTTATTGATTTAATCTATGGGCATATGTGTGTAGGAGCTTGCATGGACCAGGGTGTGTGTTGGGTTGGGGTCAGGACAACTTACAGAAGTCCGTGCTCTCCATCACGTAGGTCCTAGGGATGAAACCTGGGTCATCAGCCTTGAAAGTGAGTGCTTTTACCAGCTAAGCCATGTTGCTGGACTGTTTTATGTTCTCGTGAGTTTTAAAAGCTGACCTGGACTTCTAGGCTGGTGCCTAGAAGGGATTCTTTCCTATGAAATGATGCAGTTTTATAATACTGTCCTTGAATTTTTCACCACTCAGGATTGAATCTAACGACCTGCCTCTGCTGACCGCGATCGCCAGTACTCATTCTCCCTACGTGGCTCAGATCCTCTTATAGCCGACCGTGGGACCGTTCTTGGAAACCGAGTCAGAAGAGCGAGCTCTCGGTGACAGCAAAGGTGTGGGAGCACGGAGCAGACACAGAGCCACGACGGAATGGCTCTCTCGTCGGGAGAAAGTGACCTTCCTGGTGGGAGGAAAACCTCAGCACTGCAGCCAGACTAAGCAGACGACTCTGGTGCTGTTGGGCAGAATATTGAGGGCTGACTTTGGAGTGGGGGTAGCCAGCGAATAGAGAATTCCATCAGGAAAATGTTTCCTGTGTAAGCATGAGAGAGCATGAAGTATCATTCTAAGAACAAGCAGGATTCTAGGTCAGAGCTCTCTTTACAGATGGTGCTGTGAAGAAAGCCACATTGTGCCGCAGGCTGTCTGCGCTGTGCTGCGTTACACAGGATGTGGAAGGGAAGAGTGCATTGTCACTCAGTTTGCTGTGGCCCCAGTGCAGCCGCACACAAATCTGAGGGACTGCTGGTGCCATAAAGCCTATGCATGACGCTGTGTAGCACCCGGTGCTCGTATTGGGTGCAACTGTCCGCATCGGCCCGTGCAGTCTAACACTGGGTAATCATCTTCAGCTTTAGCGTCCGCAGCCTTCTCCAGAAAGACCTTCTACCAAAGTTGCTCCCGTGTGCTCAGGTGAGCTCCTCTGGCTGAGCCCTCCCAGCGCGACCCTCTTTCCTCCTGTGAGTCTATGCAGATGCCTGCCTGCCTGCGCTGAAAAGTGCATCTGCCCACTGGGAAGTGAGCCCTGCAGCGGCTCGGAGGAAGGACGCAGGCAGTTTGGACATGTAGAAGCGATCAATGCGCGGTCTGTTTTTACACGATCAGCTCTGCACTTTTTAAAACATCTTTCCAGAAACCATGAAATAAACCTTGCCCATGGTGAACTGTAAAAACCCAAAGACCCTTAGACTACTGAGTGTAAAACAGTCTGTGTCCAGGACTTTAAAAACAAAATCTGATGTTTAAAAGCCAGGAGCCAGTCAGGTCAAGTCAAACCCTGTCAGGTCCTTAGGCCTGGCCTTTGGTGCTTGAGAATGTGGGATAGCGTCCAGGGGCTCAGACGACTTCCTAGTTTATATCTGATAAAATCCTGATCCTTGTGACATTTGTCTATTCGTTGAGAGCATGTGCTCCTGTGGACAAATGCCTACGTCATCTCTTAGTAGGCCGGAGCGTGGACGCTACCTCTCTCCCCCTCTCTCCCTTCCCTTCCTGCTCCCACTCCTCTGTTTACCTTTTGTGATTTGCAAAAGGGGCCTCAAGGCACTTAAGATCTTTAATTTGCATATTTTGTGTTTCATTCTTTGAAATCTTTCCATGTTCTGTGAGTTGGCATTTGAGTGACTGATTCCCATTTACTGGCTCCAGAATGTCATCCTTTGCTGGGAATCCCACCTGGTCTCAGCTCTCCGAGTGTTTTTCCTCGCTGTGGAGGAACCGTCAAAGCAGAGGTCAGCCTTCCACCTTCGCCAGCTCACGTGCTCCCTGCTCCCCTCCTTTCTCCCGGCTTTCTCTCTCGTTTACACGTGGATACTGCCTCACCACCATCTTCTGAGGTTCTGGAGAGAAGAACTCAGTACACGATCGACCGCTCAGTTCTCATGTTGACAGCCAGACCCGAGGAGCTGCGCTGTCGGCAAGTTACTTCTCAGCCTCATGCATAAAAATTTAGCCTGGGCCTTCAGATCCTACAAAACAACCTGCCTCTTACTCTAACGTTCCAAATTTCAGAAAAGCTGGGCAGTCACGTGGGGTTATCTCAGCGCCCTTCGTGGCCTCTCTTGCTGCTGCAGAGAAGGACACGCTGCTCCTCTCCTGGCTCCCAAGGTGTGGAGCGGCCACATTTTGTCTTAAACGTCAGCCTGTTCTCAGAAGCGCAGCAGCCACGGAGTATCTCATGGAGACACGCCACACCCTGCATCACAGATGGCTTCGTTTCGTCATAGCTGGAGAGTCCAAAAGGGACCCCACCTTCTCCTAGACCCAACTCAAGGGAAAAAATAAAAATAAAAAATCTTTTTTTTTTTTTTTAAACGTTGAAATAAATCTACCTCAGTTGACAGGATTCCACCTGCCCTTCGGGTCTCCGGCTCAGAAGTCTCACCTGCTATGTCACTGCTTGTGGGACTGAGCAGCAAGTGAGGCAGGCAGGACGATCGGGGCGGAAATGTGTCCGGGTTTCTGTGATGACCTCTTCCTAGCATGTTGCTGTTTATATGCGATAAGTCAATAAGTGATATGAATGTATAGGCAGTTGTGTGTGTTTTAAAAGATGACAATGAAAATTGAAAATGTAGCTTCCAAACTCGTTCATAATTCCAAAGTATCTTGTTTCATCAGTGTTACGTGGTGTTTGTACAGCTTCAGCCCATGTTTCAGAAGTGTGCTGTTTTTTTACGGACAGGAGCTCATCTTCTCACGTCTCACAGAGTTGCTGTTTACACATCACAACTTTTTAACTTAACCGTGTTTTTCAGAATTCGCTTTTTTGGAGGGAGGAAATTCCCCACTTGCTAAATGATCTTAAATTGTTGCCTGGGCTTTTAAAAATCAGGTCTTCGGATTTAATAAACTAGTCTGTAGCTTTCTAGGTTCTTGGTTAGTTGGATGTAAATAAGAAATATAAAATGACCCTCAAATTCCTTCAGATGTCTGGGGTTTTTCTCCATCAGTGCACACTTGGGATTGTGTTCGCACGGACTTCATCGTGAAATCAAAAAGGTCCATAGCGTCTCTTACTCAATGTGAAATGGTTTGATTTTTTTTTTATTGTGCTTGGCGGAAAGGACATTTTAATACAATTTTTACTTAAAGCAGCCCCTCCGAATGTTAATTTTTAAAATGTTAAAATTTGTTGAACATCTGGAACGTGTGTTTGCATTATGTTTAAATTTCAGTGTTTTAAAAAGGAAAAATTCTGGGGTAAATTATTATTGAACTTTCATTAAGAGAAATTTATAGGACTGTTTTTTAAATCAGTTGAATGGATACCCGTGTCTGTGGAATTTTTTTTTTCCTTAAAGCAACATTCATGTATTATTTTAATCCATTTTTTTCTGTGACATTTGGTGCAATAAACTTTTTGAAATTATCTTGCAAATTTTCCTGGCACTGCGTGATTGGTTTGTTGCATTTAATCAACTCCAGCCTTGAAATGTGAGTGGAGACTTGGTTAGCACCCTGGTAGGTGAGCACACTGGCCAAGCACGCAGCAGCGCAGCAGCGGCTTCCTGGAGCCTGTGGGAATGCCCCAGGGCCAGTCTGTGTGACCTTTCATTGCCCAACCTGACATTCATTGGAGTGATAAACCTGTTTTTAATGGTCTAAGCTGAGTATTTGTGGTTTTTACCTGACATTGGCTCGTGGTGAATTTTCCAGGAATGTAACGGTTGTCTATCCTGGGGTTGTAGATTTCCTCTGTAAAGATTGTAACAAGTGTCCGTTTGGTCTTCACCCAGAACTCATGGTGTTATGGAACTTCCGCCATCCACAGCTGTGTCTCTCATAGATCAGGACACCGATACAGTGCCTCCCTGTCAGTCGGCAGCTGTAGCCGCTGCCTGCACGGGGCGCTGCACGTAGGCATCTCTTTACTTCTAAGCCTCTACTCCAAACCCTGCATGTTTCAATAGCGCGTCCAGGGGCCGGAGGCTCGCTCAGCAGGTAAGGGTGCTTGCTGCTAAGCCTTACAGTGTTAGAGCCCCAGAACCCAAATGGTGGTAAACGACTCTCACACGACCAGCAAGCAACTTTTTCACGCTCTGGGGCGGAGGGAGTGGGAGGGCATGTTGCCACAGCTTGAGAGCCCCATAGCATATCTTCAGTAGGACAAGACCCTGGCAACTGTGTGAAGTTTACCCACATGAGCACCAGCGTGCTTGTCCTCTGCAGGTTTTAGTCTTCGGTAGCTGAACCCTCTCTTTGCACACAGGGCAGATGAGAAGCATCTGCCGGGTCCTTTCTACAGGACAGGCGTAGAATACAGTGGGGCTTCCCCTTCTCATATTTTGTAACTTTGGGGTTCCCCCTTGTAGCCATGCATGGAGCCCCAGCCCTCTGGGCTGCAGTATCTTCTTAGTGTCCCTTCTCAGCTCTCTCTCAGTGGACCTCTGACGCTGGGATAAAGAAGGAAGGTCCCAGCTTCTGTTTATAAGCCCTCTACAAAGGCTGTATATGCACAGCACAGTCTGAATTCCGCCATGGTCTCCTCCTGCCTAGACTCTTCTGTTGGATGACTGATGTATTTTTCTTGTATCGTTTAATCCTCACAACTGGGTGAGATGGGTGCCGTGATGGTGAGATTCATGTGTCAAGTTAGCAAGGCCATTCTTCTCAGACTCTTGGTCAAATACCAGTGTAGGACATGCCGTAAGGGTATTTCAATCAGAAGATAGAAGGACTTAGACTTGGAAAGAGCAGACCTTCTCTCCAACCTCTGGGAAGAGGAGTCAGCATCCAGATCACCTCCAGACCCAACTGCACATTGGTCTTTGCTGGCCCCAGCCTGCTAGCCAGCCCTAGAGCCAACCGTATAAACTATGGATTTTCTAGACCCTACCATGACACAAACCAGTTCCTCATGATGAACACTACTGTCTCTTTCTCTCCAAATGTGCGCATAGGTCCATGATTGATCCAGGTACTGAAGAGTTCAACCCAGTGGTACTTGCCATTCAAATGGTCTTGGGAGGGAGCCAGATACAGCTGTGATTGATAGGAAGTAGCCTCTTCTGTCTCTTTCCCCACTCTCTCTTCCTGATGACCTTACTGTGTGGTCCCTTATTGGCCTAGAATTAGCTATGTAGACCAGACTAGCATTGAACTTGTGACTACCCTCCTATCTCTGACCTCCCAAGTGCTTGGATTACAAGCATGAATCACCAGGCCTGGCTTAGATTAGACTTTTGAATATCTTTAACTTAAAAAGCACAATTAACTCCATACTGTGAAATTCTACTCCACTCCGCTACCCGGCTCCTCCAGTCCCCTCACACTGAGCTCTGAGGGTGCAGCCTATACCCCCCCTCATTCTGCTAATAGCCTGTTTCCCCGTCCCTGGAGTGTGCTGATCTGATTCCGTCTCAAACCTTATCACTTCTCCCCCTCGTTGTTCCAGTCCTTCCTATTTTCAGTTGGGTGGTGTCATGCTCCCCGGACTCATCAGTTCTCATCGGTGCTGACTTCCAAACCTTTCTACAGTGGGACTCTCCTCCATTTCATGTCCAAGAGTTCTCATCAGTTCTCATCGGTGCTGACTTCCAAACCTTTCTACAGTGCTAATCCTGCCCCTCTCTTTTTAAAACAGCAGCAGCCCAGTAAACCCCAAGGGCTTTAGCATTATGGGACTCACATGAGTTAGCTGCTTCCTCCCCAGCCTCATCAGCAGGTACTCTTTGTACAGGTGCACACACTCTGTTACTGGGGATTGAACGAACCTAGGGCATCAGGCATGCTAGGCACTGCTAACCTAAATCCCCAGCCTCGTTTTTTTTTTTTTTTTTTTTTTTTAATTTTGAAACAGGGTTTTACCAAGTTTCTCAAGCTGGCCCTGAACTCAGTATAAACCAAGCAGGTTCCTGCCTCAGACTCCTCCTTTGTTTACCAAGCCTCCTCCACTGGCTCACTTTCTTTTAAGAAACAGGATCTCACTGTGTCACCAAACCTGAGCCCAATTTCTCAGACTCAATGATTCTTCCTAATCAGCCTCCTGAGTAGGTGAGACCACACAGCACACTCCACAGAGCCCAGCTTCATTTCACTCCAATATGCAGCCATATTGAAGCACTTACATCTTCCTGAAGACAGTCCAGTGCTGTTGGCTTTGCCTTCCCAGTCTCCCTCCCCTTGTCCGACCACTTCCCTCTGTTCTATCTCCAAATTCAATTCATGGTCAAATCCTCTGGCACCCTAGTAGTCAAGGTCCCCAGATCATCCACAAGGCATGTTGCCCGGGAACTGGACAGAAATGCAGAATGGCCAACCCACTGCAGACCTGCTGCTGACCCATGCATAATCTGCATCTGAATTCGGTCTCCACGGGGTTTGTTGCACATTAACATTTGAGAATCTAATCTTGAGCTCAAAGGAATTGAGGGAGTGACAGAAAGAATGCATCAAGTAAAAGATTTTTTTTAAAAAGAATGCATTAGGCATTGGTACATTGGAATTTAGAAGACCACAAGAATACTGGCAAGCTGAGAAGGAAATAGAAATGAATGGTGTTCAAAGGGGTCTGTGCCTGTAAATTTTCCAACATTTAGGTCACTACCTATTGAGAAGAAAAAAAATCAAGATGGAAGATTTACAAATGGAAGAGAAGAGAGAACTTGAGAGATGTTTGTAATTTTTGGAAAGAAAGGAATTTAACTGGAGAAACATATTTGCCCAATTGAATTCCAAAAACATTTGCTAGTGCATTCTATGTAAATGTGTACAAGAATACTTCATACTGTTAAGCACCCTAAATTGTACCTTTTACAAATAATGTCATTAAGCCCTCAAGTTTATAAATAGAGAATACATCCTATAGCACAAGTAAACATCCCATTTCCTCCTCCCTCCAGCTAAGGTAAGTAGGACACCACCGCAAGGACAGTTTTCACTTCTCAGTGGCTCTGGGTACAATTATGATTCTTAGAGTGTAAGAATGGGAAAGGCATGGATGCATGAGCTGTAATTCCATCACTCTGGAGGTGGAGGCACAGGGATCAGGAGTTCAAGGTCATCCTCAACTATGTAGTGAGTTTGAGGCCAGCCTGGGAGACTCGGCACACTCTCAACCTCTCTAGAACAGTAATGACTGCCAGCATTCAGCACTGCCCGAGTGGGCGGTGCCCTGTGGGTGCTTTTCCCATGTTGTATTCATTATTGGCTTTTGAATATGTAAGAACGATTGCTTGGAGTTAAGTCCATGAAGAGGGGTTACCATGAAGAAGGTGGGAGTTTTCTCAAATATCCACAACTCTGAGATCCTCCAAAAACACAGATGAGGATAACGCGTTTCTAATGTATCCTGAAATTTTAAAGCGTAAGCCTGCCTGAAGAGAAGTTTATTTTGAACGATACAGTATTTATTTTCTTTTAAAGAAGGGATGTGCTTGTGTTCAGCGGGGATGAGTTCAACCCACATCTGTTGGCAGGCTGTTTGCCAGGGTTCCCGACGCATGCTACACAGTCTGAGTCAGCCTGCATAGAGACAGCAGACAAACCCACCTGGAGAAAGCAGCCTGAGTTTGCCCACAGCCTTGGAAGATACGGGTGCCACGAAAGATGAAGACGAAGACGCAAATGGAGAGAAACTTAGCACGTAACTAATTGTGATGTGTGACCCCAGCATGCTGTCTTGGCTCAGTGAAATTTGATTGTGAATTGTAGACCTAAATCTTTAAACAGTAACCATGGTGATATGAGAGAAGATTTTTGTTATTAGGAAATACGTCCTGGAGTGTCTAGAAATAAAATGACATTGGGCCTGCAATTGCTTTCAAATAGTACATATTTGAAAGTATAAGTACACATATACTTAAATTCGTAGTGAGGGAGAAAATACATCAAAGCAATTAAAATTAATTGATGGATCTGAAGAGTATAAAAGAAGGGCTTTCTGCTGTTCTTGCAAAATTTTCTCTAAATTTTAAACCATTTGAAAGTAAAAATCTTTTAAGCAAAAAATTTTAATGCAAAATGTAAAATCTTTGTTTAGATTTAGTGGTGATAGGAAGCATTTGGAACTAATGTGTGACCATGCTCAAAATGAGTTTGATAATCTAGCTGGTCCAACTCTCCATTACACAGATGTCAATCACTGCCTCAGTCACTGCCCGCCCAAAAGTCAGCCCCCCTGGGACGGTAGCCCTTAAACTCCCATTTTTCACACAGTGTCCCTGGGCCAGGACCTTCCCAGAGGATGCGTCCAGCTCCCTGGCAGAAAGCATCAAAGGGTGATGGCTGATGAGCGGGCTCTCTGGGCACAGGGTAAGTTCTGTGCTAGAACCTTCCAAGGTCTCTTCAAGGAAGCAAGACAGCACCCCGTGTACAAAACAGGCGTCTGAATGGGTGTGAGCTGTTCTGTTTTCCTTTCTGTCATAGAAACTTTGTCAAACCTCGTCTTAAACACTGAGCAATGACAAATGCACCGTGCTGTGGGGTGGTCCAGGCGGCCAAGGCAGGAGACTGCCCTCTGAAAACCATGGTGGGATGCTTGATGACACATCCTTGCTCCTCATTGTTCACGCTCCAGATTTCCCAGGAAAGCTACCTGCTGTCCCCATCTTATTTATTCTTAAAAGCATGTAAGGAAATTACTCAACTTGCTAAGATGCTGCAGATCCTAAGGGGAGAGCCAGGCGCGGGAGCTGGTTCTAAACGTTCTGAGCATGTGCAGGGTTCTCGGGGGAGGTACAGGTCTGCCTCCATCCTACAGGCTGTTTTCTCAGCTTGTGGGAATTAGGGGCCTGACCATCCTCTCCAGGTTAAGCCATGTGGTGGATAAACACTGCTAGGAATGGGACCACACACCCTCCTGTTTTCTTACACGGTGAGACTCATGCCCAGCTCTCTACATCGGGACACTTAGAGAGGAAATCTAGACTACAATCTGGTTTTATAAGTGAAGGGGAACTATGAAACTATTAGAATCAAATGGCTCTCGAGTCCACAGTGTGACTTTTCTAGGATGGATCAGAAAAATGGCAGCTTACCTTCTCTTCCTTCCTTGGCAGCTTGGGCAGCCTGGAGGGCAGGGAAGGCCTTGGCGATTTACTCTGTTTAACGAGAATAGCCCTTTGGGAGTCTCTCTGTTGGGAATCTTCATAATCACTCATATTCCAGGCAAGAAAAGCACGACTGTTTCCTCCTTGCTTGTCCAAGACTGAAGGCTTCGGTTGCCTGCGAGAGGAACAAGTTAGTTGGGTCATATGGGAAAAGATCTAGAAACAGCTGCCTGTTCTCATGGTCCACATTAGTTCATTTCTCACTGTTCGAGGCAACTTCTAGCCACAGGGCAAAGGAGATCTGAAAACCTGGCCTGCGTGCCTCTCACCAAGAAGGTTCTGCCTGTTTCCCCACTCTGCATCTCCAGATGTCCAGCTGCTGGACATACCAGGAAGATCCCACCACAGGAATGCCTGACCTAAACACGCCCAGCCCCCCATTGCCTCTAGAGCCCAGTCAACCCCGTGTGCAAGATGCTGCAAAGCAAAAGGAAGCCAAGACCTAGTGAGACTGCTTGCTGGGTGTGTGATGGCTGAGAAGGTTTCCTGGACATCCAGAAAGTGCAGGGCTGTAAAGTCCAGCTTCAGATACTTTAGCAAGCAAATCTCCCAGCCATGGTCTTTGGGTCAGGTTTACAGTATCGGTCTGTAGAGTGGGCTTCAATCCAACCAGTAGACGGTTATCTCCGTAACTGTCACCCTTTAAGGCCAGTGGTATAGCTTGCCTGGCAGGCTGGTGGTGTAACTTGTAGGTTCCACAACTGGGTAGATTATTAATTGTTCTTCTCCCCAGCATCCTGCCTAGTGCCTTCCAGCACTTGAAACCTAGCCAGCAGGCAGTTACAACTTCTCGGTGTCCTGCAACCCAAATGACAGCCTCTTCAGAAACAGGATCTTCTCATCCAGTTCTGGTGGACAACCAAGAGCACTGGGCCTGTGGCCTGTGCAGTTTGGGGTGCCTCTGGGACCTCCCTACTGAGCAGCATAGAAGGAAGAGTCCCACACCTTTCCTTGGCCTTGGTCTCCAGTTTCTGCTGAGAAGGCAGCTTTGGGTCTCTATGCATCGTGTCCCCATCCTTTAGATGTTTTCCGTATTCTGTCTTTGCGTTTGCCATTCAACTTTGACCTGGTGTGTATGGCTATGGATCTGTTTATCATGGATTCTGCTGAGCTTCCAGAACATCTTACTCTATCTACTGCTTTTGGCCGCGGCAATGCTGTTGTCCGGCGATGACTCTGGTTGTATCTCAAGTGTTGTCTGTGCTCGCTTAGTTCAGGGGTCAGCCTCTCATGGCCAGAGTTTCTGAAACTCACTGAATGAGTGGGGCTTCTGGCCCGATGCGGTGAGGTCTGTGGCTGTGTCCCGGCAGGCGGGTTGCGATGAAAGTCAGCCTTTCTTTCCTCTGCTTTAAGATCAGCAGAGTGAGAGGCCGGGGTGAACTCAGGCCTTTCTGACCTGAACACTGTCCTCCTCGGTATCTAGAGGTGTGCTGACGTGCATGCAAGACCTGCAGAAGCCAGAAGAGTTACAGATGGTTGTGAGCTGCCCTGTGGGTTCTGAGAGCCAAACTCAGGTCCTCTGCGAAAGCACCAAGTGCTCCTAACTGCTGAGCCACACTTTTAACACAAGTGTGCGTGTGTGTGTGTGTGTGTGTGTGAGCATGCATGTACCATGTCATTGGTGTGTCTGTCAGAGGACACCCTTGGCTGTCAGTCCCTACCTGGTACCGCAACAGTTTCTTCCTGTTTGCTTCTACAGGCGCCAGGCCAGCTGACCTGCGCTCCAGGAGGAGTTTGACGAAAACACTGGAACTGATTTTAGATCGACTGTTTCTTTTGCTATTTAAATTATTTTTATCACACAACCATGTTTGGGTTTTCCTCTGTAACTGCCAGTTCAGCGATGACCAACTTTTTCCTAGCAGCCTGAATATCAAGAAATGGGCTGAGGAGAGAAAACAGGCCTCCGTGCTGAGGGAAGACTGGCTGGCCCTTGCTTACGTAGGCGTCTCAAACTGACAGGACAAACTTGGTTTTCATGGGGACACTTGTGTCAAAGAAAACACTCCGGGTGTTGAAGACGGGCCTTGAGGATGGGCTGAGCTGATTCCAGGCGTCTAGCCGCCTGGGGTGAGCCAGGGCCACTGTGGACTCCGTGGCTGCTCTGATTCATGGGCAAACATTTCGGTGACCCCTTGGTATGTCAGTCAAATAGCTGTCTTGAACGACCGTTTTCGTCAAATGACTCAAACAGCTGGTTATTCTGGAGCAGAGTGCCCAGCACCCACGGTGCCTGAAGTCACCCGTTCTCTTCTGCGTGCTGCCCCGACCCACATCTTGTGAGTTCTGTCTGGCGACCTAAAAATACTTCTACTAAATTCTTAAAAGGCCGTCTTTTGGGTTCTGAGGTTAAATTTACAACGTGGCTGGTTTGAAGTTCCAGTGAGTCAGCCTCCCACCTGAGCATAGCGCTGTAAGTTACTCGCTTGAGTTTCAAATAGGGACACTCCCCTTCGGGGCTTTGCCTTCTCCACACCACCGTGAAATGAGGTACTTATGTGTGCGTGAACTCCTAGCTTCTGCTGAGGAACCTAAGGACCTGTTTTCTTGGGTTGTTGACTCCTTCAGTGGTTGCTTCCTCAGGAATCATGAATGCTTCCACTTTCTGCTTCTGGAGGTAATAAAAAACCCAACTGGCAGGTGGGAGGTTGTGGGATACGCATGCAGAAACAGGCCTTTCCCTCTGTTCTCTGCTTGGAACACTTAGAGGGAAACCTTTATTTCTTCAGATCTTTTAGCATCTATGGTACAGCCCACACTTACCATCCCCTCAGGGAGAGCTTTAAGATACGTTCCTTCATCTTTGCCTTCAACCTAGCCTCCTGCATAGGAGGTTGGGGCAGAGATGGGGGGTTGCCGTGATGACCAGCAACAGATGGGGTAAGATTTCAGAGGTGCTGGCTGCTTGAGAAGATCCTCCCTACCCTTAGTGTGGATGCTATTCATCCCAGCACCAGAGACCAGGCTGGGCTTGAATACAGCCAGACATCACCACTCAGCCCTCAGGAGTGAGGGCTTTGAAGGATGAAGCAGGACTCTAGGATGTTCCAAATAAGTGCCGGCCATAGTGTAAGGCAGTTGAGTCCGACCTTTTTATTTTAGTTGATCTCCATCTTCACTCACCACCCCGAAATCACTTATGATTCTGCTGTACTCGGCTCCCTAAACATTTCATCTTTTGGAGAACACTTATTTGACCCTTGATCAGTGGCCTATCATAGACATCATCTAAAAACATGAAGGGCATATGTATGTGTGTGTATACATATATGTATATATGCGTATATATATATATGTATTTTACACATACATATATAGATAACCAGACCAAAAGAATATGCATATTTGACAGTTACTAGTAGGGAAACTTTTAAATGCAAAGGGGTTATCCTGGTGGGAAGAGAAAAGGGCTTGTAGAAAGAAGCTATCCTCCTTTTAAAGGTAATTTATTTTATTTTTATTTAGGTGTCTATGTGTGTCTGTGACTATGTGCATGTGACTAGTGTTGCCCACGGAAGCCAGAAGAGAGTACTGCAGCTAGAGTTATGGGCAATTGTGGACTTCATGACATGATTCAAACTGAACGCTGGTTCTTTGCAAGAACAGCAAATGCTCTTAACCACTGAGCCATCTCTCCAGTCCCAAGAAGCGTCTCCTTCTCCCTCCTCCTTCCTCCTCCTATGTGTGTGCATGTTTTACCTAAATGTGTGTGTGTACCATGTGCATGCCATGTACACAAGGAGCCAGAAGAGGTTGTCAGGAGCTGGAGTTAAAGATGGTTGTGAGGGCATCCATATGGGTGCTGGGACCTGGACCAGGTCCTCTGTAGGTGTAGCAAATGCTTTTCACTGATGAGCAATAGTTCCAGCTCTACTACCCACCCTGCTAAGTTGTGCTTAATAGGCAAAATCCTGAGTGACTTACAGAGTTCTCTGGAAGGCATGTGCTGTACTTGTTTTTATGATTGGGCTTCGGGATGGCAGAAAAACCGAGGGTCTATCTTTGAGTTAATATAAGGCCAAAAAGTAATATTGAATCAAAAATTAAGACAAGATGAGACAGTTGGTAACCCCAAGGTTCCCTCATGTATCTGTAGCTTCTGCAAAGGGTGGCATTCATCTATACTGTGACCCTTAGGTGTGAGGACCTGCTTTCTTGGCAAGCTATTCCTTCAGGTTTTGTTTTATTGTTGCTGTTTCCCTCAATGTCAGCAATGTCTTGTTTCTGTCATTAAATGGTAAATGCCTTAGCCAGATTTGACAGTATGAGCATACATCCAGATGTCCCTGTCGTGTAGACAAAGATACGCACAGGGATAGGAATAAGCATGCTTTTCTGCTGTACCTAGAAGCAAGTGAAATGGGCACTAAGAGATTATGTGAATGTTAGCTTTTCAATATAGTCATTCCTATGAAGCATGGAGGATCTGTGCTTATGTTATTATGCATGTACGTGTTCACGTGTGTACACATGTTGCGTGGAGACCGGAGATCGGTGTGGAGTGTTTCCCTCAGTTGTTCTCCACCTTAATTGTGTTTAGTCAGAGTCTCTGAACTCAGACACTAGCTTGCTAGCGAGCCCTGGGGATCCTGCCATGTCTGACCCTCTGATGGCCTCTGTCCCCTCCCCTCCCCTGTGCTGTGGTTACGTGTCTTACTGCCACATCCGGCTTGTGCGTGGATCTGCACTCAGTTTAGCTCTCCTGTTTGCTGAGCAAGCATGTTATTTCCTGAGCCATCTTCTCACCTGCGACTCTTTGTTCTTTCTTAGAAGCTTTCTCCATCCCACATAAAAAAAAAAAAAGTCTGGTTTTCATATCATTAATAGTTCAAAAGACAGATTTATGAAACGGCTTGCAGAAATCATCTTGAAGAGGCAGGTAGAGCAGAGATTATTTAAATATAAACAAAATTGTGTAATCCCATGTAGCACAAAATCTATCCTGTTGAAAAGATCAAAATCAAATTGTTCCCTCAAACAAGTACAAGAGGGTTCCCCAAGTTGCCCATCTGACTACAGCAAACATCCAAATGATTAGAATGCATCTCTTAACAGAAAGAGGCAGTGGGTGTACAGATTTCATTTTCCCTCTCGGAACAAAGCACCCACTCTCTTGGACTCTGCTTCCTTGAAGAGATTGTTCAATCCTGAACGTGTAAGCATCAAATCTAGGGTTGTGATCATTTGAGTTTGATTGATTGCTTTTATTTCCCAGGAAGCATGACCACTTTACTTTGAAGGCTTGTTAAACATTCTTCCACTAGACTGAAATAAAGCACTGAAACAAGAATCGTCTCTATGCCCTGCGTGAACACGTCTTCATTAATTTCCCAGGTTGGCTTCCTTCCCCGAGCTCCAGAATGTGAGTAATGATGTCACCAGCACATTGCTGGTTGCCCTTCTGGACTCCAGCTGGGCTTCCCCTACGCAAGCTATGCAATCTCCTCCAATCAGTCCTCTGGTGCAGAACAACAACATGCTGCAGAAACGACCATTGCCAAGAACTCACTTGCGACGTAGAGACACACAGAGGCGCTGATCGCTTTTCATTCAGTATCTTAAAGTGACTTACAGGAAGTGACCATCGCATCGAGAATTTTCATGCATGTGCTCAGAACAGGTGTCCAAATACGTAATAAAATTCACCATGCTAGGTTGTCTGGGGTCCCCTATTAGGAATGTTGTGTCACTCCTAACATTGGCACATAGGCTATCCAAGGCTTCTGCCAGCTTCAGCAGCCCAGGCTTCCTCTGTTTATGCTAGTACTTCCTGGCCATCCCTTGCTTCTTTGTGAGTGGCAGGGGAAGAAAGGAAAAGCATGTTTGCTGTAGCTTCTTGGTGTTGGTTTGGAGAATGTTCCTCTCTGCAGATAGGAGATCTGTGCCTGCGTTAACTGCAGTGGAAGGCAGTGCACTTTATTTTACTTCTTTATGAAACAGAAGTGCGCACAATGGACAAAATGACCGTAGCCCAGTTCTCATGATTCAACCTCGCAAGCATCGACTGACACGCTCTCTTATTTCCCCTCTCTCTTCATTACCAGTCCCCTCCAGGACATGCTATCTCACTGATAGAAAATACATGACATCATATACTTTATACACACCCCCTCCTTAACAATATTCACCAAATAATCACCATCCAAAAGTCTAGCTGTCTCCTAACTTTTGAACTGTCAAGAAGTCCAAATTAGTCTCACACCTCTTTGAGTGATGATCTCGGGAGCTTTTTATTAATGCCTAATTTATCTTTCATGAAAGAAATTGTGAGCTGGAGAGGTGGCTCCGTGGTCAAAAGCAATGACTGCTCTTCCAGAGGACCTGGGTTCAATTCCCAGCACCCACGTGGAATCTCACAACTGTCTGTAACTCCAGTCCCAGAGGATCCGACACCCCTACATAGGCATACACACAGGCAAAACACCAAATGCACATAAAATACATAAATCTTAAAAAAAGAAAAGAAGCTGGGATATTTGTCCTATAAAAGTCCATACCACATCTTCTGCTACTCTTTTCCGAGGCCATTTGACAACTTCCCATTAGCTCTAGCTTCTTCTTGGCTAACTCTTACATTTGAATCTAACCCATTTCTAGTAATCTGTGTATTGCCACGTGGCTGTGGCTTACCCGGTAAAGTTCCATCTGGCTCCAGCGGGCCTACATGGCTTCTCTCTGACTCCTCCCTGCTATAGGCCCAAAGCAGTTCCTTTATTAACCAGTGGTAATCACAGCATACAGAGGGAAATCCCACATCAATTTACATTCTAGTTAGGGATTCTGCTACCTTAGTAAGAGTTTGGTAAAGTGGCAGCTGTAGATTCTTCTTCAGTATCATGCCTTCATTAGTGCCCTGTAGTTTCCTAGATTTCCGATACCAGGCATAGTTTTCCTCTTGTTGCATGGGCCATAAAACCACTTAGAGAGATGATGGCTACCACCAAGGTATTCATGGCATTATTGTACCCTTATTGTCACGGTGCTTTACTGATGGTGGTTGTGGTTCATTGCTGTGGGATAATGCTCTTGCACTCTGTAAGGACTTGTCACTCACATTGGTTTAATAAAGTGCTGATTGGCCAGTAGCCAGGCAGGATGCATAGGCAGGGCAACCAGACTAGGAGAATTCTGGGGAGAGGAAAGGCTCAGTCTGTAGTTGCCAGCCAGACTCAGAGGAAGCAAGATGAGAATGCTTCACTGATAAAAGATCCCAAGCCATGTGGCTAACACAGACAAGAATTATGGATTAATTTAAGATGTAAACATTAGTTAATAAGAAGTCTGAGTTAGGGCTGGAGAGATGGCTCAGAGGTTAAGAGCACTGGCTACACTTCCGGAGGTCCTGAGTTCAATTCCCAGCAACCACATGGTGGCTCACAGCCATCTGTAATGAGATTGGGTGCCCTCTTTCTGGCATGCATGGAGGCAGAAGTTGTATATATAATAAAGAAATACAAAAAATAAATAAATAAGGGCTGGAGAGATGGCTCAGTGGTTAAGAACATTGCCTGCTCTTCCAAAGGTCCTGAGTTCAATTCCCAGCAACCACATGGTGGCTCACAACCATCTGTAATGAGGCCTGCAGGAAGAATACTGTACACATAATAAACAAATAAATAAATATTTTTTAAAAAAAATAAATAAATAAAATTTAAATAAAAAAAAGAAGTCTGAGTTAATAGATCAATAAGTGTTGGAATTTTATAGTTTCTGTGTGATTATTCAGGTCTGGGTGGCAGGGAAATGAACAAGCAGTCCACACACAAAACAGTTAGTTCATGTTTTATCAAAGGCTGTCTGTCATCAACCTCTGCCCATCCCCTAAGGGGAGAGAGAGTGGAGGGGAGAGACTGGGGGTGGAGAGGAAGACACACACACACACACACACACACACACAGAGAGAGAGAGAGAGAGAGAGAGAGAGAGAGAGAGAGAGAACAGGAGAGGAGGGGGAATAAATTTTTAAAGTCCAACTAATAGGGTGGGGTTAGTTAGTACTCTCAATGACATTTGAATTGAATGTCTACCTCCATAGACTGTCATATTCTAATGTACTAAAGTAATCTCTTTACTGTATAAATCTGGAAAGGAGAGCGGGGAGGAGTTCAGTGATAGTGTATGAGCACCCTCAGAGTCACTAAAAGAAATCCAGAGAAGGACTCCCTTCACAAGGCACATACCGAGGACCCCGCTTGCCATGATCCCGGCAGCCTCTGAGCACCAGCGCTTACATGCAGAAACCTTTTAGGCTTTGCAAGGTGATGGTGGCTTCATTTCTTTGTTCCTTTGTCATTCATTGGCTGGATGCTTTAGGTTTCCTTTTGAAAAGTCACCTGGCATTTCTGTGCGGTTAGATAGTGGTGAGCTTTTATTGCAGCAGTGGAACTCATACTTATTTCCCCTTATTTACCGTTTTAAAAGTTGGCTCATTGGAGTGCTCCAACGGAGCCGCTATACTGTTTCATTTATTTGTTATGCTGTTAGGGATGGAACCCAAGGCCTCCTGGTTGCTAGGCAACCAGGTTGCTCTATCCCTGGTCCATAAAAATCTCTCCAAGTATGTCTCCTCCATTCCCTTGGGACTTGGGAGTTTTTGTTGCTTTTTTTTTATTTTTATTTTAAATAGATATAGGTGTACATTTTCAGAGGTCATGGGGCTACCTTGTGAAACCTGGTCTCTCCTTCCATCTTTAGGCAGGCGTGGAGCGCACACTCGGGTAGTGATGCTTACACGGTTGTTACCCTTACCTGCGGCGCCACCTCACTAGCTCTACAGTGGGTTTGGACAGCTTTCTTGCTGTCTGTCAGGTCTTGCTGCATGGCCTGTTGAGATGCTTCAGGATCATCTTTTTTTTTTTTGTTTGTTTGTTTCCTTCTCCAGAGTCGTAGTTAGCCGCTTCTCCAGAATGCACCGATTCTTTTTGGTGCAAAGATATTTAAATAATCTATGTACTAATCCCGGTGGAGGGTGACTGCTTGTTATCTCAGCGCTCGCGAGATTAAGGCGAGAGTTTATATCAAGTCTGAGACCAACTAGGGGAACGAAAGTGACTTCAAGGCTAGCTTAAGCTACTTAGTGCATCCAGTTCCACAAACAAACAAGCAAACAAACTGAAAATGTCTGAGTTCCAAGGGAGCTCACAGCTACTGAATTGGCCCCCTATGTCTAGGTCTCTATAGTGAAGAGAATGTGGGGGGAATATACGCATACACAATCCACGTAGTAGTAGTAGTGTGTGTGCATGCGTGAGTGCACACTGTCCTGTGCATATATGATGAGTAATGTTTCAATAAAATTCAGGGATTTTCATCTCTTTTCCCAACTGTAATGTCCCCCCCCCCCCTCCTCCTAGAATCCTGGTACTCTTTCAAAACAGCAATGTTCAAATGAGAATCTCATATGGTTGCTCATCGGCCCTAACCCGTGATACATCCACAACAGGATCAGAGTAAAAATACCATGATTTCCAGCGAGCTTTGTGATGCTCTTTTTATTCTAATAGTACAACCCAGTAGAGATGATAAAACCATCTGTAAGTCCCAGTGCCCTTGTAGTGCTGAAAATCCCTTGGAGGGATGGGGAGCGCTTACTTAGAGCACACAAGGCCTTGGGTTGATCCCCAGCACTGAAAAAGCAATCCCTTGGAATAGTTCTTGTCCTTGGGTTAAACCATGAACTGGAAATACCTTAGGTTTAAAAAAAATTATGTTTAAAATGACTTATTTTGGTATAAGGAATGATCTAACCATGGCCGCGAGCCACGCGGACTTCCTGTTTTTGTTCTTGATGTTGTCATGACCATATGTGTTGAGGTGGGACTGAGGGGGAGGCACCACCTCGGCAGAGTCTTACCGAACAGCTGCAAAGAGCAACTTAGCTTCTGGGGAGAAATGTCTCCAAGGCCTCAGCTCTGCTGGGTGAAGAAGACATTTGTTCTGCCACCCACCATGTAATCCATCCTTGAATTTTAATGAGTTAGCCTTTGGGCTGCGAGACAGAAAACAAGTCACGGCATCCTACATCAACCCTGCCAGCTTCGCGGGCTGCCTCTGAGACTAGAGACATCCTGGTTTTATTGTCAAATACATGATAATTGTGTTCAAAGGGAGTTTGTCTGAACATGCAAATTGCCCGTATAAATAGCAGCCCTTTGGACTTTAAATCCAGCTGCTCCCAAGCTGACCCTACCTGTCCTTCAATTCTGGGAGCTGTGTCTAGACTCACTGGTTCCTGCCCAAAGTTACACTTTCCGATGTGAGCTTCCACTGTCTTTCAAAGTCCTGTTGTAGCTGATACTGAACTGTTAGGTTATTACTATCTGAACCAGCACCAAGTACACTATCTGCCCACAAATACCAGTTACTTCAAATATCCCTATTGCTGCACGCTGTTCATCGACTGTAGAGTTATTTCGTCTGCGTCTGCTCCCCTGCCCCTAACCGGTCCCCTGCTAAGTAAGCTCTTCAAGGCACAGATCCCTTGGTTCTCTGTGTGTTCGTACTTGGGATAGAATAAAAAAAAAAAAAAAAAAAGCACAAGAGATGCGGGACGAAACTGAATCTGGATGATAGCGGTCGCGGACAGGATGCTGTTGAGAATCTTGCATGCACAAGAGCCGGCACCTACAGACAAGGTGCTGAGTGGCACACAAACCCCCACCATAATTCTACAGTCTCACTTTCGCCTCCTCAGACTCTGTAAACATTTGTGTATATGTTTAATTAATCTCGCTTTGAAAGCTGTTCACTGTTGAGGCCAGCTGGAGCTTTGTGGGCTATGTGCTACGAAGAGTAACTGTAATATTATGCTTACTAAAATATTATACCCTATGGCTCCCGGTTCAGGTTTTCATGGGTTCTCCATCAAGGTAGCTTATGTTTTCTTAGAGCAAGTGGAAAACCTTGTTCATGTGAACACAGGGCCTCTGGCTTCTGGCCTCTGCTCTCCAGCCTCCCTCCAGCCTCCAGCCTCTGGTCTCTGGCCTCTGGCCTCTGCCCTCATCCAGCCTCCCTGCCTCTGGTCTCTGGTCTCCAGCAGTCCTTTGGAGAAGACAGAACTGTGGGCCTCTGGCTGATCACACACTCTTTAGTAGCTATCTCAGACTTGCCTTGAATTCTCCAGACACCTCCTTTCTCCAGACTGCCAATTCTCTCGCATCATTCCCTGACAGGGCAGAGTCATGAGACTTTTACTGTTGCACTGTACTCTTAAGAATTATTAAAAGCATATTAAATTAGGGCAAGACCATGCCCCCCCCCCCCCATTAAGGCTGAGCATGAGCCGGGTGGTGGTGGCGCACGCCTTTAATCCCAGCACTCGGGAGGCAGAGGCAGGCGGATCTCTGGGAGTTTGAGGCCAGCCTGGTCTACAAGAGCTAGTTCCAGGACAGGCACCAAAGCTACAGAGAAACCCTGTCTCGAAAAACCAAAAAAAAAAAAAAAGGCTGAGCATGGCATCCCACCATACAGAATGGGTTCCCACTAGCTAGCTCATGCATGAGGGATAAATACTGTTCCTACTGCCAGCTGCCTTGCAGATAGTGAGTGTAAGCCAAATTACTCCTTCTCCTTCCCCAACTTGCTTTTGGTCAGTACTTATTGCAGCAACAGAAACTAGGATCCACCCACACCGAACCTTCCTTTTTTCCTTTTTCCTTTTGCTTGCTCTGAGCTCTTTTCTGTCCTAATCTGTTTGGCTTGGGACTAACACTTCAGTGCAGCTGCTTATCTATAGATTGCGCTCCTTGCTTTGACCGCCATGGACCACTTTGTAAGGTCCTGCATCTGCTCCCTGAACAGTCGTGCAATGCCTGACTGCAGCAGTTCTCGTGTCTGGGATGCGGCAGGAGGTAGAGGGCAGGCCAGGGAACAGACAGTCCCTCTTTCTTAGCATCTACAACAGATAGGTTTAACTCCCACTGTCTGCGCAACCCCATGTTCTGAAATGAACTGGATTTTCCTCATTTAGGCAAGCACTAATAGACTCGTAAGTTTTTAGAGTGACATTGCCTTCTTCCTTAGTTATCTGCCTTTATTTCTCACGGGTAGCCCTTCAAAGCCAGTGCATCTTGTCCTTTTGCTCTAGTGATGATGAGGACATTCGTTCATTCAGCAAACACGCAGAGCCATCCCGCACTGGTTTCTCACGGCCTGCCCTGGGATTGTAATTAAATCATCAGTTACATATCCAACTGATCCTGCCCTGTGAAATAAGGGATGGTGGAAGCTATGGCTGTCTCCTGAGTCCCTGGGCTAGCAAGTGCCTGGTGCCATACTTAGCACTTGGCTTTTTTTTTATTCTTTCTTTTTTAAAATTGTTATTGCATTTAAGTGTGCGTGTTTGTGTGTGTGTATGTATATGTATGCGTGTGTGTAAGGTATGTGTGTGAAAATACATGACCCAGCTCATGTGTGGAGATCAAAGAACAGCAACACAGGGAGATAGTTCTCTCCTTCCGCTCTGTGGGTCCCAGAAATTGAAGCCAACGCCTGAGGGTTGGTTGTAAACACCTTTTCTCACTGATTTGTCTCTCCTTGGCCCCTTGGCCAATTTTTGAATGTATAATCCACACCAACAAGGACTCCTGTCCACAGGAGACTGGGATGGTCCTGCTACCAGATAAGCTTCCAGGGAAATCTTTCCCCAGCACTTGCCTGAACAGAAGCAAGAATGGGAGAAGGGGGGCACAGAAGAACAGGGAGAAAGGTTTTAGGTGAGAGAGACCCAAAGAGACAGCATAAGAATGGATAATGGTTTCTCAAAACAACTGCCGAACTTATTTTGAGAAATTAGCATGCTGCCAAAGGGCTTTCTAGATATCTGCATTGATGTCCACTGTCCAGTGAAGCCTCTTAGCAGGGGATAACAGTCAAGGAGATGCAGAGCTGGTCACAGTGCTAAGAGAAAGAGACCCAGAGCTCAGCCCTGAAAGGGACATCTATATCCTACATTAACCCCTCCACCACCACCCAGGCTCGGGGTACATCACAGAAAAGGAGCTGGGAAGAATGGACCAGCCACAGGGTGGGAAAGGGTTGGGTGCTGTCTTCTGTGATTAGCAATCAGGAGCTCATAGCAGCTATGGTTACTTACACTCGGGAAAGCCAGCCGAAATCCCAGCCCTGATGGGTGGATGAGCTCCAGGCCCCACCCCTCACTGAGGAGCTATGGGGGGAAACAGCTGCTGGGGGAGGGAAAAGTCATTCCTTTTTGAGGGTGCTCCCCCTAGTAGGTTTCCCATGCTGCCCTGGACGGTCCCACACCCATGCGCATATGGGCAGCCCCGTTGAGAAGGGATGTGTTGGCGAGGCTATAGGAAGAGCTGGAGGGTGAAAATTCGGAGTCAGTAGGATCACATTTCATTGCATACATGTATGTCATTCTCAGAAGTAGAAACACTTTAAAAGGAAAAAGGAAACAAGGTGTTGTATAAGAAAGAAATGGCAAAATTTTGCTGCTTTGTTTCTGAAAATCTCTTCGATGCTCCAGACACTGACAGTCTTAAAAATATTAAAAATAGAAAGCTGCCAAAATTCATGGATGTTTTGAAGAAAATAACTCCATGAAACAAGCGCACATTTATCTCCCAATACGTTTTTAAATAGTGGCTGTCATTAAGTCTGCTAGCTTCACAACTGGTTTTGGCAGGGTTTCTTCGGAATAACAGGCGCTGTCCTAATGGCACCCAGCTAATGCTAAATAAGGAATACCGTACACCTGTCTGAAGACACAGACAGCCTCCCTTCTTCAGGCCTGAGAATGTTTCCTTGGCACCAAAAGTCGTGGTTTGTTTGAGCTGGAAATTTTTTTCAACTTAGGAGTTCCAATGAATACAGCTCTATGGCTCTTTTCCCTATACTGATTATTATTTTTGTCAAGTACAGTATTTGTACATGCACTTAAAATGGTCTTTTTAATCTTTTTTTTTTACAAAGGAATTTAAATAATTAAATAATAATTTAACAGAATGCCTATAAATCACACTAAAACACCCCCTCCTTTCTCTACTATTTCCAGCATTCTTCCCCCCAAAGCAGCTATGAGCCCCTTGTCTGCAGGACCCCACTTTGCCTGCACTGTCTGCACGGATGCTTCTCCAGGTCCTGGGCTGGCTGCGTTCCAGGCTCTTTTCATTAGCATCTGAGTAAACACTTCGGCTGCCCTGTTCGTTGGTACCTTGTCTCCCAACTTGTGTCCTTTCTTTGTCCTGTGTCTCTTGTTGGCTATATAATACCGTCCCCTCCACTTTCTGAGAGAAATACTTGATGGTACAGCCTTTAGTTTTACGATTTTGAAAATACCCATTTTTTTTTTTCTCTCTTCACATGCTCGCTGGCTGAACATGGAATTCTACGTGGCAGGTCTTGTCTACTTCTGGGGGCCACACTGCAGCAGATGGGGCGGCTAAGGTGCTGCTAATGTCTCCTGGTCTCCTGGACATACCCGCTCTCCTCTGTTGCTTCCTGAATTCTCCTCACCATCACGAAGTTTCTCAGTGACACCTCCGTGCCATGCGTTCGTTTTTAGTAACATTTGATGAATGCTTTCAATCTGGAAGTCATTTCATCCCCTTGTGGGGCATTTTCTTGAATTACTGTTTTGTTTTTCTCATTCCTGTTTCCCCTGGTCACTTTCTGGACCTTTGATTCATCAAGTATTAGAAACTTTAATGTCTATATGTTTTCCGCATTTCTCTTTCATATCTTGAAGTTTTTTGTTATACCTTTTGGGGGAATCAGCTCTGCTAGCCACATATTGTGAATTTTTTTTTTATACTGCATCTCATCTTTGTACTGATTGCTTTCATCTCATCCCGAGGAAGAGTCTACCCATGTCACGTGACAATTTCATACATGCACACAGTGTAATCTGATCCCTCTCGCGCTTCCTCAACAACCCCAAACATCTCCTTCCCCCCATGTCACGTGACAATTTCATACATGCACACAGTGTAGTCTGAACCCTCTCGTGCTTCCTCAACAACCCCAAACATCTCCTTCCCATCCATGTCCATGCCCTACTCTTTTATTTTGATTTGTAACTCACCGACATAGGTGGGTGGGGTAAGACTGGTGCTACACAGATTACTAAATATGGGTTAGGCAAGATGTGAGAATTAGCCATTAAGAGGCTAGAACTAACGGGCCAAGCAGTGTTTAAAAGAATAATACAGTTTCTGTGTAATTATTTCGGGGCATCAGCTAGCCAGGCGGCTGGGAGCTGGGTGGCAGGAACGCAGCCCGCAGCTCCTTCTACAGTTAAGTGTACGGGAAGTAGCAAAAAACAGAAATGCTTCTATGTCTAACAGGGAGGGCGAACATGCAACGACAGGGAGCCTGTCTCAGAAGCAGACCAGACTCTTGTCTCCAAGATGCCGATGGGCAAGCACGCAGTACCGTGACACTGATCCAAACCATGCTACTACCCACCCTGCCGCGGCCCTGGTGGCTGCAAGGGTGCCTCGACTGTGCTCTCCTTGCTCTCTCTTGGATTCCTGGCTCACCGTTCCCCCCTCCATGGTCTCAAGTACTCGGCTGTGCTCTCCTTGCTCTCTCTTGGATTCCTGGCTCACCGTTCCCCCCTCCATGGTCTCAAGTACTCGGCTGTGCTCTCCTTGCTCTCTCTTGGATTCCTGGCTCACCGTTCCCCCCTCCATGGTCTCAAGTACTCGGCTGTGCTCTCCTTGCTCTCTCTTGGATTCTTGGCTCACCGTTCCCCCCTCCAATGGTCTCAAGTACCTGCTGGAAGGCTCCCTGGCTTGCATCAGTGTCTTCCATGTAGTTGGCCCTTGTGTGAGAAACCCTGCTCCCAAGGCTCAGACTTTCTTCCCTCTGTCTAATCTTGGGGTTCTTAGTTCTGGCTGCACAACATAGACAGTAAGGAAGATTTTTATTTCAAACACCCAAGCCCAGAGACCAGCGTAAATCCGTGGGATCAGCCAACGTAGACTGAAATATTAGTTTGGTGATTCGGCTTCTTTACCAGGAGCCTTCTGGTACCATGAACTATGCTTTATGGAATTAAGGTATGTATGTGCTCATTGGCTCTTCTCTTCATGATCCACAGTCTACCTTCTTGAAAAACTCAGCTGAGTCCTAGCCCTCTCTAACCACACTTAATTTCGCCTTGTCTGGAGACCCAAGATGGGTCTGTACAAGTGAAATGTCTCCTAGCTGATCTTGTCACGACTGTTCCTGTCACCTCCCACCCATTTCCCACACAGCATTCCACCTTTCTAAGAGTGACCTTAGCAAGAGGATACAGATCACGTTCCTGCCGACTTAACCCCTCCCAGTGAGCTCACTCTGTTTGCAGATTAAAATTCAAATGCTCCAGACAGGTCCACGTGTTTCCAGCAAGTCTATCCCCTGCCTTCCCACTCACCTGGAACTTCCTGGGATCCAGGCATGGATTCTAGTTGGATGCGCTTTTCTTAAACGGTAGCACCAGGGACAGCCCCTGCTCCCATTGCCAGGGGTTGCCCAAATAGACCAAGTTACACAATGTCACATATCTGCAGAGGGCCTAGGTCAGTCCATGCAGGCTCCCTGGTTGTTGGCTCAGACTCTCTGAGTTCCCATGTGGCAGGCTAACCATTCCTGTGGGTTCATGTAATGTCCCTGACCCCCCTGTCTCCTACAAATCTACATGAAGCAATAAAAATACAATGATAACGTCGTATAAAGGGAGGTCATGGTGAACACCCCGGACTTGGTCCCTAGGATCCCAAAAATGAAGGAGAAGGAGGAGGAAGAGAAGGAAGAAAGAGAAAAAGAGGTAAGAAGAAAGAGAATGGGAAAGGAAGAAAAAAAAGATAATACCTAGAACCTCCTAAAAGGTCTTCTGGCCATTGGGTGTATGCCCTAAACTGGATCTTGGGACATTGGTTCTTTCTTCTCTCTTTTATGAAGAAATGACTTTGCTCTACCATGAGACTTCCACCATGATATACAGCTTTGCCTCAATCAACAACTCTAACTGATCATTACCGGAGCCTTTACAATTCTGAGCCAGGATGACAGGTGACTGTCTCTCAGGTCTTTGTCATAGTAATGGACACTAACACAGTCGCCACACAGGCAGACTGAGCTTTGTCTTTTTCTTCTTCCGTTTATGCTCACTTTCCCAACTTCTTTCACAATCTTCTAAGGACAAGGATTTTTTTCTTTCATAAACAGTTTTCATCCTTATGACTTGGTGCTAGGCATGGAATCGTCCCTAGAAATAAAGGTAGCCTTTCCTCTCTAGGAATATTGTTCGCAGCTGCAGTGTTTCTCAGATGCTAAGAAGGTGTTTCTATTAGTACATTCACACCTTCCTCACCAGGAGTTGTTAAAGGCGTCCTCGGTGTCCGATAGCCTCTCTCTGCTAGTTTTCTTTGCGGAGAAACAGTGGACACAAGCAATGCTGTTTAAAGGAATTTCTCACATAGAACACGTGCTTTTCATGCACTGCGGTGTGACTCTTCCTATGGGGCTTGACATGGGAGCAGCAGCTGTGCCTAGCCAATCACAGATGTTGTGCAGGAAGATCTGGACGGCACCTGATCGACTTTCTAAAGTATTGATTTGATTCTATTTTCTGTTCACGAGTGCTTTGCCTGCATGTATGTATGAGACTCATGTTCGTGCTTGGTGCTCAGAGATCAGAACAGGGCATCAAGTCTTCTGGAACCAGTGCTACAGATGGTTGTGAGCCACTGTGTTGGTGCTGGGAACCAAACCCAGGTCCTCTACAAGAGCCGGAAGTACTCATAACTACGAAGCTGTCTTTCCAGCTGCCGTCCAATAGTCTTTTGACAAGAGGGCTTGAAGTCTCTTTCTATGTTATATATTTTACGTTAATAGAAGAGACAAAACGTGTTTTTGTACGTGCCAATAACTATATCCTTCAAGAATGAAAGCTGGAGAAACCCTTCCCCCATAAATCCATAGAGATGACACTATTTTATCTCTAATGTGGCCTTTTCTTCGGGCATCTGGATTGTGCTCCGTGTAGACAAGAGCCCAGTATCTTTACTCTTTCCCCGTAATTTAACACACCTGGAGCTACACAGGTTTAATTTTTGTTAGCGGCTACTTTAAGGCAACATGAATTCAACCCATTATGTGACTTTAGTAAAATTATGCTTATTAACCAAGGCTACATATTATTGTGGTTTCTAGGCCAACCGCATGAACTAAGGGCTTTTCAACTACAGGTCTGTGTTTTCCCACAGAAAGCATACGTACAGACTGGCATCTCTTTCCCACTCTGTAATCTAGCACATTCTTTACTATGTTACTTTGCTTTGTCCCTTCCCCTAACTAGGCTGGCAGAAAGTAAAATTTATGTTGTTCATTAGAAATACAAATTTGTGGGTTTTTTTTTTCTGTCACACAAATCTACATGAAGTAATAAAAATACAATGATAACGTGATTTTCGAGACTGGGAAAATAAGCCGTCCCTAATTTAGGAAAGAATCCCATTACCCATTTAAAATACATCCCCATGTACTTACCATGGGTTTTGATAACGGTGGGTTACTTTGTCATTCGCATAAAGACTTAGCTCTCCAAGCTGCAAAAGGAGAAAAACTAATTCAGGGTTATTCTTTGGTAGATAGGGACCCACGTGTCTGAAGTGTGAGCATCTATATTCCTCCTCTAAGGGGAGTCAGGCTAGAAAACGGAGTAGGGATGCTAAATTCAGATGAAAGAAAATCAGTAGGTGCCACTCACCGGGGTCGCTTGCCCTGGAGCGGGGAAGACAAACCATAATGGTGAGCCAATATATGGTGGGGTGTGGGAGGGGGAGCAGAATGGTTCATGTCCTGTGGGGAGAGGCAGATCTGAAGAGGTGAAGGGGGTGAGGAACAGGCTAATGTAGGAGGCCTGCTTGCCACCCTGGGCCATGGTGACATCCAGGCCTAGACATGGGTCTGTGTTATCACCAAAGGCCGCAAGGATGCTGGGGTTCTGGGCCACCATTTGACCCTGTTGGGGTCCGAGGGACGTGCTGCTGCAGGGCCATGTTGATCTGAGTGACCAGTGCTGCCACCCAGGGCCATGGAAGTGTCTGGGCCTGAGCTGCAGCGGAGGGCCATGTCTGGGCCTGTGCCTCTATTGCAGCCAGGGCATGGGATGATGTCCATGGTTCCTGTTAGCACAAAAGGCTGTTCAGATGCCCGGGGTCTGGGCTGCCACCTGGGGCCGTAGTGACATCAGGGCCCACGCTGCAGCCAGGTTGGGTCTGTGTCCATAGTCCTGCCACAGCCAGCATCTGTACTGATGTCCATGGCTCGGCTCCTGTTACCATTGAGAGCTTGTGCAGCTGCCCAGGGTCTGGGCCAACACCCCGGGCCAATTTGGAGTTCAGGGATAACATTGCTGCTGAGGCCATTTGGATCTGTGAGGCCTGAGGTGCCATCCAGGGCCATGGAGACAAGTAGGCTCAAGCTGCTGCTGGTGACCATGTCATGGTCCTGATGCAGCTGGGCAGCTGGGATCTGTTGATGTGTATTGTCCATGTTGCCTTCAGGGCTCATGCAAACCAAGTGTTGAACAATGTCTTGATATACTAGGGCCATGCTGAGCTGGTCTGGCTCCCCACCATGGAAGAGAGAGCTGGCTCTGCCCCTCAGAGGGCAGTGATCCCAACACCCAACTGAGCAGCTCAGCTACTGTCCAGACACACATCCAGGACTTGGTGTTGGCACTCTCCAACATCCATCCTCTCTATGTCCTGCTGCAGCCCATGAAGGGACTGGTCCTGGGGAATCATAGCTGCAGGATCTCCATGACTGGGGCAACAGAAGGATAACTGAGGCGATTCAGTGAGGGTCTGGGATTATCGGTATACCAGAAGGCAGAGGCCTTGAACCTGACACATTATACAACGAACATTTGCAAGTAAAGCTGTTTGGACAAAAAGGGAATAGGGGATGATACACAGGGCTACTGAGATGATCTCATCCCAGGGATACTGAGATGAATGAAGAGGTGATGGAGGGGTGGGGAAGACGGAGGAGTGAAGTGGTTTTTGTTTTGTTTTTTGTTTGTTTAATATTCTTATTTGTATTTTTAAATGTTTATTATTTCAAGTTTTCCTTGGCATGGGGTGGGTGGGGGATGCAAGAGTGAAGGGCGGATACTGAACGACTGGGAAATGAGTGCGATTTGGGTGCATGGTATGAAATTCCCAGAGAATAAAAAAAAAAGTTATGTTTTAAAAATTTAAAAAAGAAAATCAGTGGAGATGATCCCTGTTGCTTCCTGGCCTGAGAGGAAACAGTCACCACGAGCTCCACTCCCTCTGTGTGGATGAAAAGGACTGACAAAGACTGGGGGACTGGCCAGGCTGCCTGGCTGCTCCGTGTCTGACTCTGTAAGGGAGCAGCACTGCGGGCTGTCAATCATCATTTAAGTGGGCACTTGAGAGCTCTGCAGAGTTAGCCAATGCGTCAGTGGAGTAGGGAAAAGCTGGCATTAGGGGCCTGTAGCAGATCTGAAAGCTCTCAAATAGTTGAGAATCTATGTGGTAGCTAAATATCAGTTTCACATTTAGAGAGAGAGAGAGAGAGAGAGAGAGAGAGAGAGAGAGAGAGAGAGAATGAAATCCCACACCCTCTCGTGTACGCTTGAATGTTGGATTATTCCTGAATGAATGCTCTCTGTGTTCCAGTTCCTTTCCCCGTCTTAGAAAGAAGCTGGGAAACAGGGGTGTCATGTTCATATTCAGAGGGCTTGAGGACTACAATCACTTCTCAGTTTTCTGGGCTAGGTTACAACATGAAAATTACAACATGAAAACAGAAGAAAAGTATTTCACTTCTGCTTCGGAATGCATTTTAAAAATTTATATTGACAGGAGGTGCCAGATTCGTAACAGCTCAAAAAATAGCAATAACCATGAACGTTCAGCAGCAATTGGCTGTTCTCACATCCTGCCCTCTTCCTCTTGCCCAGGCTTTGCTCAGAACGGCTTTGCTGCCAGCCTGCTTAATAGTTGTTTCTGTTCTACCTCCTAATCTACCTGCTTGCTCAAGTGACCCAAAATGGCAGTCTTGACCCCCATACAGAAAGCAACCATACAAAGGAAGGGGTCGGTTAAGAGTTTAATGTAGAGCTGGCCATTAGTCAACAGGCAATGCGGAAGTAGTGATCTCCAAACAATGGAAAGGTCATGGTATCGTTTGATCCCTGGCATACAATTCCCTAAAATCCAGTTGACACACTAATTCAAAAGTAAGTTTACTATTTTCTTTGGATGCTCTTCTTTGATCTTTTGCTACTCAAGATTTAATAACAAAAGCATGACACCTTCTTGTCAGAAATGCTAAGAAGTCTTTGCTTCTCTTAGAGTTACAGGGTTCATGACAAAAACCTTGTTATTGCCAGGCGGTGGTGGCACATACTTTTAATCCGAGCACTCAGGAGGCAGAGGCAGGCGGATCTACAAGAGCTAGTTCCAGGACAGGTTCTAAAGCTACAGTGAAACCCTGTCTTGTCTCAAAAAACAAAACACACACACACACAAACAAAAACTTGTCATCTTAAATACACTCACCCTTTTGTGTTTTAATTTATTAACAAACACACTGTGACTTATTTGAGTAGCCATGCTCACCAAAGTGCTAAACCTAATGAATTCACAATCATATAAACATTTATATTGGCCCATTATTCATAATAAGGAAAATATTGATCTAGAGATTAGTCCCCTGGGGATGTCACTCAAGGGTAGAGCACTTGCCTGATAGACACAAGGTCCTACATTTTATCCCAGAACTACAGATAAATAAACAAAATTCTAACATTTTCATACAACCCACAAATATATAATGTTTTGGGGAAAATTATTTTCCGTTAACAAATATAATTATAGGTCAAAATTAAACATTTCCTATGAAACCATGTTTCAACAAGTCTAGGGATTAGTAAAAAGGAAATGCAAGCTAGCCACTGTGAGCGAAAGGCATGTTTTGGCGAAGACTGAGTTAAATTAATTGTGTACGTCTGAGGCTAGTTCTAGTGACATGGCCACTTCCCCTTTATTTCCCACCTACCTCTAGTGCAGCCCTGCCGTGTTCAGGTGACCTGGGGACTGTTTTTCAGAGAAATACTTGCTTTGTTAGGATTTTCCACAATGCTTTTTCCAGGGTATCTGATGGAGCTTTCCTTACTGGAAGGGCCGATGTTACCCATTTCTGTCGCTAGGGGCAGACCAGTAGACCGGATGCAATGCAATGTATTTTGAGAATGTGTACACACTAAGGTTTTCTTCCCCAGCCTCCTTCTTGGTAACACTGGGCTCTCAGTCCCCCACAGTACCCCCTCAGGCGATCTCTTGTTATGCTAATGTGTTTGTTCTCTACTTGCCTCAATTTGCAAAATATTACTGTTAACCCCTTAGGTGTCTTTCTTCCCACAGCCTGTGATAAGCACCCGCATTGTTGTGACTGAGCCACCAAACTGCATAATGTTGCCTATTTTAGACTGGAATTATTGAATCAAGTAGGGCATAAAGGCCTTTGCAAGAATGGGGCATCTGAAGTATTCATTATATATTCAGTGCAAGGGCTGAAACAAAACAGTTCTTTCTGGAAAATGTCAGCGGTTAAGGCTTAGCCTCTGTGATGCACTATTCTTGTAAAGAGAAAGAGCAATGCAGAGACCCACATTGCATTCTATGCCCCGTTACAGATGAACCTGAATGTTTCTGCCATTGTTGTTTGACTGCAATGTTTCAAATAATCTGAACCAATTAATCAACTTTAAGCACGCAGTAAACACTGGGCTTTGTGAGTATGTTAGCTTAAGAGCCGGAATTGCTGCTTCCTGGTGTGTATCCAAGGTGGTGTGCAAATTCTATCACGGCTCTACCCTGCCTATAGTCCTGTGGTTGGAAATGATGGGCAGATAGAAACATGAAAGCCCCTGGATGGCATTTGTTGAGCCCTGCTGTGTTAAACACTATGCCAGCACTATGCACACATACCTCACGTAATCCAGAGAACAAAACTCCGAGGGTTTTCCTGTTAACCCTGTGGTAGGCAGAGCTCCAATGGCCCCCTGAATTCTCATTTCCTGGTAAACGTGTTTTCTTCCAGATAGTCCATCAAATATCTACACACAGGGTGTCACTGATGGGGGATTTTGTAAACATAATCAGGACTCTAAATCCTTTGAATTTAAGAAGGATTTGCCCAGTGTGGTGGGCATAGGCTTGTAGTCCCAGTTAGGCTACAGGGTGAGTTCAAGGACAGTCTAATCAACTCAGCGAGGCCTCGTAGCTGTGTTGTGGAGGACTTGCCTAGCACCGTGCACAAGGCCGTATTACACACACACACACACACACACACACACACAGAGAGAGAGAGAGAGAGAGAGAGAGACAGAGACAGAGAGAGAGAGATTGATTTAGCCTTAGTGAGCCTAACCTAACAGAGTTTTTAGAAGACACTAAAGTTCTTGACAGAAAGGCTGCAGTGCTGAGGGACGTGAGACCTGAGGGAGATTTCCTTAGTTGCCTTAGCGTGAAAGAGTCATGTGGTTAGGAATTTGGGCATTTTCCGGGAGAATGGTTCCTGGCTGACACCCATCCCTACAACCACAACGAAGCAGACTCTGCCACAACCACATGAACATGAAAGAGATGACAGAGATACTCTGATGTCAGCTTTGGGAGGTCTGAGCAGCAAGGTAGCCATGCCGTCTCCCCAGACTTCAGACCTGTAGATCTGGAAGCAGATACATGGTGCACCATTACATTTCTGAACTTGTGACTATTCGCTATGTAGCAGTAGAAAACCAATATAATCTCCATTTTATAGGCAAGAAACTTAAGGTGTTATGAAAATACTAGTAAATAACGCTGGCAGAAAAGAGGGAAGATAAAAATCCTTCCTCTCTGGCCATTTAGCAGATTCACAGTCGTAGGCTCTGCCCTAGGGGCTATGACCTACCTAGACACAGGGTCTTGGTCTCCACAGCAGTGCCACACGAGTTCCACCTTGTGTAACTGGCCTTAAATCCAGTCAGAAAGTGGTTGGTTGCTCTCATAACGTCCGTGCCACTATTGCACCTACCGCATCTCCTGCCAGCTTGGTTGTTATGGCGGCTTGCAGGTTTTACAGCTGGGTAAGACTGCTGACTACTTTTCTCTTTCCGTAGCATGTATGGCACCGTTCAGCACTGTGAATGCTCTCCAGTGGGTATGAAGTGTCCTCATCAGGACCAGCTTGATTTCTTCATGTTCTGTGACGCAAGTTTGCGTTGTCTTTAGCAATAGGGTCTCAGGGTCAGGTTCTAGAGGGTGACCAAGAGCAATAGCAATAGCCTGTAACATTTTGAGGTCTGTGGGACCCTACTTAATAAACAGCTCAGCTTTTGGTGTCTAGATGAGGCATTGTTCCCCTCCCCCTGTTATAGGATACCTCAATTTAAATACACTAGAACTTTCTTTTAGAGAAAAACCAGACGCTTCTTTGTTGGAGTAGTTCTGATAACTGGTCTTCTAATGTCAGCCCTGTAGCCTATACGGCTGTTGATTCCCATCAGGGCTTGAACTTGAGCAGACTCTACACTTGAAGCTACCAGGAGCTTCCCAAATCTTCAAGGGCAATTGCTGTAGTTTCTGAAATATAACCAAGTGCCTCATTTGCAATTGTATTCACGTTTGGAATTGTGTGGTGTGTTGATTACTTTGCTACTGCTGTTGATTCTGAAGTTAAAAGTGAGTTTTCCCTTCATATAATTGTCCAATTAGCTCTACAGCTAGGAGCAGAGACTCCCTCATTGTGAAAAGTATTTTCCAAGGTAGGAAAAAAAAATAAAGGTTTTCAAACAATTGTATTTAACTAGCTGGGAGTAGAATGGTTACTAATCTAACGCACACTTAAAAATTCTTTTCTCTCTGTGAATAGCAAAGACTCTGTATGAGAACAAAAATGGTTTTCATGTCTCATCATTTCTGGATCAGCATCTACCCCGTGCTAAACACCAGGATAGAGTATTGTATGCTATTGATATTCTCAGTAGAAAGTCAAACCCAAAGAATCTACTCGCAGCTCTGTGGAGTGCGGCTTGGGACCACAGTGCCTGGCAGTAATCACTTTATAAACTTCAGCAATAACAACTATTAAACCTGAGATTTGCAAGAGAAAACCAGTTCCACAATTTTTGAGCCAAACTGGCAGCAAGCGTTTATTACATACTGGGCGGGATGATGGGTTCTGGTTAGGGCCATTCCGAGGTGCCCAGGAAAAGGCAACGAGTCACATTTTGAAGAGGCCAACTAATAAAGGCAAACCCATCAGGCCTCTGCATCTCCCATCACGGGTGAGCATATATCCTGGCCTACTTCCTGCCTGCATACCTCTCTCCTACATCCAATCAGGGGCAAGCGTACTCCTGACATTTCCTGCCTACATGTGATCAAACACACGCAGTACAGTCGTGCCAAACAAACTTGTTTTAGGGGAATGGAAACATAAACAATAATATAGTCATTTCCATCACATCTGGGTCCCACAGTCGTCAGCATTCAGGCAAAATGCTTAGTCGCCCTAGGTGCTAGCATTTCCGGGGTCCCACGGCCCTGCGTGCACCATCGGCAATTAGGCAAACTGCCTAGTCACCCTAGGGCCTTACGCCCTACATAATCTATGGACATGCACATCTTGGCCACGTAATCTATATGTATGCATGCTGTGGCCATGTAAGCCTCTGTAGGCCAGTGCTGAGCCACCTTAAGTAAGCGGACATGCCCGCCCCACGGTCTCGTTCGACGCCTGTGCACCCCTCACTTTCCTTTCTCTTTATTAATGAAAACTCTTAAAGCGGGTTTCATTGTATATCTGCGGTCCCTCGCGCACGGTAGTATCAGCCTCCAGCATTTCAGAAAGTATCTCTCCTTGGACAAGGGGCTTACAGGTTAGAGGCATTTTTGTTTCATTTATCTCTTAAGAACAAACAGTAACTAAAACGTAATTTTGGCTCTCACACAACACCACAGAGCAAAGCCCCCTCCCCATTGAATTCTTCCTACCGAGGGAGGTTCTGAAACATTCATTTGCAGCACTATTTTCTTTGTATCCAAACACAGAGCGGGGGCCACATGCATAAGGCCCCTCTACTTTAATGACTTCTTTCTAACCTGCTTGGCTGAGGTTCCACGGCCTGCAGGATGCTAATGTGGGAAAGCATAGAGAATGTGGTCTCGTTCACTCCACATTCTCTGCATTTTTGTCGCCATAGCTGAGGGCTCTGCTAGTGTGGCACAGGGAGGAAGCCGTCACTGCAAGTTTACCATGCTTTAAGGACTTCCCTCCAGTGACCTTAAGAGAGGATCAAAGCCAGATTTAGAAAACACATGTCCCGGCATTTGATCCATCTGTGCTTGCGATATTAGATCATGTACAAACTGCAGAATTCTTCAACAATAAACCGAAGACTTAACTGTGGACCACTTTTGCTAGAGCGTAGTCCAGCTCATCAGCCCGTCCTCAGTTTCTGGTGTTCTTGTCATTATCCACTAATGTCAGCTGAAAGTCCGTGGAGTGCGCGGAATTCTGACTTTAAGAAGCTTAATTTTATTGGTGGAAAAGTTAATGCTTACATTAGAAATACACTCGAGATTTTATATCAGGCCCTGTAATAATCCAGGTACTTTAAGCTATCCTTATAATTAAGGAATAAAATCTCCTTACAGGTTCATAGGGTTCTTTTCCTTTTCTTTTTTCTTTCCATATTTCCACATCATAATAAAAAAAATGATAGAAAACAGGTATGTATTTTTTGATTGACCAACCACTGTCTGCAAAAGTCACATCCTTAAGTGAGGAAACATGCCAGTTTAGCCAAGAGACCAGGCCTCTGGCTGCTATGACACCCAGAGAGCCATGCTTGTTTCCAAATGGATTACTTTTGTAAACTACCAGTTGTATTTTCGTCTTACTGAAATTTGAAAATGCAGAGATTGCACACAGTGCAATGGATGTACTACACAGAGGACTTAGGTCAGTTGCTCACTGCCACTTGACTCCAGCGAGGTCTCCACGGATCACCCCACCTCAACCTATTGTGGGTTATTTTCTGCTCTTTTGGAGGGCCCGCCACCCAGCTCCCAAATAAATCCTGATCAGCTTTTCTTAAATTGTCCTGACTACCCTTGGCCTCTGGGCTTTTTCCTTTTCTTCCTTCTGTAGATCTTACTTTCACTCTGACTCTGTGACTGGCTGTGTGGTTGTGTGACTGTGTGGTTATGTGACTGTGTGACTGTGTGACTGTGTGGTTCTGTGGTTGTGTGACTGTGTGGTTGTGTGGTTGTGTGACTGTGTGGCTGTGTGGTTGTGTGGTTATGTGACTGGGTGACTGTGTGGTTATGTGACTGTGTGACTGTGTGGTTGTGTGACTGTGTGGTTGTGTGGTTGTGTGACTGTGTGGTTGTGTGACTGTGTGGTTGTGTGACTGTGTGGTTGTGTGGTTGTGTGACTGTGTGACTGTGTGGTTGTGTGACTGTGTGGTTGTGTGACTGTGTGACTGTGTGGTTATGTGACTGTGTGGTTATGTTACTGTGTAGTTGTGTGACTGTGTGGTTGTGTGACTGTGTGGTTGTGTGACTGTGTGGTTATGTGACTGTGTGGTTGTGTGACTGTGTGACTGTGTGGTTGTGTGACTGTGTGGTTGTGTGGTTGTGTGACTGTGTGGTTATGTGACTGTGGTTGTGTGACTGTGTGGTTATGTGACTGTGTGGTTGTGTGGCTGTGTGGTTGTGTGACTGTGTGACTGTGTGGTTGTGTGACTGTGTGGTTATGTGACTGTGTGGTTGTGTGGTTGTGTGACTGTGTGACTGTGTGGTTGTGTGGTTGTGTGACTGTGTGGTTGTGTGGTTGTGTGACTGGGTGACTGTGTGGTTGTGTGGTTGTGTGACTGTGTGACTGTGTGGTTGTGTGGTTGTGTGGCTGGGTGACTGTGTGGTTGTGTGACTGGGTGACTGTGTGTCTGTTCAAATGTCATTAAACTGTCAAAAGAAGCCCCACCTAGAGCAAGCTGATAGAATTTGTGGTGGTTAAATTGGGCAGAATTATCAAAGCCTGGAAAAAATGTATTAACCACCTCACATATGCATATACAGGTAGATTGCTATATTTGAAACACAATGGTTGCACTATATCTCGTGGTGAACTGATTTAATGTTGTCCTGGGGATCGTACCAATGAAGAGTGGCTGACCAAGTCCAACATGACATCATTTCTGTGGGGAAAGCAACTGACTTAAATCAATTCGCTATGAGGTCAGAGTGCAGGAGCAGAAAACGAGCATCAGGAAGTCAGCTGATCTTGCTGAGGTCTGGGTTAAAGCAAGGCCGGGGTGAGGAGGCAGACCGCTGGAGAGGCCATTAGAATGCCATAGACATTGTTTCATTTGGCTCCAGATATTATTATAGAAATGACATACATAGTTTGACAGAGGCCAAATCCATTTAAACAAGAAGAATGCACTGCTCTTAAATCTGAAATAACAGCAAAAGTAATGGGCTTTTCCTGGCTGATATATGCATTCATTACCATGGTACTGTAACACATAAACTAGAAATAACTACACACAAACACACACACGCATACACACGTGTGTGCGCGCGCATGCACACACAAACACACACACACACACACACACACACACACACGAGACGGGGGTTTCTTATGAGTTTATTGCACTGACCTCTACAGTGTGGCAAGTGTTTAAGTGTTCAGGTTGTCATTTGGCACGGAGGTTATTATCTCAGTGCTCAAGCCAGATAATTTGTCACATGATCTGTGGAGCCCCTTTTTGCTCTAAATAAGAGGTTCCAGGTAGAAGGCAGCTTCCCAGGGCACTTTTGCAGGAGTCCCTTCAGGTGCCTGAGCATCCTAGCTGCTGGTCTCAGACAGACCTGGAACTCAAATTAGGAAGCACAGCTGTTGGAGCTATAAAAAACATTCAGCGAAGGTCTGTGTAAAAACTGCAGTTCTGAGCTATCACACGCTACACTCTGAGGAGTGTCCTCAGCCAGACTTGAAAAGTGGCCATTTTGATGTGAAATAGGATGGGGAAAGAATGGCTATAGATGGGGGAGAAGTCTCAGGGGGAAAAAGGCATTGGAGAAATAACAGGCAGTGGACTGAGACTTCATTTAAGTGGCACCTTTTGTACTTTCTAAGGTGACCTCAGTTGACATCACCACTCCTCCTCTCATTCCTTGTCCCTAGACCTCTCTCTGTACCTCTGTTGCATCTCTCTCCTCCCCTCCTTGTATTCCCTCCCATCCTGTCCTTTCCTCTCCCTCTTTCCATCCCCTCTTTTCCTCGACCCTCTCATTCTCTTTTTTCTCTCTACATGGCCCAGGTTGGCCTTGAATGATTCCCCTGCCTCAGCCTCCCAAGCTGTAATCCCTCCTAGGATTTCAGGCCTGTCCATTGAATCTGATTCCTTACACCTCACACACTTTGTAGCAGGTTTGTGTACGCGGAACTGATGTGTATATCTCCAGATGCAAATTCATGATCTGAGTGGTGGAAGTAAATGCGTTCACGAGGAATTGAAACCAAGTCGCGACTTAAGGTTTGACCTTCGATGCACAGGAAATCAGGGCTGGGATTTGGAGGGGAAGAATGGCAGCCCCAGCAAAGGGCTTCGTGGGGAGGTGCATCCTCTCCAGTTACCACACGCCATCACTCTCAGGCGCTTTCCTTCCTATATAGCTCTAAGTCCTTTAAGGAGGTGTCGAAGATTAAAGAGGAGGAGGCCAGGAATGGGGGTGGGCACATACGAGGAGTTGGATGGAGGAAAGGGAAGGGAGAAACTTAACATAATTATATTTTAATTAAAAGGAAAGAAAACTTTGACAGAAGCCGTGTAAAAATAAGAGGTTTTAAAATTATTATTGCTTTCTAGTTAGGAGTTCTGGAGAATGTGGGTGGGGGAATGACAATTGTTATTAAGTATTCATTTTATAATTTTTATCCATTGCCTATATAAAGTCGGGTCTTAAACTTTTTCTCTTAGAAAGAGAGCAAAGGCTGGCCTCACCTGTCTAGACTGTTTATAGCGCAGCAGGGAGGGGCATCAAGCTTCCTTTGGGGTGCAAATGTGTGAAGCCTTGGAGCTGGTCAGGCCTCTTACAGGAGTGGGGAGACAGACGTGGCTCACTGCTGACAGGAGTAGTCACAGTAAGATTGTCTTCTGGGGCTGGGGCATTCTATCAGTTACAATGTATTTGTTAATGTTCACCTTGCTCCAAGGCATATTTGCTAACTATTTCTATAATGTATCCTTCTAAAAATGTCTTATTAGTTGAATAGTTTTGATATTGGTGGGCTTTGCTTGTTTGATCATTTCTCATAAACCCTCCTAACAATGCCTGTGGACTCCTCGTGTGGGGGCAGGCAGATCTCTGTAAGTTCAAAGCCTGTCTGGTCTACAGAGCGAGTTCCAGGACAGGTTCCATAGTTACTGAGAAACCCTGTCTTGAAAAACAAACAATCGAAAAAAATAAAATAAACTATGAAGACAAAATATGATAAGGCAAAAAAGGAAGCTGTTTAAGATTGTTTCGAGAGATAGGTGGACCTATATGAAAAGGATTACTGTTAAGACAGCAGGCCCAAGAAAGGGTAAACAGAAAGCACCATGACTTCAAGCCTCTGCCCAAGACCAGTCTCTGTGTAACACACACACCACACATCACACTGCACACACATCACCCCCCCCCACACACCACATACACACGTCACACACACAAATTTCAAAAAACAATTTGAGGAAATCTGGAAACGTACCCACTGGGTGATGCTATCTGTATCGCCCGCGTATAGAAGGTGCTAAAGCCTGTCTGTAAATACACTGGCCTTCTCAGACCCCGCTTCTAAAGCCACTTCCATTTCTTTCTATTTTGAGATGACCGTGTGGGCACCTGCCTCGGCCCACACCATCCAAAGGAAACTAGACAGGGCTTCTAGACTGCAGAGCCCTGGTCACCGCCACAGCACGCTCAGCACAGTGACATTCAAGAGCTGACACTTGGTGGCTTTTTGCTTTGCAGATTGAGATTCAGCACCACCTTCTTCCCTGACACGGCCCACTCACCAAGCAGAGCCAGCAGCACGGGGAACATGTGCAGATGCCCCCGCACGCATGTGACCCCGGGACATTCCCATCTCTGCGCAGAGACGCGCTCTGTCGGTGGCACTGTCTTTGTGCCTCCCCTCTCGTCTACTGGGCTAAAGGCCGTGGTGCTAATAAGTACGTTTATCACCAACACCAGCAGTTTCTTCCTGCAGAGCTTACATGCTTCTCAGTATGACTAAGGGCCTGATGTTACCTACGAGGCAAACTCGCAGTGAATCAGCTCAAATCAGAACACGGGAGCCTCTGAGGACTGAAATTAAGAGCGGTACCTTGATGTGAAAGCCGCTCCCCAGTCTCGATCTGTTGATGAAACTGTACTCTGGTATCCCCCAGCCAATTCCACAAACATACTCGTGTTTATATTTTGCTGGCAGGCTTCGGTTTGGGGCAGATCTCAATAAATATCTGAGATCTCCAGTTTTCTCTAACGCTGGACGCTTTTCTCCTATGTAGGCGGTGTGCTGGTGGATTTTAGGCAAGTGGTCTTTGATGTAGTCTGGACCTTAAAGAGACAGAAAGAAAGCTTGTTATAACCTTCACATTACACTTTCTCTCTCTCTCTCTCTCTCTCCCTCCCTCCCTCCCTCCCTCCCTCTCTCCCTCTCATGTATATGTGTGTGGGAGATGTTTCAGGTATCTCAGCCCTGCTTGCAAGGTCCTGGGGATTGAACTCTGAGATGCCTTTATTTCAATTGTGGAGTAAACACTATGGCATTTTCTAATGTTCCTAGGTAGGATTATCAGCTGTTCAAATGGGTTAAGTCAAAGAATCCTTATTAATAGCTGGTAAAGGTAGACTCTAACCGCCACCCCCCCACCCCATTTAAGATGGGGAAAGGGAGTCTCATGAAGATTGGTTCTTTGTTCAGAGTCCAAGCAAACGAACTCTCCACACTCCCAGGCTGCCTTCCAAGCTGGACCTTCAATGCTCCCACGAAGCTGCTGTGTTTGTAATTAATTCAAGAAAGACACATTTCAATTCTAAAGTTCCTCATCCGTGACATACGGTCAAGGGCTAGCCTTCAGACCTGGGGGGATTTGCTTTACATCTACGGCTTCTTAAATGTGAGTGAAAATACCCTAAATGTGTTAGAAGCTATTAGAAAACCGAGAAAATGACGAGACGGGACAGCTCTAGTGGATGATGACTCAAGGCAGGGGTAGCTAGCATTAGCCTTCAGAATGGAAAACAATGAAAGTAATTAATGAAATGAGAGACACAAACAGGAATCCCAGATCTGGGCAGAGATCACTCAGGTCTACACTTGGAGGCTGATGATGTGTGTGGAGACCCCAAGAACTTCATTTCTATCAGCACGGAAACAGTTTACGGGAGGGAGGGAGGCACTGCAGCCTAAGACTGCGGCTCTGCTCATCAAGGGCTTGGTGTTTGGGGAGTCTAGGGAAGGCAAGGCCACGGGTCGGATGCGTCTGTTACATCCCTCACAGACTGAAGTGTTCCAATGCTCGGTTCTCAGGTAGAAAGGCTGTTTTGGAAGAGTCTGGAATTTTCGGGAGGTGGAGCCTCACGGGAGGAAGTGGGTCATGAAAGGTGGAGCCTTGAAGTTTTATGGCCCTGTCGCACTTGCAACCTGCAGTCTGCCCCAGACTACTGAGGACACACTGTAAGCTGCTGGTTTTCACCCAGGTCAGTGGCTGTCCCTTAAGCAACTGCTGTCCTGATCCCCAGCTGCAGCTCCGCTGCTACCAGCAGCAGTTAGGACACAAGGGCCACAGCAGCCCGCGGGATTCTGTGGCTCTCTCAAAGCCACTGAGGGGAACTTTATCTAGATCTCTACCCCTCTAACAGAACTCAGGATTCAAAGATTGAGGTGAAGTTCAGAGAGGCTCACTCTCAAGTAGCTAACCTTCTCTCCTTGCTCTGCTACCCTCAGAGTTTTCCTTCCCTGCCTGCCAGCCCCGCCTATCCTGCCTCAATATTGACCGTTCAGCTCTTTATTAGACCACCAGGTGTTTTAGACAAAGAATCCCAGCTTTACAGAGTTCAGCAAATGCAACGTAAACAAAAGCAACACAAGTTTACATCATTAAAACAAATGTTGCCCAGCTTAAACAAGAGAAACACACCTTAAAACAATATTCTACAACAGTATCCAGCTTTGGTAGCCATGCCTACCCCACCAAGATGGGTGACCTCTCTTCTTAAATCCCCGCCTCCCTTAGGTTGCTCTTGTCAAGTGTTTGATCACAGGAATGAGAACCCTAACAATCAATGGGAGGAGTGGAGTTCTTAAGCTGGACCAGTAAGATGTGTTGTGCCAGATGGAGGCTGCACTCAAATGTTCTTGGGAACAGTGCCTGCAACATTTGCCTTGCAGATAGTCAACAAAAGTAGGCTCGGCACTCTGCATAGCTCAACGGCGAGCAAAAATGTTTATAATTATGGTTTTGGTTTTCTTGGTGGTTGTTTTTGTTTTATATAGCGGTCACTGCGTGTATCCCATAGTCACTGAGAGGTTTAGGGAGATAAGAAGTCTCCACAAGCTTCGGTCGTGATTAATAAAGAGGCTGCAGGTGGAGCTGAGTGGCAGAGTGTTTACCTAGCAAGCATGCGCAAGGGCCAGGGCTCATCCCCAGCACTGTAAGAGAAAAGAGTGTGGTTGTGAGGGGTTTTGTTTTGCCTAGAGTAGAACCCAGGGTCATCCACACTCTACCATAAAGTGGCACCCAGTCAAGATCACAGTGTTGAGCCTAATCCTGGTTTTGTCCAGAGCTGGCTGTGTGAGCCAGGGAAGGTCACCCTACTTGTGCATCTGATAACACCTCTGCAGTGTTGCCACCTCCCAGGAGAAAGAGGAGTTTTACTTAGCACAGAGTGTTTAGTTCAAAATCTGGTTCATGTGCCCAATCTTCTCTCTGATTCGTGGACCTTTTGACGTGAGCCTTCTCTTATCTGTTGCAGTTCTTAATTTGTATCTTGGGAACCAATGGACTTGCTAGTGTTTTTTTTTTTAATGTTTTTTGTTTGTTTGTTTGGTTTTTGTTTTGTTTTGTCTGTTTGTTTTGAGACAAGGTTTCTCTGAATAGCCTTGGCTGTCCTGGGATTTACTCTGTTGACCAGGCTGGCCTCTAACTCACAGAGATCCACCTGCCTCCGCCTCTGGAGTGCTGGGATTAAAAGCGTGCGTCACCACCACCCGACTTGATTTTTTTCTTACTGTGAACAAATTTCAAATCCTTCAGAACTCTTTGATATTAAAGGTCATCAAATATTTATTGTAAAGGCCAGAAAGGAAATTGTTTTGGTTTTGCTGTCCCTTAAAATCTGTTTCACAAACTCAGTTCTGCCCTTGTAGGTCAAAAGCTGCCGTGGGAAAAGAGGAAAACAATAGCTATGCATATATTTCAAGAAAACACTATGGGAGGGGCTGAGGAGAGAGCCCAGTTGGTTGAGTGCTTGTCTGTCATGCTGGGCTCCATACTCAGCATGGCAAAACCTGAGTGTGAGGGGGAAATGCACATAAAATCCCAGGGATCAGAGGTGGAGGCAGGAGGAAAAGCAGCTCCAAGTCATCTCTGACTACATAGGGAATTGGAGGTTGGCCTGCACTACATGAGCAAGACCCTGTAACAACACACACACACACACACACACACACACACACACACACACACACACGTTATGGTGCTCTCTGCTTTCACGGTAGAATCTGGAGGTGAACAGAGCAACACAATGTACAACTTGTACATCCATCCACTGCAAACAGATTATGGAGAACATGGTTGGGACAGGAATGCAAAAAAAAATTGCTTAGGTATGAACACCTGGATAAGCTGTTGTAGAAAGCATGTTGGCATGCAGAAATTTAAATAAATTAATTCGGTGTCATTTATATCCTAGGCTCAATGGGATCTAAAAAAACCATGGGATCTAAAATTTTTTTTTAGGGCAACAAGATTGTAGCTGTATATAAATTTCATTCACTATGAAATATTGTTTTTCATTTTCTCACAACCACTTAAAAGAGAGCAAAACTGTTCTTGACTTCTGGGTAAATTTCAGACTAGAAGTTGGCTCCTATGACATGGTGAAGGAAGGGTGTCAAGTTAGGTAAAAATAGATGGTGTTTCAGAGGAGGAGTGAGAGCTTGGGACAGTCCCGAAAGGAAGGAATAGGACAGCTGGAAACCGCAAAGCAACAGAAGCCGTGATGTGCTGCCGAGAAGAAAGACCAGCTGCTGGGGAAGAGGAGGCTGAGGCTTACGTAAAAGATAAGCCGGGTGGCCCCTTGAAACGAGGCTGGCTCTTCTATCCAGAGGACAAGCTCCTGGCTTCCCCTAGCCTCAAACCCAGTTACAAACTGTGGTGGTTTGAATAGGTATGGCTCCCAACGACTCATGTGTTTGAATGCTTGGCCCATAGGAAATGGCACTATGAGGAGGTGTGGCCTTGTTGGAGGAAGTGTGTCACTCTGTGGAGGCGGGCTTTGAGGTCTTGTATGCTCAAGCTATGCCTAGTGTGGCACACAGTCTCCTGATGCCTGAGGATCAAGATGTAGAACTCTCAGCTCCTTCTCCAGCACCATGTCTGCCTGCATGTCGCCATGGAGATAATAGGCTAAACCTCTGAACTATAAGCCAGGCCCTCCATTAAATGTTTTCCTTTGTAAGAGTTGCCGTGGCCATGGTGTCTCTTCACAGCAATAGAAACATAAGTCTTACAGAAACAGTGACTTCCTCTGTTGAATGGGTCATCGGCAGAGACGTTCCCCAGGCTCAGATGGTTGTTGCCAGGTGCCATCTTTAGAAAGAACCCAGACTACCATAAAGTCTGAGAGCAGGGAACAGTCACAACTCAGGGAAACCGTGTTCAGCCAACCACAGCTGCAGGATAGAAGCCAGTCCAGCAGGAGCAGTTGTGCAGGTGGGAAAAACCCAAGGCTGCCAAGCTCCAAAGTGTGGGCAGCAGCAGGCTCAGCTCAGATACTGAAATGCATAGGAATAGGTAGCCTTTTCCTTGGTGGCCTGGGGCAGACGTCATCAACTAAGAATAACGCTTCTGTCTGCTGGCACTTGTCCAGTATGGGCTCAGCATAAATCATAGGAAAGACAGATGCTGTCAGTTCAAAGGACCACCACCCACAACACATGTCTGGGAGTTTTCAATTTTCAAGAATTCAGAAGGAAACTTTCCTTTTTCTTTTCCTTTCCTTCCTTTCTTCCTTCCTCCCTCCCTCCCTTCCTTCCTTCCTTTTTTATTTTTATTTTTTGAGACAGGGTTTCTCTGTCTAACAGTCCTAGCTATCCTGGAGCTCACTTTGTAGGCCAGGCTGGCCTTGAACTCACAGAGATGGGCCTGCCCCTGCCTCTCAAGGGCTGGTTTTACAGGCGTGAGCCACCACGCCCAGCTCACAGAGCTTTAGATATTGAAATTGTGTCCCGAAATGTGCAAAAACAAGTTATATGCAACGAAGCTCATTTATATGGTTGAGTTAATAATACAAGCACCTGTCAGCTTGCGTCCACTCTTGGAATGCCACCTTGTCAAGTACCTCCTGAGTGGCAGTGGTGGCACACACCGTCCAGACAGGCTGCTTGCACTCGTCTCAATCTTGCCTCATCAAGTAACTACTACAGACTGTTCACTAGATGACACACATTTATTTTGAAAGTATTACGATCTTTAAATATTCCACAAATTGATATTTTTAAAACATGTAACACACGGTTTCCATAACTCCAGATTTAGGATTATCAAGTGGAGTGCATTAGTCCTTCGAGGGGCCCCAGTGACATCTGCAGACATTTGGAGCTGGTACAGCAAGTCAGAGCTGCTGCTGTGGTCCAGTGGGTCGAAACCAGGAGTCTGCAACATGTGCTAAGGTGCACGGGCCGTCCTCCTCCAGCAGGGAATCAGCTGGCCCCAAGCGGCAACAGCCACAGCTGAGAACTCCTGCCGGAAACTAAGGCACGAGGCAACACAAGGTGATATCCAAGGAGAAGGTTGGTAGTTAGAGACACTTCTATCCCCACTGGTGGTGGGTGGTAGTGTTTTTCCAAAGCACAAAGACGGTGCCATCGCATTAACCGCACATCCAGAGAACTGGCTGTGGTCGAAGCAAAGAATGCGATCCGACCAGTTCTGACAAGTCCGAGCTTAGGCTGTGAGGTATAAAATCAACTCCTGCAGAAATGTAGCTCAGAGATAGTCTTTATCTAGTCTGAATGAGACTCAGCTTCAAACCTCAGCACTGGAAAAAAAGTATTGCACACGCACACATTCTCTCTCTCTCTCTCTCTCTCTCTCTCTCTCTCTCTGTGTGTGTGTGTGTGTGTCTCTGTCTCACACATACATGGGTGCATGCACAACCAGAAATGTCCCAGAAGTGTTTTGAGAAATATTAAATGCGGAGATTTTTCTAAGGTCTTAGAACAGTAGCTGGTATTCAAGAAAATCACAGTTAATATTAATGATTAGAAATGGATGTTTTTTCTTTTTCTTTTCTTTTTTCCCAAATAAGCATTTTATCTACAATGCTGGACTGCCCAAGTCCTGGACATTTCCTGCTATGAAATCTGCCTGTCCTTAAACTATCTCTCTCTCTCTCTCTCTCTCTCTCTCTCTCTCCCCCCCCCCCCCCCCCCTTCTGGGATTCTGAGTACTTTAGCTCTTTCTCACAGTCCCGTGCTGCAGATCCGTGTGAGGTCTATGAAGGAGGAGGCTGTTCTTTCTCACATGAAGGAGACAAATCAGAATGCTTTTCTGTAAAAGTCTCCTTTTCAGTCGCTAACGACAGAGTCCTAGACGTGACTTGTTCTTCTCCATACCGAAGCTACATTTAGGGAGGCAGGCAACATCCCCTATTGTGCCCACGACTCTTCTTCCAAAATGTTGGGGGACTTGATAGAGATATGAATAATTTACATTGATATGGATTTTGTTTTAGTGATTTAAGGTCAATTTTGTTATATGTATATGTGTTTCTGATCTTGATTAAGGAACTGTGATTGTGTAGTTCATTTAAAAATGTAATGTATAATTAGAAATATAGATTGTTAATAGATAATCATAATAGTCAAGTTTGTAGTCATGTTAGTTAAGATTTTCTAGATGTACATAGATATATTTTAGATAGGCATTCTTCATATTTTTCAAAGATTATAGAATATGGCATTTTAAATGTTTTAATAATTTAGGACTTTTCATGACAATGAGACACTCTGCTCCTGGCAGCACCAATCTACTTCAAGAGGAAGATGGGCATCGAAGAGGATCCTTATGGAGTTTGATAGCCATTTGGGCAAGAAACTGCTCTTGCCTGGACTATTGCATAAACTGGACACAGAGAACCCGCAGAGAGAGGACTACTGAACTTGCCTAAGGTGAGATGATCTTTCGGGGTTCCTGATTCATGAAAGAGTCTGCGAGATATTCTGCAGGACACAACAGATAGTGACTGAACTGACTTTGAATTTTCCTGCTTTATGGAAATGTCTGCTGGATACCATGGGCCTGAAGGCTGAAGATGGATGCCCCAACGGTACAAAAGAATTTTGGGTGACTGTCCAGGCAGCGAGATGTCTTTGTCATTTCTAGAGTTTGAAGTTTCTTCGTTCTTGTTTACTTAGGTAATATATCTTTCTGGAGTCTTTGATGGAGTTAAGAATAGTTAGTTATAGTTTTCCTTAGTTATGATAAAGATTATTGTAACTTTTACTTGATAACTGTTTTGTTATATGTAATTTTGCTATGTTAAAGCCTTTTTTTTTGTTTAAACCGAAAAAGGGGAAATGATGGAGGAAGGTCATTGGCTAATAAAGGCACTGCCCTGGCCCATTTTATTGGTTAGAGGATAGGTGGGAGGAGTAGGCAGAACAGGACGCTGGGAGGAAGAGGAAGTGAGCTCAGTCTCGACAGCTTTCCTCTCAGGAGCAGACGCCTGAGAGAGACGCCATGCCCCGCTCCTGGCATGAAGCTCCGACCCAGGATGGACTAGGCTAGAATCTTCCCGGTAAGACTGGTTCTCACAGATTATTAGAGATGGGTTGATCGGGATGTGAGAATTAGCCTGTAAGTGCTAGAGCTAAAGGGCCAAGCAGTGCTTAAAAGAATACAGTGTCTGTGTAATTATTTTGGGGCATAAGCTAGCCGAGCGGGCGGCTGGGGTGCTGGGGTGCTGGGGAAGAGGCCCCGCCGCCCCTAATACTACAGGGACTCCCTGCGGAGGATGGGCATACTTTATTCTAATGCTGTTCTTTATGTGAGGAACTGCAGTTCAAATGACAAGATTCTCATCTCCAACCACAAGCCAGAAGGAAGTGGATCAATTTTTTACTTTTATTCTCCAAAGGAGTGAACTATTCTATACCCAGCTATACTGCTTTTTAACAGATTAGGGAAAATAAAGGGTATTTTCAGATAAAAGAAAAACTAGATGAAAGTATTATTCATGTAGCAGCTGCCTTCCTAAAGACTGGTTATTGAAAGTCCTGAGACAGAAAGGAAGGGTTCTGAAGAAAATCTGTGGCTACAAAGACGACATTTGGTTTTAAAAGAAGAGAGAAGGACAAGAGCTCATGGGGAAATGCCTGTCATTGTATCATATTGCCTCAGGAGGCCAGTCTTTTACTTCAGGACCAAAAAGAAACACACCACAGAAATAAATGAAAAGGAATGTGGAAATGAGAATTTTAATAAGTTTTGTGATAGTCAAATGACAGTGTGGGCATAAATTGGAATTACAAATGTGTATGCACGCAAAGCAAGGGGCAGAAGATGGGGAAATGTGAAATGAACCCTAACGGATGAGATGATGCTAACAGTGGTCAGCTGATCACAGCAGAGTGGAGACGTCAGGCAGAAATGTGTGCTGTGCACTGGAGTTCTCTCAAACGATGAACCTTCTTGAGGATCTGTTGGGGGCTATGGACCCCCAGACCCTGAATTTCCCGTAAAGAACTTGTTGTGCTTGCAGCTGCTCTGAGCAAAACAACTTGTTTTCCTGTGTTTGCAGCTGCTCTGAGCATGAGACCCTCACGAGTTCCTGATGGCAGGGAAGTGGTTTCTGGTGGGTTTGGCTGGGGCGTGGCTATCAGTTAAGGATCCCTATATAAGCTGCCTTGGCACTCAATAAAGGGGGCATTCTTGCTTCAAGGATGACCCATGGCGCTCTCTCTCTCTCTCTCTCTCTCTCTCTCTCTCTCTCTCTCTCAATCTCCAACCCCTTTCTCTTGAAGGTTAGGTCTGTAGTGGTACGCTACAGGTATAGTTCCGTAGTACACATAGTACAGGCAGTACAAGACCACGGTACACGTAAAGCAGGCATGTTTTACAAGGATCCTTAGCAGCCAAAAGTCCAAGTGCTTCGTTAACCTCGTGTGCTAGAAGCAGAGCCCATGTGAGAAGCACAGAATTGTAGGTTTGAACTCTGATTGCAAAGCATCAGAGATGCCACCTGCCTGACACTTTAGCCTCTTTCAAGTAGCATTGGGAACGCCTTCCTATATGCTTGATCTGGGGCAATGTGAGCAAAATTTGATACAGTGTGACTGTTTTTCTGGCTTTCCTTAAAAGACCATGTTGCATCCTATCGGACACGCTTTCTGCTCTTCAGAACAGATGAAGGTACCCCTGATACCAGGCTACATTCAGGGCAGAGCCTCTTAGTATCGCAAGGAAGTTTCGTACTATTGGTAATCCCCAAGATGGGAGGAGAAAGACCGCCGACCCAAATCATCGTGGCCAAATTAATCAAAACAAGCAATTAGTTACTTAAAGCAAGCTTTTTTATTCGAGTATATGGACTATCTCCCCTAAGGTGGAGTTTAGGGGTCGGTATTGGATATGAGGCATTCAGCTCAGGCATAGGAGGTTTCCAAACTGGGGCTTTGGAAGGCAAAGGGGGCAGGGCTACAGGAGCAGAACAAACAAGTTAGTCCTCATGACCTCTTGAAACAAAGACATGGCTTCAAGGTAGGCATAACAAGGTAGTCATAGTAGCAACCAAGTAGCCAAAGGTGACCATCTAAGCGTTTGAAACAAAAGAGGGATTTGCAAGAGAGTTAATAGCCTCTTGAAGCAAAGACAGGATTGCCATTCCTGGAACAGGCAGTACAGAACCATTTGTAGTTAAGGTTACAGGTGAAGCAGAGCCCAGCCCTTGAGAAACAGAGGTTTAATTATAAACAGGAATGAACCTGGTTTGTCTTTACTAAGCTGAAAAACGGAGGCAGGCTGGTTCATTATAATATGCTCTCCGTGAGTGAGCCAGACCCCCAGTCCTGTGTGTCTGTTCTTAGTCAGCAAAGAAATCCTTTCTAGAAAATTCCAGATAAATTCCTCTCTTTTGTCTTCTCCATGGCTGAGTTATGCATCTCTTTCTAAAATCAAGCCCAGGCAAGAAGGCGTGAATCTTGATGACAGGCCTGGTGTGACTCAGGATTCACCCTGAGGCCCGTGAGGTTAAGGCGGACTCTCAACTACAATGAGGTTATCTGACAGTGGGGGAGAGGGCACTGACCTCCAGACGGTCAGCTAAGAGACGCGGAGGGAAATACTCCTGACGCACACAACAGCCTCGCTGCCTCCTTTACCATCACCTTCTCCAAATGCACAGAGTTGGATGACGTCAGTCCCGCTCCCCTCTGGTTCTTTGCGAGTGTGTTGTAATCAGGTTGCTGGTTGTATTATTATACCCGAGGAGAGAGCTTTAGACTGAAAGACTAAGAAGGAACGCTCTTTGCAAAACAAAAGACAAGGGAGAGAGCAATTGCTCCCAGCGTTCCTCAGTGGGCACAGTGTGTGTCTCAAGCAGAGATCCACCGTCTGCTGTGAGGCTTTAATAGCAGCCACGTCTGGCTTGCGGGCCAGAGCACTCCCATGCACCCACGGGTCGAGGGGAGATGTACTCGACAGAGTGATCCGAACACGCACTCGCTGATGCTGGAGACGGGAACCAGGACTCCACACATGTCGGGCACAGACTCTGCAGCTGAGCCACACCCCCAGCCCTGAACCAGAATTGTCTCTGTGTCTCACAGGTCATCTTTTATGAATCACGGTTCCTTTGTTTCTCAAACCGCTTACAAAAATGGGAGCATTCTTCAGCAATTTTATTCATGTACAAATACAGGCGTTTTACTGACTGTATTCCCCCTCAGACACTGTGTCTCTGTTGTTCCCAGTCGGTTTCACTTAACCCTTTTTTCCCAACTAGTCCATCTCCTTTCCGATCGAGAGAGAGAGAGACTTATAGACTGCTCACATGAGCACAGATGTGACACACAACACAGTGGACACAGGGACACCACTGGAAAAAACATTCCCCCTCCCCCAACGGTCAGCTGCCAGTAGCTCCTCAGGGAGAGGGCGTCCACGAGGGAATGCTGAAGAGCCCGGTCTTGTGCAGGTCTTGTGAGGCAGTCGTAGTTTCTGTGAGTCACGCGTGTGATGTCAGCGTCACTTCGGGAAGACATCGTTTCCCAGCTCTCATTCTTACCTTGTTTCTGTCACCTCTTCCGTAGGGCCGTAGAGAGATAGGGTGATGTACCTGTCTCACTCATCCATCCCTTGTTTTCGGTACTTTTCATTGTAAAGAGAAATTCTCTGACCACAGCTGGGGTCTACAGGAGCAGCAGTTGCTGCCAAGGGTGGGAACGTGGTCCCTCAGACTAATGCTAAAATGTCTATATTAGTACATATCATTTCTACCTCATTGTGCTGGATAGCATTCTCACAACCTGACACAAGCTAATCATTTGAGAGGAGGGGATCTCAATAAGAAAATGTTCCCATTAGCTCAGGCTGTAGGCAAGCCTGTAAGCATGTTCTTAATTAGTGATTGGCCAGGGAGAGCCCTGCCCCTTGTGGGTGGGGACATCCCTGGGCTGGCAGTGCTGTAAGAAAGCTGCCTAAGCAAGCAAAGGGAAGGGAGACATTAAGCGGTGCCCTCCATGGCCTCTGCGTCAGTGTCTGCCTCCAGGTTCCTATCCTGGGAGTTTCTGTCCTGACTGCCTTCCATGGTGAACAATGATATGGAAGCATAAGCCAAATAAAGTTGCTGTGGTCACAGTGTTTCCTCGTAGCAATAGCCACCCAAACGAAGACGATCATAATGGTTTCCCCGTGTCATTTTATATACACATCATGAATTTGGATCATATTCTCCCTGTCCCTCATTGCTCTCCCACTCCTGCAAATCCCCTTCTTCTGAGCTAGTCCCCTTCCGCTTTTACTGTTTGATTTGTGTGTGTGCCTGTGAGATCCAGTGTGTTCTCCTAGCGTGCTTGCCAGGACTATTTGGGAGGGGTTTCGTAAGGAGCAGGGCCACCTTATCAGAGACCACACTACTCAAGACAATGCCTCTCTTTCCCTATCCACCATCTTCAGGGAGGGCTGGCGCCTTATGTATTCCTCAGCCCCATTGGTGGGATGTCGACGGGCCCCATCTTATTCAGGTCTTGAGTGGATGTCACGGCTGCTGTGAGCTCAGGAGGGCAATGGTCCCATCATGCCCGGACGCGGGATTCCCATACCGCTCCCCATCTTCCCTGGCTCTGACATGCTTTCCATCCTTTCTTCTATGACAGTCCCTGAGCCGAGAGATCACCTTTAGTTATACAGAAACGAATAGTGGATTTGGCCCACAAGCCACTATCCACTAATCTTTGACTGAAAGGATTCGTCGCGCTTACTTTTATTTCCCGCCTCCTCTATGCGTATTTCAGTTAGCAAGATTTTTAAACTGGTCAGTTCTATCACTGGGAAAATAGGGATTTCACCTCAGTGCAGAGTTTTGCAACTTGACAAATGAGTCCATTTTTACAAATCTGTATTTTTAAATCATTTTTGCTGTCTGTTGTTATGAAGGTTAAGCCTCGGCCATACGCTGAGAACTCATTCTACCACGGAGCTCCATAGCTAGCTGAAGACCGCATTTTTCACTTAGCTACCGATGAGAATGAGGTGCCTGACTGGAGAAGGTTTCAAGGTAGGACCCGTCTCATTTGACTGTGCGGGCTTTTTGTTTCTTTGTTTTGTTTTCGATTTACTATCTTTTTGGTGGCTTGTTTGTATTTATTTGGTTATATTTTGAGACTGGGTTTCTCTACATAACCCCGATTGTCCTGGAACTCCCTACATAGATCAGGTTGTCCTTGAACTCACAGAGATGCGTCTGCCTCTGCCTCTGCCTCCTGCATTGTGGGATCAAAGGCATGTACCACAGTGCCCAGCAGATTTCTTTTGTTTTTATTTATATGCATATGTGTGTCTGTGTAGAAGTACATCTGTGTGAGTGCTGGTGCCCTTGGAGGACTGAAGAGAGAGCCAGACTTGCAGGAGGTTATGAGCCAGCTGGTAGTGGAGCTGGGAACTGAGTTAGGGTCCTCTGCCAGAGCGGCGTGTGCTTTTAACCCCCAAGCAGTCTCTCATTGATTCTGTGATCATTGTTTTCCATTTTCTTAATAGAGCTGTGTATATGACCAATGAGAAAATGAAAATTTGAGATAAATTTGCCAGTGGGGAAAAATGAAAAATAAAAGGCGGTATATGGCAAATTGTCCATTGGAAATGATCAGGTAAGAACTGGAAACCATGGAGACAGCGCGTGTGTGATGCTCCTTCCCACTCAGAGTAAGACCTGCAATTACCACCCAGTCAAAGAGAAGACGGCTCAGGCTGTGCATAACGGCGACCTTCGATGTTCGACACTCTGTGCTCCTGGAGCCGCGAGAGTATTGCTGACCTAACATTAGCTTGGCTTTCATCAGAAGAAAGAAATCTACCTCTGTCAATGTAGGCTCTGACCTAAAGAAGATCACTGGCAAGTTAAAAGTGTAATTTATTAAAATGGCACTAATTAGCCTGGGGGAAAAATATGGCAATTCTCTCCTTGAGTCCCAGGATAAACAATGCCTGTGGAAAGAAATGCTTGTCAGCTCCTAAGTGGCTGCGAGTGACTTCAATCAGAGAGGGCAATTTAGACAGTGAGCGGCGTCTCTCAGTCCTTTGAATTATGGAACAAACAAAGTAAATGGCTAAAGGTACCCTGGAAGAGAAGCAGGCGGACTGCTGTCTGCGTTACTGAGGAGCAGCTAAGGGCAGAGAGCGAGGGAGAGATTACAGAGCTGCTCTTTATTTTGTCTCTTTGTGGCACCTTTGCCTCCTGTGCTCGCAGCAGGGGGAGCCTGGGTGGTTTCCAGGGCAGTAAGAAGGCTAAGGTGGGGCGGCCCCAAGGTGGGTTCTACTATGGTACAGCATCTCCACCAAGATTTCTGAGAGCTCCTAACAGATCTTTCCGGCACTTTCACCAGGTACTTTGGAGGCAGTTTTTTCTAGTCTGTACCTTTATTTTCTTCCTTTTAACTCTCTCTTATGAAGACAATAAGTTTTAATTTTTATCAAGTCCAATGCGTGAATATGTTTAATGAACTATATTAGATGCTATATCTTAAAAACCTTTACCTAACCCAAGGTTACAAAGATTTTCTCCTAGAAATTTCACACTTTTAGAGTTTAATGTTTGTTGTTGTTTTTCAGTTTTTGAGGCAGTTATGTAGCCCAGGCTAACCTCCAACTTGTGATCCTCTAGCCTTGACATCCAGAGTGCTGGAATTTGCAGGCACGTTCCCACACCTGTCCTTAGTTGTAGGTTTCATGTATAGGTCGATACACAAGTCAGTTCTTTTGCATATGACATATTTCAAGTAATTTTTTTACATGTAACGAGAGACACAGATTTCAGTTCATTTTTTTAATTTGCATGTAGGTTTAGCATCATTTGTAAAAGACTCTACTTTCTCCACAGAACACTGTATACTTGCTTCAGCAATACATATTAGCGTGGGTGTGTACACACGCCCGCACGCACACACCCACGCCACACACGCTGTTTGCTGGCTGGCTCCCTACTTAGTGTGTTTGTGACTGTGGGTGTATGGCCCCCCCGATGGCCACCTGCATCACGGTAATGTCCCTGTCATCTGTCCTCCATCATCCTCATTTGACACACCTACGCATCTCCTCCTTCCCGCTTTGCCAGTTTCCCCTCTTCCTTCAGGATTTCACCTCCTGCAGAACCACATATTTACGGTCCCCGCAGGGAACCGTTGCTTTTGATGGTTCTTCAATTTTCCTCCTGTCTCTGCGAGAGAAGGAAATCGCGAGGCATTTTATTTCCGCCTGCATTTATATCACCCTCACTGTGTAATTCACACGCTGCCCTTTCACCCAGGGTTTCTCGTGGTTTGCAGCAAAACCATTTCCCCCTTTCATTTGTTTTGGTTCATTGAGGGCAGCATGATGTGGAGAAACGTGGGCCACACCTCAGCTGAACTCTGCTTCACAATAGACTCAAATGCAGTTGCTGGGGCTGGGTCTCTGCATCCACAACACAAAACTGTGCTAAGCTTCCCTTGTTAAGCAAGGTATCATTGTGAATATGTGTGTTTTGTCTGCTTTCATCCCTGGCGTATGGATGCCTCATGCCACTGATGTCCTGTTTTGTGTCTTCCAACCATTCTAAATAGAATGCAGCTATTAGAAATGCTAGCCTCAAGGACAAGAAAGAACAATATGGAGGGTGTTTTCTGCACCTGTGATAATTCACAGTGAAGCTCTTACTGGATTCAATTAATAACATGCTAATGAGATTTTAAATTACTGCTGAGTACTACCATTAAAGATAATATTTATTTTCTTAAAAAAATGCTTGCCTCCCAACCTAATTAGAGCTATCTATATAATAATATATAATATTATACATATATACTATACTATATATATAATCCACCATTCCCCGGGAATTGCTAGTCAAAAACTAACAATATTTTAAGACTGCTGATAGTGTAGAAATATTATAACTTAGGATAAAATAGAAGATGTTGGGTCCCAAAAGGAGATTCAGAGATTATCCGAATCCACTCTAAATTTGTTTGCTTTTAATTCATTAAATACTAAAATAGAAAAAAAAGAAAAATAAAAAAAATAATAAAATAGCCAAGAACTACATTCTGAAGCCCAAGATTCCTAGCCCAGCAAATATTACCAAAATTGACACCATTAAAATTCTAGCCTTTAACTTAGCTGATGTTTTGTAGCCATAGCACAACTTTAATAATTTTGTTCTGTTTTGTTTTTGCAGTGCTGGGGGTTTAACCCAGGGCTTTCCACATGCTACACAAGTGTTCTACCCCTGAGCTATATATATCCCAACCTGCTGTGGGACAATGGTCTTGTTTTAATAAAACACTGATTGGCCAGTAGCTAGGCAGGAAGTATGGGCAGGGCAACCAGGCAGGAAGCAGAGGTGGGGCAATGAGAACAGGAGAATTCTGGGAAGAGGAAAGACACAGTATGCAGTTGTCACAGAGGAAGCTAGATGCAAAGGAAGTAAGATGAGAATGCCTCACTGATTAAAGGTTCCAAGCCACAAGAATAATGGGATAATTTAGATGTAAGAATTAGTTAATAAGAAGCCTGAGCTAACAGGCCAACCAGTTTATAATTAATGTAGACCTCTGTGTGTTTCTTTGGGACTGAATGACTGTGGGATCAGGTGGGATAGAAACCTCCGTCAACACTAACCCCAATTTACTTTTATCCATGCACAGCAAGCTTCTAAGATGGACCCAGTGGGTCAGGTCTGTAATCCCAGATACTCAGGACAGGAAGGTAGAAAGACCAAGTTCCAAGTCTGACAAAGGTTCAGAGTATATTCAAGACCAGCCTGGCAAACTTAGTGTCTCAAGATAGAATGGGAAAAGGGGGCTGGGGAGACGCTTCAGTGGTAGAGTTCTTGTCTAGCATGCACAAGAACCAAATTTGTACCCAGTATAGCAACAGGGAAAAACTGAAAAAGCTTCTAAGTACTCTGTCAAAGCTAATTGAAGCTACTAGGTCAAGGATGTTTAATTAATGCTTCTAGGAGCTTACTTAAAACCCCATCAGCTGGGTTGTTTGGATCTTCGATGCTCCAAGCTAGCATTAACCCAAGTCTTATTTAACAAATGTTTAGCTGCCCTTGCCAATGAAGGAACCGCTAGCCACGTGTGACTTGCTTTGTGTGACAGTTAAGCTGTAAACAAAAGGGTGTCCCATTTTAAAGAGTCCCCCCCCAAAAAAAATAGTGTTTGTTACTAGAGTCACAGTTAATGAAATGATAACATTTTGGAAATACTGGATTAAATATATCATTGTAGTCATTCTTAATTGTTATTTTTTGTTTGTTTTTTAAATGTTGGTCATAGAGCTAGAAAGCTGGCTTGGTGGTTAAAGCACTGCTGTATGGTACCCAGAACACTGGGGTTCGATTCCCAGCATTCACATGGTGGCACACAACCATCTTTAAGTCCAATCCCAGGGGATCCAAGTGCTCCTTCTGGACTTCATGGGCACCAGACATGAATGTGGTATACACACCTACACACACACACAAAAAAAAAAAAATACATTAATAACTTTAAAATGTGGTTCATTATTTTTTTATTGTCTGCGCATGGTTCCCACTATGTTTCTATGGAACAGTGCTAGTCCACGGCTCAGAGACGTGCCAAAGACTGCTACACAGAGCTGGTGGGTAATTATAGCTGCGGCTCATTAGGATTTAGCAAACACGCTGTAAGGTCGTTAGCGAAACGGAGGTGCTCGGCGCACATACGGTTGCCCAAGCAATCAGACAGGGTGGTACAGAAGTTCATGCACGAGACACAAAAGGAATTTGAGCCCCCGCATTTCTGCAGACGAAATGCTAGCGGCTCAAGCTGAGGACACGTGCGCACGCCCTGCCAACACGAGAGACGTCACGTGCAGCTTGTTACTCTTCCCTGAAACCTGCCCCACGGGGTTCTGCCACTAATTGCTCACAGTGGGCTCCCTTTTAAAGTGAGATTACACTCCCTCCGTGATCTGTTGCACACGCTGACTTCCTGGGAGGTTCTAGTTTTTCACTCAACCTGATCCCCGCTTTTTTACTCCTGTCTTGGCATTGAAGGGTGCGTTATGGAGGACGGTATGAGGTGATCGATAGAATCGTCGGGGTTTTCTTTTTTAGTTATGATAAAATATGAGTGTTTAAAACAAACAAAGACAGAAATCTTTTCCATTATGAAAGTCAGTTAACCCCTTTAAAAAGTGAAAATAGAACGACCATATAGAAAATAGAACGCCCAGATGCACGCTCTCAGGGGCGACCACACCTGAAGGGTTCTAAGTCCGCGGGTCACAGGGATGTTTGCACATCCGTGTTTACCGCCGCTCATTCTACAAGAGCTAAGTTATGGAACCATCCTAAGTGCACACTGACAAAAAAAAAATGACGTAGGGAATAACATGCAGTGGAGCCTCCTTCAGCTGTGCATAAGGATGAAATGATGTCATTGGCCGGGAGATGGATGTTGCTTATCACGCTAATTGGAATAGGCAAGACTCAAAAGACAGATGTCATATTTCCTTTCATGTGCAGAATCTAGATTCAAATACACACACACACACACACACACACACACACACACACACACACGGAGAGGGGGATCTTTTGATTTGAGGGAGAGGACGTCGGGGGTGTGTGTGACGGAAATGGAGGGGGTAAATATGAGGAAAGAACAACGATGTATGTATGTAAAACATTGCGATGAAGCCCATTATTTTTAGATGCTCATTTAAAAAAGAGAAGTTTTAATGTTAGAGCCATCATACTGACACTATAATAACAGATTAATGAAAACCATGTCAAACATAGGGAAGTAAACCTCATGGAAGTATAGGACTCAAGAGGACGTGGAAAGTGTGGAGTAGGGTAGGGATGGACCTGGAGAAGCTCTGCAGAAGACTGGATTCTCTTTGTCACTGGAATCCATGAGGAAGCCAATAAAGAAGATGTTAATAGCAAATTCAATGAATATGGGGAAACACCATCCACGGGCATGCAGGATGTTTAAAGGGTGTACTCTAAGGATAAAACACAAAGAGGCCCGGGCTGCCATGGAGGGACTGAAAGATCAGGATCTGATAGGACAGTCCATCAGTGTGGACAGTCATTTCGTTCAATGTCCACCCAAGGGCAAGCGGAGACATGGCAGAAGGCTTAACAAAAGTCCAGACCAGAGATGTTGCCGGCAGTGTGTTTCAAGTGGTTTTTCCACGGTTCCATTTGGTCCTTCAGCAGAAGATGGGGTAGAACTTGCATTTATATTTATATGAATCTCTTACTCTATCTGATTGCTATTTCTTTTGAGTTACTCATACATATTCCATTGTTTATTTTCTCCATTTAAAGTTATCTTTCGGTCCTAAACACTATACAGAACTATTTACAGTGAGGCATTATGGATTGATGGAAAGATGTTCTTCAGGGATGGACTTCTGAATGTTAGTCAGGCCCAGAGATGCAAATAGGAGAGCCAGGATGGCAGTGAGATTTTCTTACGGCTTTAGAGAGCAGCTATTGTGGTCCTGCTTCCTCTGTGGTGGACAAATGGATGCAATCATAGTGTCAAAAATAGACAATGTAGAATAAAGAAAGGAAAGGATGCCAAACCACTGCCCTTTGGAGCGGGAAGGAAAATACTGCTTCCAGTGTCTCCATGCTTTATTAGCTGTGAGAAGCTCTGGGAAAGGGGAGTTGGGAGCTAATAGGTAAGATCTTTTGCTTCTGGAGTAAAAACCATGGGCAACATTCCTGGATTAAAATAAACAGAAGCCGGTTGTTTTGGTGACCTTATGAATTGTCTCGGTTTGTTGTTTGTTTGGAAATTACATTAATGCAGCCCTAAATTCAATTATACCATACAGCTCTTGGCCAAGAAGTATAGATTTTCCAGCATGCTGTGAGAGGTTTTTGAGGAAGCTTGAAGATGTAAGAAGGTCCAGCCTCTATTGTGGTAGGGGTCTAGCTCCCAGCACAAATTCATGCAACTGTGAAAATGTTTTCAATAACAGAAGCATTTTCTGTTTGGGGAACATTCAATTTTTCTTCAGTGCTTTGGACTAAGAAAGATCTGACTTTCTGTAACAGCCAGGATTTGATCTGAATTCTAGTAAGAACTTCTCCTCTTCCTCAGTCATTCTGCCTCTCTTCGCCCTCCTTTCTTTGATTATCTTTCCCGCTGTGTCTCTCTGTTCTTTCCTCCCTCTTCTCTCCTCTCTCTCTCTCTCTCTCTCTCTCTCTCTCTCTCTGTCTTTCTCTCTCTTTAGGGAGTGGGAAGGCTCACAGAGGCTCTTCCACAGATCAGACTTCTCCACTCCTTTCACATGTTCCTCACCAATATATATGATTCTCAGGCTTGGGGCCATGTTGTCATGTATTATTTAATGATGGGGTCCAGCTAGACAGTCCAGGCTGTCCTCAAACAGCTATTCTTCTGCCTCAGCCTCCTGCACACTAGGGCTACAGATATGCTCCACCATACCTGAGTGGCTTCCTGATGCTCTTTAATTTATTAACGTCTCCCTTAAAGTATAAGCATGCAGGGCCAGGGAGATAGCCCAGGGTACAATGTCATCAATCCCCAGAATCCACACAGTAGAAGGAAAGAAGTGACTACCTCAAGTTGTCCTCTGACCTACACACACACACACGCACATTAACTAAATTGAGGTCCAGTTCAGACAGTCTCTCGACAAGCCCAGACTGCTATGATTTTCAGCTTTGTCACAAGTACGCTACCCTCTGTGCACATCTTGAGTTTACAGTCACCCACGATCTCCATGCCAACTGACTGCATCGTCCTTACCCGCCTTCCACTTGGATTGATAATTAGCTCTATGTGCAAAGTCCATCTTTATTCCTATTGCATTATTACCTTGTTTGTTTGGATCCTGACCCCCAAACAATAGTACTCTTTCACAGTTTGTCACCTACTTTCCACTTTCTCTTTCTCTCGGGTTTGTGCCTTCTGCAGTTCTAACAGCGTGTCTTGTCTGTCTGCACGAAATCACTGCGAACACATCTGGAGAAGACAAAGCCAACTCCTTCCCTTTCTCTTCTAATCAATTATTGAACATCAAAGCTTGAGAGCAGAACAGAGCGCCCAGGTGGAGTACCAGATAAACATTGACTTCTGCTTGCCATTTCTCCGATGTCACACCCTGCTGATGTCAGCTGGAAAAGGGAGGACGATGTAACAACTGTGATAACTCTAGGAAATGCTTAGAAAGCTAAACTGGAACCAAGAATTTGAAGTAGAGATGCTTTGGTGCATCCAGAACTAGGAATTTACAAACAGTTCAATTTAGAGCCTTTCACGTCATTTTGGGCTACTTGAATGTTGAGGGTTACACTGTACTAAAAACCAGTGTTAGAAAATGTGTTCTGAACTTTTTGCTGAGGTATTTTATGACTATAAACATCTTCTCCAAGTGGTTCCTTAAATATTCAAAAGTTTAAATGATACAAAGAACACTTTTTGGCAAACATCGTGTTTAGCACGGAGCATCCCGCAATCAGCAGCGTTTCAGCTGCAGAGACGCCTACTCCTAAGTCCACTTGTGAGCTGTGGGCTTGTGTGGTTGTGTCAGCTCCAGGGCTGAAGGAAGACCACACATAGACACGTGGAAGAGTTCAGTTCAGGGAGTGCATCTGAGGTCACATCAGATTGGACACCTGCAGGGAACCGAGTCAGAGAAGAATGGAAAATGTGTTTAAAGGCTGGGAAGATTGCTCAGCCAATAAGTGCTTGTTGTAGAATAGTTCAGATGCCCCTGAAGCCTCATAAAGGCAGACAAGGTTGCATGCATCTGTAATCCCAGTGTTTGATGCTGAACGGGAGGCAGAAAATCCCTGGAAGATTTTGGGTCAGCTAGCCTGGATACAGAGTTAAAAAAGGGAGCCTGTCTCAAACAAGGTGAAACACCAGAGGTTCTCCTCTAACTTCTACATGTGCCCAGCAGCAATCATATACCAGCACTCACCCACATGGACACACAGACACATGGACACACACACACACAACAGAGAGAGAGAGAGAGAGAGAGAGAGAGAGAGAGAGAGAGAGAGATTTAAAAAAAAAGTGTTCTCAACTGGATTTTACTTGTAGAATGGAATTAAATTTGTGTCTTTCTCCCTGCACAAAGTGGATTTAAAGACTTTAATGTAAACCTGAAAAAGACGCCAATAGCACAAGAATTAACAAATATGATTACATGAAATTAAGATGCTTCTACACAACAAAGGAAATACTCGCCAGAGTGAAGAAACCGCCAAAGGAAGCAGGAAAGAAAACTTTGCTAACTCCACCTTAGACAAGACATTAATTTCTAGAATACATACAGAACGGCAAAGGCTAAAGTCAAAGAAAGACAGACAGACAGACAGACAAAGAAAGAAAGACAGACAGACAGACAAAGAAAGAAAGAAAGAAAGAGAAAGGAAGGAAGGAAGTCAAATCAATAAATGGGCTAACAGAGTAAACGGTTGTCAAAGGAAAACATAGAAATGACCAATAATACTTAAAAAGGTGTTTGATGCCCTTGGCCTTCAGGGCAACACGAAGAAAATGAGTTCTAGATCCCGTCCTGCCCCAGGCAGAAGGGGGGGCACAAGGAAGCGAATGGCTGCAGGTGCTGGTGAGGCTGCTGAGGAGAATGAAACCTGGACCGTCACTACCACGGTCCCGTACTCCAGCCACACCACGCACTTCCCCCTATTCTTCCAGCTCCTCTTCTTTCTCTCGTCCTTATCCTCGCTTCTTTTTAACTTATCATTACCTTTCATAGATTCAGCTATCTCTAAAACCTTCAGACCCTAACATTATCCCAACCTTCCCCTCCTGGATACTTCATCCATATTTTTAAAAAGTTCAATGTTGACCTAATACTCAATCTTCATTCTCATCCACCATCCTTCCCTCCGACGCGCAGTCTTAATACTAAAATCTGAATCTATGCTCTCCTACCCTTGGTTGTTTACCCTCCAGTGGTTATTGACGTCCGAAGGGTCACTGGCTAGTCTGGATTTGCGTAGCGCTACTATCAAGCAGCTCTGGTTGCTTTCCCAGTTACTATACAACTCAGGGAGCAATATAGAGACTGTACCAAGTACCCCAAACTTCTGGACTATTCCAGAGCTGGGGATGACATTTCTGGTCTCATGTGTGCTAGATAAGGGATCCGTCACTGAGCTGTGTCCCCAGACTCTGAAATGATTTTTAATAAAGATAGTATCTGGAAAGCACCAAGACAGAAGCACCAAGTCACGTACAAAGGGGGAGCCATCAGAATAACAGCAGATTTATCGACTAAAATTTTACAATCTAGGAGATCCCGTTGAAGACAGTGACAGCTCAGGATATCTATACCCAGAAATGGAACCTGTCATAACTGAAGGAAAGATAAAAACTTTTCATGATAAAATAGATTAAAGGGCTTCATGACAACTTAATCAATTCTTCAGAAAATAGATGTAGAAACCTTCTTACTAAAGAGAAAAAAAAAATCCATCTATAAGGCTCCAGGCAGCAATAAATCATACTAGGAAAATGATTTAACAAGAAAAATGAGGGGAGACATAGTCTGCAAAATTAACAGATAGGCAGAAGTCAATATACACCTTTCAGGAATAACTACTAATGGCTTCGATTCTCCAGTCAAAAGGCACAGACTAGGAGACTAGATTCAAAGGCAGGCTCCATCTATATGCCGTTCCTGGGAAACCCAGCCCACCACAGGAGATAAGCAGGACCTTAGGGTGGAAGTGAGAAAAGTGTCCCAAGCAAACGGATCTAGAAAACAAGCAGATGTCACTGTTCTAATACATAAAACGAGCTTTCAAACCAAAACTGGTGAGAAAAGATAAAGATCATTTCCTACCGATTAAGTGAATAACCCACTTATCTAACTAGGATGTTAGAACCCTAACTATGTATGCCTTGAACACAGGAGCCTCTGATTTAATAAAAGAAAAACATCTAGATGTAAAATCACGAGTTAACCCTAGCACAGTAGCAGTGGATGACTTAGATACCCACTTCCTCACAATTGACATGCTATCTTAGCAAAACAACAATTAAAATACCCAAAGATTTTCATTCATTGACATCAGATAAAATTAACCTGACGGAGCAGTCGATCCAAACCCTGCAAATATATGTTCTTCTCAGTAACCCACGGACCTTTCTCTTAAGTAGACTGTGCTTTAGGACACGTGGTAAACTAATCACAATGAAGTAAGACTAAAAGTCAACAAGGAAACCCTTAGAGAGGACACGAATTCGAGGTGACTAAATAACACATGATTGAACAATGAATGGGTCTGTGGAGCCATCAAGGAAGAAATAAAAGACATCCTTAGAATCAAATGCAAATGAAAGCATCATAAAACAAACGTGAGATACAATGAAAGCCCTAGAGGAGGAGTTTATAGCTCTAAGTGCCTGCTTAAACCAGAGAGACCCCAAATAAACAACTTAATAATTCACCTTATAGATCTGGGAAAGGAATAGGCCAAATCCCAAATCAACACAGGAAAGAAATCGTGACGATCAGGGAAGAAATCAATGAAATGGATACAGAACAAAAAACTGCAACCACCAAAATTAATAAAAAAACAATGTTAGTTCTTTGCAAAGAAAAGTGTGATAGAAAACCCTCAGCCAGGCTAGCCAACAGAAAGAGTCAAAAGACCCAAATTAATAAAATTAGAGGCAAAAGGCAACCATCACAATATATACCAATGAAAATCAGAAAATTAGGGCTTACCTAAAAAAATGTATTTAGTACATTAGAAAATCTAAAAGAGGTTTATTTCTAGACACATATGACCTACCAAAATTAAACCAACATGAGATAAATTATTGTCTTTTTTTTCTAAATGGACATGATGTCAAACTGCTTTCTAAGCATTTTTTTTTTCAGCCAGAGATTTGTGCTGTCCTCAACATTGGTCAAGAAAGATTCTTTTTTTTGTAGAAGACAATGGTTAAGGAAGCAACTCAAGTAGTCAAAGTGTTTAGAATCAGTGACAGTGAAGGCTCAGCCCTAAATGGGACATTCTACCCATTCTGCTACTGTGAGAAAATAACCGGGCGAAAAGTACTTTAGGGAGAAAAAGGTGGGTTTAGTTCAGAATTCCAGGTGGCAATCAGTCATTGGAGGTTACTCTTAGAGGCAGGCATCTAAGACAGCTGGACATACCATATTCATAGTCAAGAGCAGAAAGACACAAATGAAAACATGGTTCTTTTCGAGACAGGGTTCCCTAATAGCTATGGAGACAATCCTTGAACTTGCTCTGTAGACCAGGCTGGCCTTGAACTCACAGAGATCCACCTGCCTCTGCCCCCACGTGCTGGGATTAAAGGCGTGGGCCACCACTGTTCTGGTGAGAAGGCTCAGTTGGTAAAGGGCTTGCTCTTCAAGCATGAAGACTTGAGTTTAAATCTCCAGGAGCCATGTAGAAAGCCAAGCATGGCAGTGTGTTTCTCCTTTCCTGGGGAGGCAGAGATAGAAGGACCCCTGGGGCTGACGGACCAGCTAGCCTAGGCAAATCAGGGAGCTCCATGTTCAGTGACAGACCTTATCTCAGAAAGTAAGGTGAAAAAAGAGAGAGACACCCAATGTTGGCTTCTGACCTCCATACACAGACCCATAAACACACACACACACACACACACACACACACACACACACACACACGTATGTATACATGCACACATTACAACCAAATGCAAAAAGAAAGTTCTGAAACATTACATGACATAGATGACCTTTGGGGACATCAACTAAATAAAACAAGCTAGTCACAAAGGGCACTAGAGCAGGATTGCAGTTACATGAAGTTCTTAGAGTAACCAAACTGAGACAGGAAGTAGAGAGCCAGTTGCCAGAGCTTGTGGGGAGTAATGATAAATTAGCATTGAAGGGTGAGGAGCTTCAGGTTTCCACAGTGAAAGAGCCATGGAGACGGAGGGTAATGACGGCCGCAAAACAGTGCGACGTGGACGTCTTGCCAGGACTGCAAGCGTAAAAATGGTGGGAGCCATAAACTTCTTCCTGCTGTGTACCACGATTCTGTAACAAAAGGATGCAGCTGAGCGGAGCACTCCTAGCTTACAGCGTTCCTAGTTCAGGCTGATGTTTGCAAAGGGCGCTCGCTCGTTCCTGTGGAATCAGCTGCTCCAGACAAATGTGAACGTGTCCACTTGCCTGTCGTCATGTGTGTTTCCACCCTGTCACCTGCCGGTCAATGATTTTGTTTAATGTTTGTGAGTGTGTGTGTGCATGCACACCTAATGCATGTGTGTGTGTGTGCTCGAGCGTTATTTTTTCTAACCGTATAGGGAAACTTGTCTTTCTATAAAAATAAATTAAAAATTTATATATCTTTCTATAAAAATCTAAATTTCCAGTGTGGGTTGTAGCTCATTCTTCCCCATGTATTATCATCACAATGATGATGATTATGCATTTACTGGGTTATGGGGAAAAAAATTCAGTCTGGGGACTTCCAAATTTTTCAAGAATGTAAATAATTGAACAATATTGTCAAATGTGAATTGATGCTAGGATAACAGACCAGGAAAGTCCCAAGTGAGGGTTTCCCCGGTCTCTTTATCTTCCCTGACTGATAGCAAAGGCAGCGAATGCCTTGGTCCTTGCAGAATAAATGTTTGTGATCAAATGAGTCCATGTGCATATGAGCACATCCCGGAGAGATCTGCCATGGTGAGGGGCAGGATGAACCCAGAGTCTGAGCACCGCTGCCAGGGAGACCTGTAGGCAACACATTTTTCTGAGAGCGTGACTTTATTGCAGGGATAATTCTCTTTTTAAATGCAGCTTAATGCATTTTCATTTAGGCAGCATTATTTCTCAAGTGTAGCCAAACATTTGGAAATAAAATTTAACTCAACGCCATTTAGTCCCTTTGCAGAGCAGGGTAAGGAACCCGGATGTGACTTCTACGCGTATGTCTGAATGCCTTCCCACAAACAAAATTTAAACACCGTATAGAGCAATGGTTCTTAACCTGTATGTCACGGTCCCCACAGGGTTGCGTATCAGATATTTACATTATGATTCAGAGCAGTAGCAAAAATTACAGTTATGAAGTAGGAATTTTATGGTTGTGGGTCACCAGAACATGAATTAAAGGGTCACGGCATGAGGAAGGCTGAGAGTCTCTGGACAAGTTGAAGTCTGTTCATCTGCTTAGAAAGATGAGAACTGGAACAAGGAAATGTAGCTCTTTCAGTGCTTTGCATTGTAGCTTGTAAGGAAATAATAGGAATAATGAATTCTAAAAAGAAAAACTGACCGAAGACCCAAAACTTAGAATTTTGAGCCATTCAAATATGACGTGAGCAGCTAATAATGGAAGCTGCTCCAGAGAACGGAAGATCAGAAGTGCAAGGCCAGCCTGAGTGAGATAGCACGTTCGAAGCGGGTGTGGCGGCCACAAGAGATCCCATCTCAAAAAGCAACACAACCCTAGGAGGTTTAAATGTTGAATGGTGTGGTTTTTATATATACAACATTACATCGTTTGATAGGGAGAGGAGGAGAGGGCCAGGCGTGGCCCATCTTCTGGGGACCAAAAATGAAAGCAACAGAAGAAAACAAAGGCAGGCCACTCCAAGCTACAGGTGGGCAAGGACTTTCAGAAAGGATTCTAACAGTCTGGGTAATAACCTTGGGAACTGAAAAATGGGATTACGTGAAATCATAAAAACAAAGGCAGTTCCATCCTAGCCCACGCCACAGGTAAGCCTACCTGACTTGGAGGACATGGTGAAGAGCTCTCTCCTGTTGGGATTCTTAGCTAAGCATTCAGAATCTGACTTTATTTTTAGGTGTTGTGTTCATTTATGACAGAAACAGGACAAACACGTAGTCAGTTTCCCATCGAACAGAAAGAAAACTTAAAGCAAAAAAAAAAAAAAAAAAAAAGAAAGTCTCTGAACAAGTGTGAGAGTTCAGAATGGCCCCTTGAAAACACTGAGGTTCTGCCTGCATATCTATCCATATATCAGTGGATAGCCTGAAGCTTTTCATCTCTCTCTGATTACAAGGAAGGCATGCCAGTAATCGTCTATATAGGAGAAGGTCTTAGGCAAGACTCTGATAATTATGAACACGACTGTATCAGTCAGGGTTCTCTAGAGCTGAGAGAACACACACACACACACACACACACACACACAAACACATGCACGCACACATGCACAATGGGCTTTATTAGATGGCCTTACAGGCTGTATTCCAACTAGTCCAAAATGATTGTCTACCAACAAAAAGTTCAAGAATCGGTAGTAGTCCGCGAGGCTGATGTTTCAGCAGGTCTTCGGTAGACATTCGGATCTGGCCTGAGAGAAGTAGGCTCTAATGCCGGTGAACTGAGAGCCAGAGCAAGCAGGCAAAGAGCAAAAGCTTCTTTCTTGTCTTTTATATAGGCTGCCTCAAGAAGGTGTGTCCCAGATTCAGAGTGGAACTTCCGACTTCAAATGATCCAATTAACTAAATGAACACTCTCCCAGGTGTGCTCAACGACTTGGGTTTGTAGTTTATTCCACATTAGTCAGGTTGATGACCAAGAATGGTCACCACAGTCCATCCTGCTGGGAAAACATCTGTGTGTTTTCCAGTGGAAGCACTGAGCCGGGGAGGCTGGCTTCGGCTAGGGTAGCAGCAGAGGTCAGAGTTAAGGTGGCCACCTATTCCCGTTTTTCCCTCTGCAAATTCAATGATCTAGAAGTTATTTCATCCAAAGCCCATTGGGAATGCTGGTCAACCTAGATCAGAGCACATGCGCCATTGAGAGGAGGAGTTTGTCTTACTGGACAAAAGGAGAAATTAAAGGCAGAGGAGAGGAATGTGCAGCCATCTGGCCTGTTTTCCTTGGGTGTGGGTGGGGGGAGGGGGGTTAAGAGAAGGAAGGGGGTGGTCAATCAGCTGTACTCTGAAGCTGCATTCAAAGCTTTCTCCAAGATTCCCTAAATATCCTTGGGTAACAATGAAAATGTAGTGGAGACCAAAGAAGGGTTGAAATTCTCATCTGCAGTTTTATCCTTGTCCTTCCGTCCTCCGTAACCACAGGAGAGAAAGGAGATGAAGAGGTGAGCGAGGGCAGGGAGTAGTGCGGGGTTGAGAGACCGTCTGTCATCAGAGGGGAGCATGAGCAGGAAGTAGACATGGGGCTGAGAGACCGTCCATCACCAGAGGTGAGCGCGGGTAGGGCTGAGAGACCATCCCTCACTGCTGTGGACAGAAGATTCTATCTAGGTTGCTAGGATGAGCAGGCTACTGGACTGGCTGTTAGGACAGAAGCTGTCTCTTTCCCCGTCACCGCCTCCCATATCCCTCCCCCTCCCCCAATCCACATGACCACTGTATGTCCCCTGCCGTCACCACGCGGTGCCTTAGTGTAGAGTGTCTGCAAGCTGAAGCAGGCGGGAGGCTAAGGCTGTGCCCACAGGAAAATGGTGCCACTTGCATGTGTAGCTTTTACTTGGGTCGTATCATTATGTGAAAATAATTGGACAAATTCCTATCCTAACTTGGAGATAGTGTCTTTAGTAGGTGGAGGTTTTGGTCTTTTGAGACAGGGTCTTACTATGTAGCTGGCTGGTCTGACACCTGCTGTGGTAACTAGGCTGGCCTCAAACTTACAGAAATCCACCTGCCCTGCCTCTTCGGGGCAGGGATTAGAGGTGTGTTCTGACTTTAAAGGCTGGCGGTCGTGTGTAAGTACCCCAGTCTTCTAGAGCTGTCCTCCTGGGTCATTGAAAGAAAATTATAACAAGGGAGCAAAGAAGCAGATTTCAACTTCCGCATGAAGATGTGTGGGCCAGGACATCCAAGGCCCTGAGCTCTAAACCCTACGAGCAGGACCGCCACCCCCTGGCCCTGATTTGTGAGCTGAATCTTTTCAAAGTGAGGGCTCAGGCCGCACAGGCCTCATAGACGCATGCAGCAAAAACTCATCCATCGAACATTGATGAAAGGGCCCCCTGGCCGACGTATCTATTAACATTGACAGCTTTTCACATTCCTTTACGTAAAGCGACGGTTCTCAGCCTTCCTCGTGCTGCGACCCTTTAATACAATTCTGAGCATTGTGGTGACCCCCCAATTACAAAATTATTTTCGTTGCTACTTTATAACTGTAATTTTGCGCCGTTATAAGTCATAATGTAGACATCTGATTTGCAAGATATCTGATATGCATCCCTTGCAAAAGGGTCATTTGACTACCCCCCGCCAGGGGTCAAGACCACTGAAATAAAGCATTGCACGCTTGAGACCACAGTTCCGCAGAGCCTCAACTCCCCCAACGAGGAGATGGCATTCACAAATCTAAGTTTCCCACAAACCTAGTCCAATCTTTATCTTCCAGTGTTTGAGTGCAATGATAAGCTATCATTTGTTTGGGCCCCACCCCAGGGAGTCTAGGATACTCCTCTTTGCAGAGGAAAGGAGAAAATGCAATCTCTGCATTTTGCAGGGCAGTTGCTTGCTTTGTATCCTGGTAAATAAGATACAGCGGCTCTCCACTAGACACATGGACACACACGTGTCAGAGAGTGTGTGCACGGAACCCAAAGGCTAGTAATGGGAAGGGTGGGTGTGGTTCATCGATGGAGCTGTGTTCCACGTGGCCGCCAAATCCTCAGCAAAGGAAGTGACTGAGATGGAGCATGTTGTGGAATCACCTGTTTGGGGGTTTGTTTTGTATTTTTAATTTAGCCCACGTGGTTAGCATGTCTACTCGGTTCTATTTTTATGTGTGTCTGTGTACAAAAGTGGCATTGATAGCTATGTAGCTTGGAAGTTGAACTCTTGAGAATCTAGAAATCTCTACAAAAAGAGATGTGGGTGGAATCAGTACCTTTCCGGGAACAAAGAATTTATCGCGCCGGGATGCCGTCAGCACTTATTCACTAATCTCCCCTCCTTCACTTAGCTTTGTTTGCCTGAGTTTTGACAACCTGGCTTCCTATTTATCCTGTCAATGGTGTCATCATTCACTGGGCCAAGAAACAGCTTTCATTTTTGTGTAATCGTTTCCAGAATAGGATAATGAACGCTAATTTGAATCACGCAAAACTTTCCCATTTTCTTTATAAAAAAAAGATTGTGGGATTTTAAACTACGTTTGAAATCAACCATTGAGAGCCAGGTCCGTGGAGCCTCGTCTGTGGCTCCGACAGTTCAGCAGGCTGAGATGGGGGAATCACTTGAGCCCAGGAGCTCAGGATCAACTGAGGCAATGCGGCAAAAGGAGGAGTCGTGGGTCAGTCAAGCTTCTAGTCATCTGTCTAGAGACCAGTCAGACCTGAGGAGTAATAGACTTAGCTCATGTGCGCACTTCAAGGAGCAGAGGGTGCAGAGCCCCTGTTGCTCTTGGGGCAACTGTCTTTCCCACGGTGTGCACATATATGACCGCAGCATGTCTCTATTATGCAGGTCCCAAGAATCCCTGAAAAGTGAGGTCAAAATTTGGGGAGTAGAACCTGAGAATCAGCATTCTTCAGCTTCCATAAGTAGTTTTTATGCATGTCACATTTGGGGGACTGATGCAATAGATTGGGGTTGCAGTTAGCCGAGTCCCTTTCAGAGAGATTGTGACAATTTATTTGATGTGTTTTCTTGACTGGTGTGTGTGTGTGTGTAAGGATGCTCCAATCGCTGGTAATCATTATTCCTTGATCATCTGTGAGAATGTCTGCAAAAGAGACTAGCACTTGAATTGGGAGGCTAAAAGAAGAAGACACCCTCTAGGGGGAGCGAGTATCATGCCATCTGTCAAGGGCCCGAAGGGAACCAAGGGTGAGCCCACAGGAGCGCCTGCTCTCTGTTGGGTCCTCCAGCAGCTCCACTTCTAGTTTGGACTTGAATGCTGGCTCTCCGGGCTCTTGGGCTTGCAGATTACAGGTCACAAGACTTCTCAGCTTCTGTCATCACATGAGCCAACCCCTCTCAAAGAACTCTTTATCTACACATACATATATCCTGTTTGTCGACAGGAGCAGACGGAGCCCCGGGCTGCTGCCCTGAGCACTACTCAAAATTATTTCCCCATTATTTTAGGCAGTGTTGTTACAAAGTCTATGGGTTAGGAGCGATGAAGAGATGGCTCAGTGGTGACAAGCACTTGCTGCTCTTGCAGAGGAACTAGGTTTGACCCCCACATTTGCAAGGCAGCCGTAACCCCCATCTGTAGCTCTGGTTTCAGGGAACCCAAAGGCTCCTCTAGCCTCCATGAGTACCAGGCATGTACACGGTACACAGCTATACATGTAGACAAAACATGCGCACACATAAAATAAATCTTAAAAACCACAAAAGGCCTACAAGAATAGCCACTTTGGAAAATTAAGGCAAGGCCCAGAAAGGCAGATGAATTCTCTTCCTGTCTTTTAGATCACATGATAAAGGTGTTTATTTGTTCTTAGAAAACAAAAGCAAACAGCTTGTCCGTAGACTTCTTCTCCTAAGGCTCGGGTCAACCTATTCCACTCCACGGCAACAGCAACAAATCACATTGGTGATGGTGAGGTCAGCAGTTCGTGATGATTGATTTAGAATTGCAGGAACCCACAGATAAGGTCTTTCAGTGTGGCACTTAGGTTTTTGTAAGAATAATAATGTGTCTTACAAAAAAGATTTGGAGGCTCATAGTGATTGCATAAGCTCACCACCCTTGCTCTGACAGCGTGTGTCCTCAAGAGAAAACATATAACTCGGTTGGTGTTGTTAGACCAGCCAGATGCTTGCTACAATCACATGGCGTCTTGTGTCCCAACAGAAGATCATTTCCAACTAAATTGTTATTTTTTTTTAATTTTTTTGTCTCTTCCTCCGCCTCCTGCTCTTCATCCTCCTTCCATTTCTGGGCTGGAAGTCAGATTACCACTCATGCCAGGCAAGTGTTCTACCACTGAGCTGCAGCCCCAGCCCCTCAATGCCTATCTTTAGTTTATTTAGTTGTCCCGGGTCAAAGATTTATGGTAAGAGTTTGCATACTGTGCACAATACAGATTCCAACGACAGAACAAATGATGACTCGAGGCAGGTTACACACCATGACCACAGATGAACGCAGTTTAAAATGAATAAAATATCAACAAGTAAGATGCAGCTTCACCAACGCAGGGTCTCGGCATCATGAATGTGTATGAGCTTTGCCGTGACCCCTTTCTGAAAACCGGGGCTATTTTCATCGTGGACTGAAGTCGTGAGGCTTAAGCCAAGTGTGCGGCAGGAGAGCTGTCTCGGTCTTTTCTCAGACAGGAAACCACTGGCAATTCAGTGTGAAGTCACCTTCTATTTTTAAAGTAATTGGATTTGGGACATAACTATTAGTGTGACAGCTTCACAGGGCAAAAGAGATGAATAAGAGGCGGTGAAACCTGGGCTAATGGAGCAATGCTTTTGAAAATTACACATACATTTGTGTTTGTCTTCTATCACTTCTGGTTTCATCCATCACATCGGCTTCTGCCCTTTTCCTAGAGAGATTTCTGCTGCTTATTTGCTTCTAACAGAGACCACCCCTTGAGAAGGGGGAGCGCCACAACGCTCCTGGCTTCCATGTGCTGGGTTTCTAGCACACAAAAATGGCTGACTCAAAGTGTTAGCATTTTTTTGCTGAGCCTGTAACCCGAATATCATGTACACAAACAACCAAGATGTACAGAGGCCAGACAGAGGCTTCCAGCCCCTCTGAACCAGACTGTGCAAACAATTCAACAGTCCTGACCTCTGAATACTAGCGGCTTCATGAAAAACGTTGGGCAAAGCCAGACGATCTCTTATTGTGCTTTTGTAGTTAATTAATTATTAATTTTGTATTTAATTAATTATTAATTTCCCTGAGTGGGTCTTTGCATGTTGCACAGGTTGCTTTTGCAACCCTGAGCTCAAGCAATCATCTTGCCTCTGTTTCTGCAGCATCTGGTGTAGCTGAGCCTACAGGTACAGACAGTCACAACAAACATTTACATGCTTTTTCAATGTCCTATATTCACTGTTCAGCAACTAGCTTCATTGTGAGCGAAGTGGAAATTCATGAGGAAAAAATCTGAAGTAAAGAATGTCTTTGTAAGGTAGACATGGCTGGATACGCTTGTGATCTCAGCATGGGAGGCTGAGGCAGAAAGTGTCATTCGGTGATGGAGCACAGGAAGGTTTGCAAAGTCAAGGCCAGCCTAGGGTGAATCGTGAATGCCACATTAACCTGACCACACAGGGAGCTCCTGTTTCAATCACTAAGGACTTGGGTGAGTAAGATGGCCCTGTGGGTAAAGGCACTTGCTCTCAAGCCTAAGGACCCGACTTCAATCCCTGGGTCACACACGGTGGAAGGAGAGAACCAACTTTTGCAAGTTGTCCTCTGAGCACCACGTTCAGGCCTTAGCCAACAAAGAATGTGATATTTTGCATTTTCCTGATTGCAGGCAGGGTCTCAAAATGAGCCTGTTATTCTGTTAACAACGTAAGTGGACAGGGTGGCCTCAAACCCATGGGATAAGGGGATCCTCCTACCTAATTCTGACTTAGTGGCAAGACTATAGGGTAAAACATCAGCAGTTGCCATGGACGTAAGGGGAGAACAGAAGAAGTGAGTGAGTGAGGCAGGGGGATTTTTTAGAGGACTGTAAGGAGGAGGTGAACAGACGCAATGATGTAACCGTCTGGAGTGTAGTGCAGAGATAAAAACGGCGTGTAGTGTGATACCATGAATGTAAGGTAACAATAAGAAGGGAAGTATAAAGCCAGGACCCAGAGCGAGGCAGACAGCAGCCTCCTGATGCAGTAGCGATGGACCTTCTCCTCTGCCAGACCCTGAAGCTAGAACCGCCCTACCTCGTCTCAGCTGATCAAGGGTCCCACAGAGCAATGCAGAGGAAGAAGTCATTCGACCCCCATCACTGCATCATGACAGGTATATGGGGTAGTCGATGTCCTTCATGACTACGGTACCTGGACCCTACTGATGTGTATGTGTGTGTGTGCTGATTTAATGTTGAATAAATGAATTAGCCACACGTGTGTATGGAAACCTAATTCCTTCCTCTCGACTGAGAGGTAAGCGCTCGTGACAAGGACTGAAACCATTCTGTGTGAGTCTATGCAGTGCATATGTCCTTAAAGAATTCGTCAAAAACCTGTAAAGATTTATAACACAGAGGGACAGTTGAATGTATGACAATAAAAAAATAATTTGCTTAGGCAGTGCGAGGAGGAAGATTGTAGCCGGTATTCAGATGGTGACAAAAATAAGAAAAGATCAAAACCCTTGTGACAAATGCCAGGGAGACTTCAGCAAAGGGGCTGGAGAAGAAAGGGCCCTGACTTGAGTGTCTGGGAAGCGTTTATCAGGACAGAGCCTCAAGGGGCTGCAAGGACGGGCGGGATGGACCACACTCGGTTGGTGAAGCTCTGCCCACAGGACTTCCCGTTAATAACCGTTAATAACCGCTGCTGCCTCCTGGCCTTGAATCAAATGGCAGTGGGGAGGGGAACATTTCTCACTCTGGAGGTGAGACCCAGAGATAAGCAAAAGGAAGAGGCCAGAATGACCCCAGGAAGAGGATGATAGTTAGACACAAGATTAAAACTCTTCTTGAGGGCTAGAAACAGCTCTCATGTGACTCAGGGAAGGAGGGAGAGTCAGGATAAGAAAATAGAGATTTCCTTTAGGGCTCTCCACGGAGATAATCCTCTTCTCCTTGACCAGGTAAGGGGCTCTGTGTTAATTACCCAACCTAAATGAGGGAAGATGGGCATGAAATCCCTTGGCTAACTAGGGCTCTGCACATTCCATAGCTCCTGGGAGAGAGGTAGTTTTTAGTTTTTGTTTTGTTTTGTTTTGAGTGATGTGACCCCTGTAGGTCAACCACATGCCAGGACAGAACCTGCTCCCAAAACTCGCTGGGCAACACCAACTGGACTTGTTGGGGAAAGCAAGCAGAAAGGAAGAAATGTCAGAGTTGGGTGGGAAGAGATTAGAGGGTAGAGGAAGGAATTGCAGGGGGCGATCGTGCTCAAAATGCATTGTAGAGAACTCTCGAAGAGTTAGAAAGAATAGCATCAGGACAAGAAAATATGGGCTCTATTACAAAGAGAAAAAGAAAGGAAGAGCTTCAAAGCTTCACAAAGTAGTGACAGGCCAGTGGGAGGGACTGAGAAGAAGGGAAGTAAGCCAGCTCACCCCCGCGCCTGCTGCTGCTCTGTGGGGAGGGGACTGATAGGCAGAAGCCTATGAGAAAGGTAAACCTTGTGGCCCTGGCGGAAGAGACTAGCAGTTCCTCCAACAAGCACTCAAAGGCCTCAAATCCTTTTGTAGGTTTTTCTGAGACAATAACTCCTCTGGGGTGGGTCATCCGTGGGGAGGAGTTCCACTTTGCCCCTCTGTAGAACCCAGAGGGCACTGGCTGGACACCATATTGGAAGGGAACAGTGTTTAAAATTGAGCTGACATAGGAACCAGAGAACAGAGAACAGTCACAAATCAAAGACCCTGAATTCAGCCAGCCATGAACCCAGGGTAAGAGACAGCCCGGGGAAGAAGTTGTAGACTCCAAGAAGGCTAAACAAGTCAGGATTGTGAGTTGGAAGCCAGCCTGGGCTATATAGTGAGAGCCTGTCTCAAATACACTCACTCATCTTGAGCTTAATATAGACACAGATTGTTGGCTACACCCAGGATTATCTACACATGCTTATGCAAGTTTGCATATATACACATATTCCTTGTTCTGCTGAAATTATCTAAAAGAAACCACCCTCCAACAGCAATGGTCATGTCTGGCACCTGATGAAAAACCCAAAGCGCCTTAGAGAACAGTCAGTTCTAGGAGTGGAGCAGGAGGGAAAAGAAGCAAATACAAGTCAACCAACCGCATCCACCTTGATGTTTTCCAAGGTGGGCACAGCAGACAGCAGAAAGAGCGCAATGGCTAAAGCTGAAACGACCGGCAACAACACGAACCGATTAGCACTGGAGCAGAGCCCAACGAATCAAATGAATCGTCACGAGTTTATACTGATATAAATGAGTGAATAAATGAAAAGATGTTGAGAAGACAACCCTCTCATGCAGGTGTGGTTCAGATGCACGGAGAAGTTTCAGCTGCAAGGGAAAGTAGAGGCTGCACCGTAGCGGGAGGAGAGAAAACAATGACGTTGCCATGGAGACACCTGCCAGCTTCCACTGCAGCCGGGTAGCTAGAGTCAGCAGCCACAGGACAAGTCATGTTGATATTGCCTTTTTGTGGAACATGATGCAAATGTCACTTTATCTCTGTGGCTTCCCCAATACAACAACCCTAATTTAACAACACACACACACACACACACACACACACACACACACACACACGCCCTTTCAGACAGACAGATCCAAAGTAAGGGACAGCTATATCACACACACACACACACACACACACACACACACACACACACTCATGAGAAAGAAAGAGAGAGAGAGAGAACTGTATAGTTGTATGTACTCTTTAAAATGACAAGGTCTAAAAGCAAGAAGACATTCATGAATTATCACAGCCCGTTAGCTCCTGGGAGGTGGGGCAGCTGAAAGCAATATGGTAGATAAACTTCTGGAATAGAAAAGGACATTGGACAACACTAGGAAATCTGAATAAAGTGTGCCTTTTAACTAATACTGTAGCTAATAATAATGCATTGTTATTATCCCATGAACTGCAACAAGTTACCCTGCTAACAAGAACTGAGGAGAGCTGAGGTTAAAAGCCTATGCTTAGCATTCAGAAGGCCCTGGATTCCACCCTCAGTACCAAATGGTAGAATAATTGAGGAAGCCGTGGTGGGGATATAGAAATGTTCTGTACTTCATAAATTTCCTGTAAAACAGACACAACTACTACCCACCCGCCCACCCACCCCCCTTTTAAAGACGAATTGAGAAGACTCTAGGAGAGGTTTCAGAGGCAGAAAGGAGCACCCCGAACCAACCCTGCACCCACTGCTTTCCCAGGGCTTCCTTAGGGTCCCCCCACCCCACGTGGATTCCTGACTCTTTCAGAGTCATGTCCACAGCTAGTGCTTACAGTGAACAGGCAGCAAACTGATTTCCACAAGACTGGTAGATGTACTTGAAAATTTGAAAAATTTCAAATTCATCTAATTTGAAAAATAGATGAAATAAGATAAAAATTTGCTTTAGGTTCTAAGGACTTGACCCAACCGGTCACGTCTTATTTTTTTTTTAATTGGATTATAACTGTACACACACACACACACACTGCCCAAATTACTGTTAAGCATAAGTGTAAGCTGAAAGAATAAAATGAAATCCAACTATTTTATGAGGTTTAACATACATCTTCTTTAAGAAAAAGTGGTTTTTTTGTTTTGTTTTGGCTCAGTGCAGTGGCGCACACCTTTAATCCCATCACTCAGACAGACGAAAGTGGCTCCCTATGAGTTCAAGACCAGCCTGATTTACATAAGGACTGTGAGGCCAGCCAAGGGCTACATAGTGAGGCTCTGTCTCAGGAAAAAAAAAAAATGACAGGAAGAATAGAATAACACTTAGAATTTTAAGACATTTATTTAAAAGGTAGTCTAATTTTGCTCAAACTCTTATCCATGAAATATGTCCAACTTTAAAAGATGCCATAAATCTAGATCACTAATAGTGAAAAGTGTGACCAAGATACTTCTCACTAACATCAATCCGTTTCCCTCCCACTCATCATGAATTTATGCGAATGGAAATCTCCTTGTCAAAGCTAGCTTTGCCACACTAACTGTGGCTGAAAAACCTGTTGACAGTACGAGGTGTCCACAATGGGACCTGCGCATAAGACAACACTAATCCTGTGCTTATTTCGCTGTTGAACCCTTTATGTGAGGATGAAAACGGCTTAGATCCCGGAGAAAGTGAACCCACGCTCTCCGCTCACCTGTGACGACCATGCGCTTTCCCACGGTCTCAGAGAGCGGCTCCCGGTACGAGACAGACATGCTGACCTTTAAGCTTCTGTGCTGCAATTACTGCCTGAATTGTCCTCAGAACAGTGAATGGACCAGGAAGTGTCAAGGACGGGATCTCTGCTCTCCCAGTCTGTGACCTAGGCTGGCTGGTTACTAAGGATGCTTTATGACAGGAAGAGCAGATATTCCTTCTGCCAGAGCTCTGTATTCCAGTGCCCGAGAGCAGACACAATTGGAGCTGCACCCCACCACTACTGTCCCTTGTCTGCCCTATCAACCAGAAGCATCTTGTCCATGATGTCCTAGGACAGCCCAGCCGGCCGTCTCCAGTATCTTTCAGCGTTTCTGGAGAATGTTCTACAGGGACCAATTGGGGGTTTGCAGGGGAGAAAGAAAAAGAAAGGCAAAGCATGGTTAAACACATTTGAAAGACACTCTCCAGAAAAGATAAAGCCGGCCCTGAGACAGCTAGACTACACAGACATGCACCAGAACGCTTACACCGAGAGCTTTCCATTTCTGCCACACAGAGCTTCCAAACAGAGCCGATTCCATTTCCCAGTGTGGAAGAATGGGTCAAACCTGTCTCGTTTTCCTGGCCTTCAGTGTCTTGTCGTTTGACTCAGGCCTGCATTGCACTCTTCTTTGCTGCCATGCTGGTTCACAGTTGCAGGATCTTCTCTCCTCAGAGGCTACCCAGTCCTGATGAGTGTGTTTAAAGGTACTGGGCTCATCACAACATCTCTCTCTTTGAAAATACTCTGTCCTTGAAATAACCATTGTCTGAGGTATCCAAGTTGGAACTGACTTAGTACAGATAGGGGCCACTGCTCTAGAGGCGGTGGGACCTGGGAGGATGGAGCTGCTAAACAAGGAGTCTAAAGTCTCATGTAATAGTCGGTTTTATTCAGAGCATCGGACAATTTCTATTCTGAGGGTTAAGAAGCATCACCAGAGTAAAGTGTCCGATCATACCACAAACAACAGCAAGGCAGCATGTCTTCCCATAGAGGCACATAGACAAATGACAATAGCCGCTTGTCATGAATAATCTAAAGTCAACCCATTCCTACCCACTACACCCGGGAAGAGCACAAAGACATGTTCCAAGAACAATTCCGCGTTCTGAAGAAAGTGAGGTCACAAGGCTCTTGTCTGTTTTCTCACAAGCACTCAGAATTCTCCACATGGGACTCCATTCTTGGACTGTGTTCTGATAGACAGGGACTTAAACCCCATGTGTGGTGGCACACGTCTGTAATCACAATATTCAGGAAGGGGATGCCAGAGGATGTCCATTGTCATCTTTGACTACGTGAAAAGTCCAAGGCTAGTTTAGGATACACAAAACCCTCTCTTAAAAACAAAAATAACAAACAAACAAACAAAATCCCTGGCGTTGGAGTGAGGACTACAGGAACCATCCCATTGGGATGTGTCCTTGTATTTGTTGCTGTATTGCCCAGGCTTGTACTACTGGACTCAAGGGATCCTCCTGCTTTAGCCTCCCCAGTTATTGGGACCATAGATGTGCTACTAAACATGGTGTGGGAGAATGGTTTGTATTCTGTCAATTATATTTTAAATAAACGTTCATTAGCCAGTAGCCAGGCAGGAAGTATAGGTGGGACAACCAGACAGGAAGTAGAGGCTGGTCAATGAGACAGGAGAATTCTGGGAAGAAGGAATCCCATGCCTCTGCAGTTCTGAGCCTGCCACAGAAGAAGCAAGATGTGACTGCCTCGCTGAAAAAGGTACTGAGCCATGTGGCTAACATATACTAGAATAATGAGCTAATATAAGTTATAAGAGTTAATAAGAAGCCTGCACTAATGGGCCAATCAGTTTATAGTTAATGTAGACCTCTGTGTGATTTCTTTGGGACTTAACGATTGCGGGAACTGGGCAGGACAGAAACCCCAACAACATAAACATGGCTCACTTGCATTTTTAATAATGCTCCAAAGAGAAAAAGATGGATACACCTAAATTAAGGAAAGTAATTATGGACCTGGTGAGATGGCTTGGAAATTAAAAGCACTGGCTGCTCTTCTAGAGGACACAAGTTCAGTTCCCAGCACCCACATGTCCTCTCACAAATGGCTATAATTCCCATTCCAGGGGATCTGATGCCCTCTCTGGCCTCTTGGGCATAAGGCATACACATAGCACACAGACTTACATGCAGACCAAACACCCATGCACATACAATAATTGAACTTTTTAAAAGCAATTGTTTGTAACTTAAACAGAAAAAAAAAATAAAAGATCACAACTTTGCCTGAGTACCTTCCCTTAAGCCATCATGGGAAAGGAAGCTTCTGCTCTGATTCTGAGACTCTTGCAAACTTTCTGAGATTTAGGGTTAACTACTCTCACACCAGAATGCTGAAGGGAAGGAAACAGAGGGGAGGAGGCAGCGAATTCTTCTATTTGAGATTATGTATCAGGTCAACACAAGTTTAGGTTCACTTGTTGCATATTTCAGCTTTTAAGGGTTTTTAAAAATAATTTAACTTTATTTTATGTGCATTGGTGTGAAGGTATCAGATCCCATGGAACTGGAGTTACAGGCAGTCGTGAGCTGCCATGAGGGTGCTGGGGTTTGAACTGGGGTCCTCTGGAAGAGCAGTCAGTGCTCTTAACCACTGAGCCATCTCTCCAGTCACCAGTTTTTAAGGATTTTTTCTAAAAAATTTATAAAGGAAAATAATGGCATAGTTCATAAGTAAAATTCTTAAAATAAGGAATATTTTTAAAAGAAAATCTCTACATTTATCCTTGTTAATTCCATAATCTATTCTTTTTCAGTAGTATTTCTAAAATTGTAACTACAATCATATACATATATAGACACAGAGATGTATTTATATTCATATCCCTTTCCATCTAAAGGAACAGTGATGTGCGGAACACACTTTCTCATCCTACTTCATAGTCATAGTGCATCTGCAGAGCAGTCTACACAGCACGAGGTAAACTCAGTTCTCATTTTGTAGACACAACTAGAACATATTCAACTAAATGCACTTGCCATAATTCATTCCACCAGTGCATTATTAACGATCATTCAAACAATCCCTTTTTTAAATACAGACAGTACTATAACATAGGTGTAATTTTCTGTCCCGCCAACCCGTTCCCAAATAACCACACAGAGACTTTTTATTAATTATAAATGCTCTGTCGATAGCTTAGGCTTGTTACAAACTAGCTCTTACATCTTAAAGGAACCCATATTTTTTATCTACGCTCTACCACATGGCAGTACCTTTTTTCAGCATGCCATATTCATCTCCTGCTTCCTCTGAGTCTAGCTGTCAGTCCCATTTCTGTCCTTCCCAGGGTCCTGTCTGTCCCCCAAATCCTGCCTAGCTATTGGCCATTCAGTTTTTCATTAAATGAATCTGAGTGACAAATCTTCATGGTGTACAAAAGGTCTACTCTATAAGATACAATTCCTCCATACATCTGCAGCTCGTTTGCCGTCTTTGGGTTAGACTCCTGGAAGTGATATGCTGGTCTAGGGCAGATGGTTCATTACTGCCCCACCCCATAATGGCTGTATCATTTAGAATTCCTACCCACAGCGACTGAGAATACCTATTGGGCTATTCATATCACCCAGTCATAGAATGCGTTGTTCCCTTTGTTTTTTGTCCATGTGACAGACATAGTGACAGTAATTTGTGTTTCTCTTGCTGCTGGTGTGATTGGACATCCTTGCAAATGCAGACTGGAAACTGCACATGGTAGTTAAGTACTCAACTATAGACCTGCGCCTCCACCCCATCACCGTCTATGAATCATCTAGTCAAACCTCTTCTTGTATTGTATTTTCGTTCAGGTCGGGTTTTTTTTATAGCCTCCTCTTTAAAAGAATGAGCTCATATTCTAAGGAGAAACACAAGTAAAACAAATGAGAACAAAATAAGGGCAAATATGAAGGTGTTATGACAAAACCCAGTGCTTTGAATGCTAATCTAAAATTTTAATTTAAAGACTAAATCACTGGCAAAAAACTAATAACGAGATATTTATAATGAAATATTCATGCAAGAATAACTATAGGAGGTAATAAGGGCGATGGTGGTTATAGTAGTACATTTAGTAACCTCCTAATTTTGCTCCCTGAGTCATGGGAACAGGGGTGTACTCATCTCCAGAGTAGGATGGTGCGTGAGACCCATATGTCTCGAGAGAGGTAGGATTTCTTTGAATAGGTGATACCTGAACTGCTTTGAAGAATGACTAGAAGCCAAGAGAAGGTGTGGTTGGAGGACTTTTGGAGGACACCTTGAACCAAAGTCTAGAGACAGCACAATGGAGAGCAAAAATACAAGTTCTTGGCTGCTAGTCATTCTAGTCTTCTTTCTGTCTGTACCTGAGGGTATGAACTTACGAGGAATGTTTGTTTCAGAGGTTTGGCCCATAGTTTGCCAGTTCCGTGGCTTTGGGGCTTAGAGTGAGGCCACACGTCCTTATAGGGAGCACGGATACAATGGCACAAAGCTGTTTATCTCGAGGCAGCCAAGAAAGCAAGTTAAGAAGAAAGGCCAGAACCCAAGCTTCTCTCCAAAGACTTGTCCCCAGGGACCTCTCCCCCACAGGTTCCCCTTACTAAATATTCCAGCCCTTCCCAGTAGCTCTCAGTCTTGTCCATCAAGACTTCAGCACTTAGGAAAATGTTCTAACTTTAGCAGAGGGTGAGCTGGGTGGTGAGTTGGGAGAGACACTCTAAGTCCCACAACCCACGGTAGTTAGGAGCACCTGTGGAAGGCATCCGCTTAGGTGCACGGGCCAGGTCTATCTTGGTTTGAAAGTAGAACCACTTAGCTGGAGAACAGGCTTGGTGAAGCAGGCTTGGAGGCCTAGCACAGACAGCTGTTAACTTCAGGCAGGGCCCCTGAACACAGTTTTGATTCTTCCTTGGATAGAAGCTGGAATGTTCTTGGTCTCGTCAACAGGTCTTGTCCTTACCAGAAGCTAGGAATGCCTGAAGGGAATTTATTACCTCTCTTCCCCTAAATGACCGCCCCTGCCTGGAAACTGTGTGTGAGGGACGTGAAAACAGAGAGGCACTTCAGCAAACCAATGCATTCCTTGCCCCATGCGGCACCCCAGATTCTATTGTAAGTCCTAGAAAAATCTCCATGGCACCCTACTTCTGGGACTAAGGCCTGCTATACAGGAACTCTGCCTTATTCCAATTCATAGTAGAAACGGAGTCCAGTGCCTTGAACAGACCCTGTCAGAGCTTTAGCACGTAGCCACACAGCTATTACTTTCTGTATACTCCTTGGGTGTTTTGAGACAATGTCTCCTTGTAACCCAGTCTATCCTCAGACTCCCCGTGTAGCAGAGCCTGTCCTTGAAGGCCAAATTTTCCTATCTCTGCCTTCCAAGTGCTAGGAGTACAGGCATATGCCACTATCCCCAGAATTTCTTTATACTTTTTAATATCAAACATGGTCATGCCTCTTACAAGTGTTCCTGACTTAGAAAATAATCCGGAAAACAACCAAATAGTTGCAGGCTTGGCTTCAAATTGCAAGACTTTTATATAATATTGGCAGGGAGATTTTTTTTTTGGTACAGCAATCTGTAGAATAAATGAAATGTATGTAAATGCTTATCAATATTCCAGACATACAGTATATATTTAATAATGTCTTATTGCTGTTATTGGTCTAATTGCCTCTTGCTGCCACTACCCAGACGTCCCTGAAAAAATAAATACACGTGTCAAATGCAAATGTAAACGATGCCCACTGTTTACCTGTTCTCATTTGGGTCTGAAAATTGACTCATAAGGGAGTCTGCAGCCATTCCCCTCCTCCTTATTTGGTTCTAATTTGGGTAAAACGGCAGGCACCATTGGGTTGGCTGGTTAATCCCTCTCAGTCTGTGCGGCCCAACTTCCTCATTAAAATACACTTAAATTAAAATCATAAAGCATTTGCACTGTTAACACCCAATCGCTATACTACATGTTAACAATAAATAATTAAAACAAGCATTATGAAGCAAGTGAGCCACACGCCACATACCTCACAATGGTGTGTTTTCATTAAGTATGACCTCAGCCATGATGGAGATCGAGTGCTCGTCTTCCCCATGAGCCGCGGGATCCCATGAGGCTAGTTGAGGTCCTAACAGAACGCTCCCTAGGAGATGGAAACAGAGCTGGGACTAAGGGCTCAGTGCTGCTCTCTTAGGCCAGGGTGATTTCCTCTCTGTTCCCCTTTTCAAAGCAACCTAGTGGTCTTTCTCATTCAAGGTGGTGTGATATCGAGAGACTTGGCGTTTGCTTTGGTGTCTAATGTGCCTTTCTACTGATACCAGCTATATTTTCTGGTGAGGCCCTTTCTGCTGATCCATATAGAAATATAACTGCCACTGCTCTGAGCCAATCACGGTAGCTGTCCCAGTTGCTTTCCTGGATGTCTTTCAATGTCTGCACACAGTGGCGGGATGTAGCCTCACCGCTGGTATATTGATGAGGTGAGCCCCAAGGTTTAGTGTCAGCATTTTGTCTTTTATATACTCATAACAGAGATGACTGGTTCCCAAACCGGGCTGTTTCTGGCTTTGGGTGGTCGAAATAAAATCTTAATCTTCAACAATTGTGTTCTTCAAAACGCCATTTATCATGATAGAAATTGCCCCACAGGGAATTTCCTCTGCACAGAGAAGATAGTTCAACACGTTTCCTCCTGGAGCTGTTGGAACTTTCCAGCTAGTGACCTCCAGTGAGGTACCAGTAGCCTTCCATCTTGACCCGTCCTGGGTTAACATCCCTCCCGCAACTGGACAATCAGCTCCCTTGCAAGCTGCTTCTCTGCCTCCATCTATCAACATGAGTCTCTCGGGGTCTCAGAAATCCTACTTCCTTCTCTATGCTACTGGAAGCCGTTGCCTTCTACTTTCTTTTGTTTTGCTGTACAAATCCAAGGCCTCGCACAGGGTAGGCACACACACTCTGCCACTGAGATTCACCCCAACCTCTGTGTTTCAGTTTTAACTTGGCTGCTGCCGAAACATGTCTCGCTTATGCTGGTGGGAAACCTCTGTACAAAGATCACTGGGTAGAGTAAAATTCTGCTAATCCCTGGAACCCAGCCCTCTCGACTGCTGCCGTGACCCTCACTGCTATGCTACTATGCAGAGTAGTATTTCAACTCAGACTTTGTCACAGGAAGAAAGGAGAGAGACTTTTTCTTACATGGCTTACAGAAGATAATGCAGTCCGAAATTGTAATAATGACTAGGGTTTGAAGAGCAGATAGTGTAAAAAGAGACATTGGTGACTTTACCCTTTCGTGCTGAATGATAAGTCTCCATGTGGTTATTTGGGAGCTGGCGGTACAGAGAAAGACTTGCTATATTTTACTGCTTTGCGCTATTCCTTATTTCATTAATTAGAGGGTTAGTGCCCTAGCCTAACTTGTTAGAGCATCTGCCAGGGTCTAGGCACTGATGTCAACAACTCCAGTAGCAATTTTGGCAAGCCAGCCAAGAAAAACAAACAAACAAAAACACCCTTTGGGTGTCACATTGTTCTAGTTGGTCCTGGCTGGAGACTACTGCCTGTACAGTTCCATATAGCTGATGGAATCACTTTATTCCAAGTTTATCTTCACTTTCAGCCACCACCAGCTGCTTTTTGTTGCTGTTTGGAAACAGAGACGTGAGTGGCTGGACTTGGTTTTGGTCAGCTGACAGTCTACCTTGTCCATTTTCCCCAGTCACTGGGCCGTAGGCTTCTCTGCCATGTTGGTCTAGAAGCCCCTTTCAGCTGTTGGAAATGTTTTGGAGTCCTGCCATCTGGTGATTGACTTTGTCATTCAGGGTTTTTCTAAACTGTTTTGGTTTGCTGAACTGTTTGGGCTGTTGCACCACTTGCATGACAAGCCTTATCCATTTGGAAGCTTTTGTGAACAAATTTGGAGTTCTGTCGGAATATTTGGGCATCTGCTAGGTGACAGGGAAGCTCTTTGGGGCTCTGTTGAACTGATTGAGTCAGAGAAACAATGATATCGAGACCTTTGTGATCATTTATATGACCACAGAAAATATTAAATATGTACTGTCTTGGTCCCCCTGTGGAGAACCGTATCTGGCTAGTCCTCTATAAACTTAAAATAGTCTCTAAGGAAGCATGGAGGCAGGACTTCCTTCCCCTACGGTTCCTGAAAACAATGCATGGCAAACCTATGCAAGGTCGGGCCAGTCCAAAGGAGAGGTGGGCTCCATTTCCCACTGCTACTTGAGGAGCACTGGCGATTGACAGCTGCTGAGGTGCGGAGGGGAGGAACATCATTGTTCTGTAAGTGTCTGGCCCCTGGTAGGGTGACCATGCTCTAGTGGATGGCCTCATATCCAAGAGTACTTGGGCAGCATGAACTGGAAGCAACTGGTTTTCAAAGGGGAAAATAAGTGTTGAGTGACCGAGAAGTTGGGTGGGGAAGAAAACGGGAAGATCTCAGAGGAGTTGCTGTGTGTGTGTGTGTGAATATGATCCGAATACTTTTAAGGAAATTTGCAAAGAATTAATAAAACTTATTTTTAAGAGACGAAAGAAAAAAATTACTTGATCCTAATAAGAAAAAAAAACTACATCTGCACACACATAGATATGTTTATATCTACATCCACCATTTCAAAAATCCATTTTTTGTAAACAGGGCTAGGGATGGAACCCAGGACCTCACACGGCTAGGCAAATGCTCTACTGATCAGTTATATCTCCAGGTAACTAAACAACACACAGTTTCAAGGTTTTTACATTTTCTTGACTCTTCACATTTTCTCTGATTTTCTTAAGGGCTGAATTTACACCAGACATTGAACTAGAAGCCCTCTTCCGGTTCCTGCCGGTCCCGATTGTTTGTGTTTTCATCTACTATTGCTTATCACCCACACCAGGAAACAGTCTGCAGGAGCACTCGGTCCTGATCGCCTTTCCATGGGGTCAGCATCACATCACAATAGATTCACCTACACCAGGAAACAGTCCGCAGGAGCAATCGTCCTGATCGCCTTATCCGTGGGGTCAGCATCACATCACAATAGATTCTCGGTAATCTGACAAACAGCAAGATGCTCTTGCATAAATGAAACCCCAGTGAGGGAGAATTACCATCATGCTTTTGAAAGTGCTCTGAAGGAAAACAAGCAGGAGGTAGTGGGTTCTCTGTGGCTAGTGGGCCATTCTGCTTTGCTGGGTTCTGGTTCATGGCTGTTCAGTTACAAGGAAGTGTTCTCAGACGTTTCTCTGGATGCAGCTTTGTCTTTTCATCTTGCACAATGCAGCCAGCATGTTCGCAAAGGCTTCCCTTTCTTCAGGAATCTCTGTTGGTCCGGAGCCACGTGGATGGGAGCCCAGGGCAGCAAACGCAGGCCACTGATGCTGGCTGGCTTATAAAGATACTGCCAAAGAAGCATGTTCACAATAATAACTGACAACATTTTTAATTGAGATAATTTACCAAATAGTAGGGTTTTAGGAGTTATGTTAAATCAGAATGGGAGGTGTATCTCAGGGGCTGTTTTTAACCTAGCTTGCTCCAGGTCTTAGGTTTAATCTCCACATTAAAAAAAAAAAACACATATAAACAACATAGGTTTATAACTGGCAAAATGTGGTTTAACTGATTAAAGTATAGACGTTGGGCTGGGTGCATAGCTTAGTGGTAGAACCCTTGTCCAGCATACACTGGATAAGATGGATAGCATGGATTAATAAAATGAATGCATGTTGACTGTTATTTTGAATTTTAAAAAAAATTAAATCATTTTTTAATGATTTAACAATGGCGGGAGGAAGCCACTGTTAAAAACAACGGGCTGAAATCTGGGTGCAGAGGAATAGCGGCAGCTCACACAGCTGTTTGGATTCAGTAGACATTAACCGGAGGGAGCATTGGCTTGTGCGCAAACAGCCTGGGAATTACACGCTCTAGACTCTACACCGGAGTCTTTTCCCTGAAGACACGCGTGCGATTGCGTCATCCCTCAGGTTCAAGTTCTTTCTCCACGAGTCATCAGAGTCACGGGATGGAAGAGGCTTTCGAACATCTGCCCTTTCTGGCTGCTGGGTTTCCTTCAGAACCTTTTCCTGCCACACGGCCATTTACGCTCGCTTTGTGTGCCGGTGAATAGTCGCCATTTTACTCCACGGCCTCCTCCGAGCTCCTGGGGGCTACTCATGGAGTTATTAGGTTGGTTTCAATCTCTGGTTCAGGTGTGTGTGTGTGTGTGTGTGTGTGTGTGTGTGTGTGTGTATTAGAAAAAATTACTAGACACTGACTCACCAAAATTTCTATTTAAATTTATTACCAACTAATACAGACTTCTGAAAAGTTACTTGAGAAGAGATTTAAGGAAGCCGGAGGTGCTGCCACATTTCAGTGGGCTACATACATTCAACACCTATGAGGCCCTTTTTAAAACATATGAGTAATCAAGAAAAGCCAGCCGGACCAGTCAAGCTCTTTGTATTTTTCTATTCTTTCCCTGCATACAGAACCCTGAGACATTTTTATTGACTACAATAGCTCCGGATTATTTTGTGTTTAGTGCTATTTATGCACATGTGGAGGTCAGAGACTGGGCCACGTGAGGCCCAGGAACGTTCTCAAGTTGTCAGGCTTTGACAGCAAAAGCATTGTCCTGCTGGGCCCTGCTGCCCACCTCACATAGCTTTAGAACTGGTTGGGAAGAGGTGAATAAAACGTTTAAAACATAGATACTAAGGTTTAACAGGGTTGCGTGGAATGGGAACCATATGGTTATTTAAGGCTCAATTTCATTTTATTAATTTTATAATTTCGTCTTATTGTATTTTAGTCCTGGGTAGGAAACCCAGAGCCTTATCCACGCTCAAATACGCTCCAACCCTGAGAGCCACCCAGCCGCCCTTCCCCAGGTGATTTCAAGTACAGCCACTTACTCCATTCCTGGCTTGGGATTTTCCTGACGCCATTTCTTCTTTAGAATGCCCGGAATTGTTATCGTTCTTTGGGGAAACACTGGTCACCTGTTCTCAATTTTGTATACTAGGTCAGGATCTACTTAAGAATAAATTAAAAACCACACAAATTTTATCCCTGCCTGGAAAACAGGATCTAACTTCCACAGATGTCCCAGGGCCCCGAGTGCACACTGCTGCACAGCAGAGGTTGCGGGGCCGCAGTTATCGGTAGGAAATGAGTACAGGACGGTTGAAGACAATCTTTTGGTAACGTGCCAAGTAACCAGGGCTTGAGCAAAAAACAACTTTTAGGATAAGTGCCTTTGTTATTAACCGACATGCTCGGGGTCTGCACTGTTCTCTGGTCCAAAGTGGCTGCTCTTGACCCTGCCGGAGAGGCAGCAAAGTAGTGATGACGACACTAGGCAAACCTGTTTTATTTTGGCAGCATCTGGAATTCATTCTTCTTACTGGGTGATAGAAGCACCGGACTGCCCCATTTTATATTTTATTTATTTTATTGTCTGTGTGTGATTGCTGATAATTCTTATCAGCCTTCAGAGTAGGAAGATAGGTGTGACTATCTTTATCCCCAGCTTTAGTACTAGGGGGAGAGAAAGTGGGGAGAGAGCTCTGACAGCCTTTTCCACAAACTGACGTGGAATTCATGAAGATATAATGGGAAAATGCAATGTGGAGGTGGGGAAAGGAGTCGGGCCGAAACAGAAAATCACTGTGTGTAGTAACTGAAACCTCCAACCTGGCTCAAGATTGGCTCGGGATTAAATATTAGCACCGCTTACTGCTTAAGATCGTGAAGGAACTCCCGAGAAAGTGCAATTTTGCACTTTTCTTTAGAGAAACAAAAACCAAGTGGCTGCAGCGAAGTAAATGTGTTTCGAATTATGCTCACATGAATGCGAACCCATGTTTCTGGGCGCGGTGTCTGGTGGGGCGTTTTCGCATTGCTCGGAGCTGTTTAGGATTTGACACGGGCTCGTGGGGAGCTCCGTGTCCCCCTTGAAAATCTATCACTGTGAGCTGCTCCAGAGACATTCCAGCCTCTGTTTGCCGGTCCTCTCCAGACAGCGCCTGGCACCCTGTGCACAACAGGAGCTGAGAAACGCTGTCTAGGATCAGGGAGGTGGCTCAGCGGGCAAAGGCACCTGCTGTCAAGCCTGGTGACCTTAATTTGATCCTCCGGATCAATGTTGTGGAAGGGGTTGGTCCTCTGTGAGTTTGTCCTCTGCTCACTGTGAGCGCCCCCTCCCCTGCCCCTGACAAATAAATATAGGTTGTTTCTTTCTTTTTTTTTTTTTTTAATTTAATAGTGTGTCTGAATTGCTAAAGCACCACATTCGAAGCACTTTCATGGCTGAATGTAGAGAAGAGTCCACTTGTAGTATGCATATTTTCCAAATTACCTGCTGTCAATAAATGGAATCCTGGCAGTCAAGAGTTAAACCGTCTATTTGGAAAAAATAAAAATAAAGTTCCTCTCTTTCCTCTGTCATCCTGTTCCTATGACTTACTTGTTCATTTAAGAGCAAACACAGTTGTCTTTTATTTTGTTTTTTTTTTTTAATTGTTTTTGTTTTTGGCTCCTCCCCACTCCAGCACAGTAAAGCAGTCAGCAGTGTCTGAGGAGCACAGGAAGTTGCCTGTCTGGGGACTGAAATGCATGCAAGGCCTGGCATGCGCATGACATTGTCTTGGTAGATCATAACTCTATTTCATGACACTGCTCTGTCCTTTTACTCCCTCGTCTTCCTGTGCAGGTCCCGGGTGCGAAACCTTCCATCCCTGCCGGCTCCTCACCTTGTCCCCACTGCCGGCAGTGCAGACTGTAGCTCAGCCCAGAGCGGAATGCAAAACAACGGACAGACAAGGGCCACAAGAAAGAAACCAAGTTCCCCTGTGCCACTTTCAAATATCCCCTCCGAGAAGTAAGAACAAGTCAATGGAGAGAAACTGACGAGAGACCTGAGGGACTGAGAGGCTGCGCTTGGGAGCAAGAGGACCGTGGTGCAGAGGCGCAGACATCAGGGACCTCAGTTCTGAGCTCTTTCTGGAAACTACCCCAGAGAGAACCAAGTACACAGGGCCAAAGCAGCAGTGTCCCATTCACGCCTGCGGTGTTTGCTCAAATCACATGAGGTTTGTTTATTTTCATTTTCAAATGCATCAACATTACAATATCCAGCCCCTCTGAAACAAACAAAAAAAGACCATCTGTGTCTGTATTTGCCCTTGAGAAGCCGTCAACAGGACTGAAAAGAGGTTCCCAAAGCACGGAGCCTGAGAGCGCAGGCGCGCACAACTCCGACTTCTCCACCTCCCTGCCACAGGCTCCCACTGGCGTGGTGTGTAGGGCAAAGATGTCTGAAGAAGGTGAAAGGTTGTGATTTGAAACGTGCCTCTCCCTTTCATAGGCACGCTTTCCCGACTCTGTCTGAGTCAGTACCTTTCCTTCTGTGGATGGCTTGCTGATGCTACTCTCTTCGTGGGACAGATCGAGGGATGGATGCAAATAGTTTGTAATGATTGGAATGAAAGTACCAAATGGGGCTGGGAGAGATGGCTCAGCGGTTAAGAGCATTGCCTGCTCTTCCAAAGGTCATGAGTTCAATTCCCAGCAACCACATGGTGGCTCACAACCATCTGTAATGAGGTTTGGTCTCTTCTTGCAGACACACACACAGACAGAATATTGTACGCATAATAAATAAATATTTTTTTTAAAAAAAGAAAGTACCAAATGTACACTAAGTGGAATAGCTGGTCATTCCTTTGGGTTAAGCATTACCTACGGGATGTTACTTTCTTTTCAAATACAACCAGCCCTGGGTAGTCACTCTATTGAGCAATGTGTGGTGTGGAATGCTGTCTTCTGGACCTGGCGGGACGACCGCATTTTTGAAATCAGAGAACCTGTGATTATCTTCAGGAGGCCCTCATGATACCAGGTGGGTTAATGTCCCCTCAGAGAATGGAGGAATGAGGAAGGTCATTAGACCCACACCTGAGATTCCAGCCACTCCTCCTCCATCTGGGCTGCTTCTAGGCACTTGTAGCTGTGCTGGGGTTGGACTTTTCCATGGAGAATTGTTCCAGAATCCCACATGCGCTCTTTGTAACCCTCTACCCAGGCTCTTCTAAGTAAGCCAAATAAATTTTACCAAGTTATCCTTTGGAGGAATGCTTGCTTTGGTCTGTCCTTGGTGCTCTGCCAGGGATGAGGAGATATTTGTTCACATGTCCCAGGAAAAGTTACCCGCAGGTAATGTCTTTGAGACTTTAGAGACGATTGCTGACCAATCAGGGGCAGCCTAGCTAGGGAACTTAGCATTTCACAGTCTGGGGGTTCCTCTGACCCACACATTCATTTAGTTGCTCCAAGTGTGTTCTATTTCTAACTTCTGTTCATTTAATGTCCCTTCTCATGTCCACGGACTCTCCGCTCCCTCCCCAGGATCTGTTCTGAGCAAATGGGACCCATGCAGGGCCCTGCAATAATAGACCCTCATTTCCTTCCTTCTCTTTCCTTCCCTCCTCCAATTAGAAATCCATTCACATGCCTGTGGTTCTTGTTCCAAGTGTCAGAGAAGCAGTAAAGGCCCATTAAGGAAAAGCTCCTTCTGGTCAAGAGAACAGAATCTCTGGCTGGACCTGATATTCCAGTTGGGCCAGTTCAAACACCTGGCCTAAGGACCACCCTAGGAAGGTGGGCTCACCTTCTGCCACACTAAAGAGATGGGTGGGAAAATTGTTTCCTTAATGAGATACTGCAGGTTTCCTTCCCAGAATCCCCACCTCCCCCACGCCCCTGCGAACCCCTAGAGTGGAGCAGCCATAAGAGACCTTTGCTTGGGACTGATCACCTTTCTGGAAGGGGTAACGATTCCCTTTTTTTTTCCCCCTGTGTCTTGCTTTCAGATGCTGGCCAGAACCTAAGTAGATTTTCTTTTTTCCTTTGACCCTCCTTACTCTTTCTACACTGCTTCCCTGGCATTGGGTGGCACACTGGCAACGAATCCGCCTTCCACATCTTCCTGTTCCTCATTTTCTTCTTCCAGCAGCTGCTGGAATTCACTTCGCCTGCCGTGAGGAACGTATCTTCTAAACCCTAATGAATGAGCTTCAGCTTCCGTCTGTTCTCAACTTCTCTTATTAACAAGACTAAGAACCCCCAGAAAGGGCTCCATTTCCCCCAGCATCATCTGGCAGCCACGAAGGGATTCCCCCAAATCCCAATGACACAAGCAACCTATCTTTTCAACTCAAGCCTTGCTTAGAGTTCATGCCATCATAACCTTCCTTCTGCTCTTATCTTGTCCTGTTTTACTTGGGTGCAGTAAACACAGCCTGAATCCTGGTGCTTCTCTTCCGGGGTCATGTCCACGTGTTCTGCAAGCCCATTGTGGCTGTAACCATAAAACGTGCTGCTTCAGGCCTTTCCTGGGTCACCTTTGCCCTAGCATTTGCCTCAATTCCATATCCACCCCCCCACTCCCACCCCACTCCCAGCCTAGGCGCAAGTTTTAGCTGCCTCCTTGCCAACACCACTAAGAGACACACTGTACTTAACATTCCTTTTTAATGTTGTCTACCTACTTATTTAGAGACAAGGTCTCCTTGTGTAATCCTGGTTGACCTGAAACCTGTGAACTCCCTGCCTCAGCTTTCTGAGCAGCTGGGACTATGGGCCTGACCCGCCACGCCTATCTGGTGTTTAACATTCTCTACCAAAGGGTAGGTAATTACAGATGGACATGAACAGACATCATGGAAATCCACTGGACGATTCCTGAGCCACATCACACCTGTGATCTCTGCACTTGGGAGGTTGAGGCAGTAAGATGATCACAAGTCTGAGGCCTTCCTGGATGATAGAAGGAGATCCTGTCTAAACAAAAGAAGCAACAGCTACAAAGGGTGGTGGTCACCCTGAGCCTGGCAGCTCCTTATGGAAGCTGGCATCTTTCTTGTTCCTTTCCTCCCCACCCCCATCCCCTGTTCCTCCAACAGAAAATGGTTCAAAACATAATAATCTCTGCAGCACGGGTTCTGCTCCCACTGGAGTCAGCCTTTTTAATCATTGAAGGCAATATTGAACACTGCAGGCTAAAGCAGCTGTATTTAACTTATTCATCGGTACAGAATTTCTGCAGACATTTCCACGGCTTTTTGTGGCTCACGCAAGTCCCTGCTTACCCAAGAAAAGGAACGTTTACTCAAGGATAGTCTTTGATGCCATCACGTGCCTGCTGTACTTTCAGCTCCTGGGCTTCTGGGACATCCTTAAGGAGGGAGTGTTTCCTTAGGGGCTACGTGAAGAACTGGCTGAAGAAAAGCGCGTATTGAACCCCTACTGCACACATCGATGGGGCTCCAGAAGTATTCTGATGTCATCACCTGTTTCTCCCTTCCTCCCCACCCCCCTTTTGAGGATTTCCAAATGTTATCCAGATGAACAAAACTTGAATTCCAGAAAATGTAGTTCTTGCTCTCTCTGTTACCACAGGAACCAAAGCTAAATGAAAACACACACACACACACACACACACACACACACACACACACACAAACCCCAAAACTGGAAGGGTGAGGAAATACGGTGGGTTTGGGTAACCTTTATGTTCCCTACAGGTTTTGAATTTCAGGGTGGATAAAGGAGACCTAGGGACCCCTTTGTCCCTTCCCTTGCTGTGCAGGACTGTGAGAACTTTGATTAGAGGAGAAATACTCTGCGTACCAAGCTTGGCTTCCAGCTTCCAAGGTTTCTGCTGCTGATACCAACCAATGTATTCTTCACACCTGTGTCAGACAGGGGTGGCGCCTCCTGGCTCAGCCAAGGCTCAGGCACCTCACATGATAATGGATGCCACAGCACACCTCCCCCCCCCCCCCCCCCCCCCCCCGTTCCCCGTCCTCATTTCCTCCTTTGCTCCCAAAGGTACGTTGTATTTCACTGGAAAGCACCCTGTGACTGCAGCAATAAGCACTATATAAATAATAAATGGAATGCAATACAGTCGGAATCGTCTTGGACCCCCGACTTTGGCTTCCTTCCCAAAGCAGGCAGATTTCGACATGCAAAAGCTGCTTCTCTGACAAGCTGGCTTTCCCTCCTCCCTTCTCTAAGACTCTGTTCACTTGCTTACTGGAAGTTTTGTGCGCCTGTTTGGAAGTGAAGGGATATTGACAGTCTTCCATCTCCAGCGTTCACGATGGCTATGCTCAGTGTGAGGCATCCCTCAGTGTGAAATACGAAGGATAAAGGCAGAGGAGGGAGAGTAAGAGAAACCTTGAGCTATACCAACCCAGAACTAAGCACAGGCAATAACCAGTTGCTTTCTTTGAGCCACATCGCTATCATGCTAAGGTGATGTGGGAATACAAGGAACCTTGAGACACAGACGTCATGTCCAAATGAATGGCTATAAATTGTAATCCTTCGGAAAAGTATGGCGACCGAGGCAAGAAGTGTGTTGCTATTGGAAAGTTTATACCAGATAAGCTTCTCCTTCGTTCTTGGATGGACTTTGGGGCTAGGAAGGAAGGAAATTTGTTGGAGACAATAGTCGTAGAGATACAGAACAGAAGAGCATTAAATAGACTGGGGATCCATGGCTGACAGATAACAAGGGCTGAGTCTAAGCTAAAGAGACAGGGGTTCACCCCTAAGGTTGCATCCCACTGTGTGCAGGGAGGCTTTGCACACGAATCCTCCGCCGATCATGCAGCCTTGTAAATATCACAACACAGAGAAGTGAGCTGGAAGACAGATTTTTTACTACAGAGGGAGACTTGGACACAGGCCCTCTGCACACGAGGCAGGTGCCCTCCTGGGTACAGCTGTCCATGCATCCTGTATAGTCCCTGAAGAGGACATATGTAAGATTTGTAAGTTTATGGATCATAGTAACCATGGAAACAATTTTTTTAAACAAAGGGAGAAATAAAATCAAATGAGAAGAGAATCATCTGCAAACTGTGTAGCTTTTACGGTGATCCAACAACCTCTTACAAAGAGTTGGCTGGGCCACTTCTTACAGGAACCGCGATTTTAACTTCCTATCTGCCCTTCATATAATATTATATTATATATAATATAACTGATCTATTTATCTGTTAGTTATGATCTGATATGGGTGGGATCTTAGAAAGAGCATTCTCTCATTATCTGAATGTAATCAGAGGTTTTTGTAATTTAATGTGTGCAGCAGTTAATGGTACTGTTTTTGCTTCCTAAACAAAGAATTATATCAAAGACAACTATTCTATAATTAGTACAAATCAAAATCATTGGGGCTAGGGCTATGGTTCAGTGGTAGCATACATGCTTAGCATATGGGAGGCCCTGGGTTCGATACCCAGGACACACGGTCACTGGCCGGTTCAGAGCTGAAGTCCTTGTGTCTGCTGCTGATGGAAGAAGAGAAGAGCTGAAGGAGTAACTAACTAGGCCTCTCAAGCCCAAGGTTTGCAAAGTTAGATTAAGACCCTGCCTCAAAAAGCAGCAGCAGGGGCTGCAGAGATGACCCGGTAGTGAAGGGAACGTGCTGCTCTTGCAGAGGACCTGGCTTGGTTTCTAGCACCCACTTGCAGGCTCACCACCTGTCACTCCAGTTCCAGGAAACCCAATGCCCCCTCCTGTCCCCTTCAGGTTCCTGCACACATGTGGTGCACACAAATTCACTCAAGTGCACACACATACACTTTGATTTTCTTTTCCTGAGGAGAGATATAACTTCAGTTGGGGAACACTGTTCCCCAAGATGTTTATTGTATCATTACATACTGTTAAAAAACAAACCACAAGGGCATATTAACCTATCAGAATACTGTTAATTATTAAAGTGAGCATTGGAAACTTGTTAGAGACTATTTATAATAGAAGCCTGTATGAAAAAGCTAAGAATGACTGCAATTTTTTTTTTAAACCAGTACATGTCTTGGTAAATACGGAAACTTGAAGTAGAAAATGACAATTGTTGCCATAGGTCTTCTTGCATTTTCGTTAATTATATCTTTTTGTCATTGTTTTGTTTTGTTTTTAGAGATAGGCTTTCTCTGAAACTTTGGAGCCTGTCCTGGAACTAGCTCTTGTAGACCAGGCTGGCCTCGAACTCGTAGAGATCTGCCTGCCTCTCATTAAATACATCTTTTAACTGGTGCATTAAAACAGAAATTTCACATAGCAGGCTGCTCAGATCAGCCAGTGGTAGAGCACTTAGTGAGGTCATGAATTCACATTCTTCTGCGTGTTCTTTACCCTCTGGTCTTACTCAGTTATCCCATTTCTGTTACCAACTTTTTTCTTTCTTTTGTTTTTGTAGTACTGGGAATTGAACTTACACCCTCACTAAGTGCTCTACCACTGAGTGTCCTGCTCTTTAAAATGCACAGCGCATCGCTGGCATTGCAGTCACCCTGCTACCCAGTGCACACTGGGACTTCTCCTTCTTACCTACTTACATTTGTTTTCGTCTAGAAGAAATTCTTGTTAATGAGTCTGAATATTTCTCGCTTGAGTGTATTTACGTTTTGCACCTGTGCCAGCGCCCATAGAGGCCAGAGGAAAACCCAGGGCCGTTCATCAGAGTCCATGTTTTAGCCAGGCTCTCTCCCAGGCCAGGGACTGGCAGAGTAGACTAGGCTGAGTGGCTAGTGAGTCCCAGGGCTCCTCCCACTTCCACTTCTCTGATGCACTGGCCAGGAGCTTTTCTCCTGGGTTCTGGGGATGGACTGCTCACACATCCTTTTCCTTGCAAGGCATGCACTTTACGGATGGACCTACCTCCTTAGCCCAGGCTTTGAGCATTTATAATGCTATTCTTTCCTAATTATAGGCAGAAGCAAACAGGACAAAGGGGTCAGAAAACTCAGTGTTAAGAACACTGCTGCCCAGTCACATCAAGCACTAGCAAAAGCGTGGCCTTTGTTTGGCGCTGCCTCATCTTGCCCTGGATCGCCGAGCCTTGTAGTGTCAAACCGGCTGAGGGAACCATGGGTCTTCTTCTTCTTCTAATGTGTAAGTCTTATTTACAATCAGGAACTGTTGTTGGCTTTGTATTTTTCCAATGTATGGCTCTCTGTTTGAAAATGTTTAAGGGCAGCTCCATGTAATGGCAGAGAAACTGATCAGAGCTTAAGCCTTTTCTTTTCTTTTCTTTCTTTCTTTCGTTTTTTTTTTTTTGTTTGGTGTGTGGCTCTATGACTATTATTTTTTAAAATGCATAGCTATTCCAGGACAAAGGAAATAAATAGGTACGGAGGGAATGCATGGCTCAGAGCTTATTTCCAGTTAAAGCATAATTACAGTATAGAGCACAACATGCCTTCCTTATTTTCAGGGCACATTTATAAAAATGCAGTAACACATGAATGACTAAAATAATAACTTGAATAATATTTTACAAAGCCCTTCCTTACCCATTATCTCTACAGTCCTACACAAAGTAAAATACTGGTCTACAAATGGCTAATAATACCTTTAATTTGCCTTTCCACTTGGATTTTTAAGATAATCATTACTACAAAGACGTTGAGTTTTAAAACCCGTCTAAGTACAAATGTCACGGGGGGAACTACTTTGTGGCACAATATACCTTGAAGGGGGCTCCGCGCGCGTGAGCATTTATTCTCTAAAATCAGCAGAAGTCAGGGCTGAACTCACGTCATTTGTCCAGAAAGTGAAATTCCTGAGGTTTTGTAGCCTAAAACATCAATGGGAATCTAGGTGTGATAAAAACCTGGGGTCCCAAAATTTTCACTTACGGCAGCCACCATTAGAAGCTCACAATGCTTGCCCAGCATGTGCCGGACCCCCGGTTCTATCATCAGTACTGGGTAGGGAAGAAGTCTTGTGGAACAAATAGGAAAAAAAAAATGATTTTCCCAGACAATGGGATGAAGTCAGTGCTTATAATAATCGCTTAGATAATCCCTTAGAGGCCCAAGTCAGTTAAAGGCTTGTTCCCTAGTGTGGCACTATTAGGTGATGTGAATGAGACTCCCTCCCATCAGCTCACATATTTGAATGCTTGATTGCCAGCCGATGGAACTGTTTAAGAAGGATTAGGAGGTGTGGCCTTATTGGAGAAGGTGTGTCACTGGGTGGGCTCTGAGGCTTCAAAAGCTCAGCCATTCCCATTTAGCCTTGTCTTGTGTTTGTGGCTCAAAATGCAAGCTCTCTAGTACTGTTCCAGCACCATGCCCGCCTGTCTGCTGCCATGCTCCCTGCCATGATAGACACAGACTCTGTCTCTGAAACTGTCAGCCTCAATAAACTCTCTCTTCTGTATGCTTCCTTGGTCATGGTGTCTTCACAGCAACAGAAAGGCAACTAAGACGGGGGTAGGGGTGGCAATGAACACTTCCTGAGCCGGGTCTTAGCAGGTGTTGATTCCTCTGGGAAGCCAGGACTCTTATATTTTCCTCACTTCCTGGATGCCATGATACTTCCCAGATGGTGAGCTGCTTTGGCACAGACCCAACTGAGCACGGACTAAAACCACCATAGCTAAGAGCCAAAGTAAAGTTTTCTTCTTCGTAATCTTCGTAAAGTGATTGTATCAGTATGGGGGATATATAAAGCAGAAACATAGTGTGTGTGTGTGTGTGTGTGTGTGTGTAGTATCATGGCCAAATATTCTGTGTTGTACATCACTGTGTCTGCTCTACTCGAATCTGAGCAGTAAGCACTGTAGATCCGTTTACAACTACATCATCCTAAGCAGGTCATACTTTGAGGTAAGACAGCATTACGACTCAGCTATGATGTCATAGGTGATAGGAATTTTTCAGCTCCTTACAGCCTTAGGGGATCACCATAGTAGGTATAGGCTATGACTGATGGAGAAGTCACTAATACACATATCACTAACTATCTCTTCCCTTGGTGCTGGGGATGGTACCCAGGACCTTGTGTATGCTCAGTATACACTCTTCCACTGACCAGTCCCGGCCCCATAATTGCTGCTGCTTCGTCCTCGCCAGAATCCTATGGCCTAGAAAGCAGCACTGATATAGATTTCCAGCTAAGATAATCGGCTCTGGTTACCATATCAATTGTTGCAGTGTTTTTCCGTTCTTAGTACTTGGAGCCACTATGTTAAGACTCCCATCATGTGACAGCCGTTATGGTGGGACAGAAACTTGACTTAAAGAGTCCTGATTGCCACCTCCCTTGTTCAGTTCATAAATTTGGCCATCGAATTTTTTTTTTTTCAAGAGACTCACCCAGGTTTGGTTCCTAATTTCAAAGCCCATGCTTTTGACATGTTCCTTTTAACTGCTTACCAAGCTGAGTCAAGGGTAGTGTCTCAACTCTTAGCCACCCAGTCATGGCTGGTTTCAGAGACGGCTTGTGACGTGGTGTTTCTGTGTCTTCTCCATTTGCTCTTAGTTCATTCGGGACAATTGCAGTTTTAGTGGTCTGTACCCTTTAAAAAGTTGGCAAAAATGTATCAAGGCATTACCATTTGGTGTAAGTTTAGCTCGCTCGCTCTCTCTCTCTCTCTCTCTCTCTCTCTGACTCAGCCCACAGAGATAATTACAGAATAAAATTTTAGGGTGGCTTTGTAATGCAAGTTTCAGTGCTTTTGCTTTAGAGACCAACAAAAGGGTGATACAGAGCAAAAATAGGAAGCTCACACAATGTAATGAAAACCCCCCTGACTCAGGAGATGAGTTAGTTTTGTTGTGATCCAAAAATAAACAAACTGACTTTACAAGTGGTATTTTCCTTGTCTTTTGCCACTGAAGTGTGTTCCGTAAGATTTAGTTTTCATCTGCTTATTTAAGTAGCCAGAGTGTTAACTCTGATACCTGTAATTCATCAGAATGTGTTAGCAATGAGTTGATAAATAAGAAATGAATAGCAAGATGAACAATGAATAAGTGTTGAATCAGCTAATTATTTTGAGCAGGGAGTTTGAACAATGGCCGATGCCATGTATTTATTTTATGTAGGTTCTCAGGCCTCCTTGCTTGTGCAGTGGCTTTCCTGACTGGACCAGCTCCCTAGCCCCCTGACTCTTTCCCAAGTGACCTCAGCTGATTTGGTAATGATGCTATGTTTTGGAAATAAGTATCCCGGACATCTATAGAAACATTTTTTTTTCATGTCTCATACCACACAGAAAAGTATCTTTCTTTTCATCAGTCTTGTTATTAAGTAAAACTGAGATGTTTCAGTGTTTCTTCATTTAGCTGACTTTTAAAAGACAAATTTTTATACAGAATGGGAGATTTTGCTCTGTTTGCTGATCATGAAGATGCAGACAAGCATCCTGCACCTCCATCATGAAGGATCATGCCCCAGACTCATGAACTGAAACAGATCTTTCTCCCCTCAAAGAAAAGCTTCATAATAAGGGTTTTATATGAGAGTATTTGTCCTTTAGAGACAGAAAATATTCAAGCGCCAAACTGTTTTCCTTTTTCTTTTCATCTACTTGAAGTGAATTATGACACATTGATATGTGTTTAGAAATAATGTAAATTCTCAGCAAAAGAGGGCTTTTATTTGTATATTCATTGTAATTCAGTGTTTCAATTGAAAACAGCTTCAGAAGTCTACAACATTAGAAAAAAACCAGGTATTTGCTGAGGGCTTGTGCTGTCTTCTGTCTTTCACATCAGACGATGAAAAATTCTATCAGTAAATATATTTTTGAACCAGCTCTGATGGCACTGGTCTCTAATCCCAGCACTCAGGAGCCAGGGAGAGGCACAGAGACTTCTGTGAGTTCAAGGTCAGTCTGGTCTGTATAGGGAGTTAGTTCCAGGACAGCCAGAGCTACACACTGACACTCTATCTAAAAAAATGCTTGAAAAGACTGGTTTCCAGGTTTTATATAGTCAGAGGATCAGGCACAGACAAAGCCCTACAAGCCCCGGGGAAGGGCAGTGTGCATGTACTATGTGTTCTATGTGTTAGCACACAGAGAACAGCCTTCTGTAGTGGGGCCTCTCCTTCCACCATGTGGGTTCTGGGGATCAAATTCAGGTTTTCAGGTTAGGTAACAAGTGCCTGTACTCGCTGCATCATCTCTCTGACCCTTCTTTAGCATGGAGAAAATGTTCCTTCTGAGTAGAAAAGACGTCAATGCCCCAACAGCATTGACCTACCTCATTCCGATGGCAGTTCTCTGAGCTGCTCCAGCTTTGTTGCTTCCTGGAGGCTGCACAGACCCGGAGAGTAACCAACAACATCCTGCCTGCTTCTCCCAGCTAGAGCCTCTCACATCCGATCCTTTAGCTTTTTGTTGTTGTTGTTGTTTGTTTGTTTATGACGCCTCCCTAATGAGCATCCTCGGATCAACTCCTTGCAGCCGTCTGATAGGCTATGAAGGATAATTGCGCTTGAAAATGAGGCCAGATTGTTAAACAATTAAACATTGCTTTCCCAAATAAGATGGTGCATGAAGAGTTCACATTTCTGCTCAACCCCCCCCCCCCCCCCCCCCGTGTTGGAGCAAACTCCTTCCCTCATCACCTGGAGAGTTACCCAGACTATCTCAAACAAGTGACCACAAATCGCGTACAGAATCTCTTTATGCTTTGTCCCTTTCCTCGGAGCGAGGGGTTTCCATGGCAACGGTGACTGGCTAAGTTTGGCTAGGAATATCTGCTGCTCCATGTGCCTCACATTAAGCACAGAGCTTTCCTTCCTTCACAGAAGGAGCGGTGACCTGAAGAGCAATATGCTTGGGCCTATGTTTACTGTTTGCTTCTTTCTTCCCTGCTCCCTCTCTTCCTCCATCCCTCTGTCCTTTGTTACATTTTTATTGCCCCAGCTGAGCTCTAACTCATGGTCTTCCTGTCTCACTCTTGGAAGCACTAGGATTACAATGTGGCCTCACTCCTAATCCATTCTTAAAACATCATTTTAGACTTATGGCAATTACTTTTAAAATAATCTCATAAACTTTATTGCTTTATTGTTCAGTTAAACCGTTGCAGATGAGCAAAAGCATCACTCACCAAAAATAGCCAGACCCGCAGTCTGCACACTGCCTTGAACTCCTAGACAGTTAGCATAGGCATTCGGGGTAGAAGCTGTGGAGGTTCATGTTAAATTTTATACTTTCAGTATCAAATGTGTCTTATGCATGCACCGTCCACCACCAATAACAAAACAAAAATTTATGACAGAATTAGAACTAGAAAAAATAGCTTTATGTACCTTTCATAACCAGTATCCATCCTTGCATCTGTCCAGCACAATTACAAGGATCCTAGATTGAGATTTTCCTATATTGGATGTCATTCCATCTTACAGATATGGAGATAGGCTGTTAGAAGTTAAATGATGTTTCAAGACCACTGATGTGGTTTGGACATTGCTGGAATAAATCCCTCGATGGTGTATGTGTGGAAATTTAATTTCTTTTTTTGAGATGGGATATTACTACCCTGTCCACAGGCACTGAAACTTTTTCACTCAAGATATTTTCCCAGTTAGTTTTCCAAGTGTCTGGGGCAACTACGTTATGCATTGAAATTTAATTCTCATTGAGAGATGTTCCGAAGGCAAGCTGACTATGATAGTTAGAGGTGGCTTTTCGGGGTGACTGGGATTGGATGAGGTCGTAGTGTGGCGTTCCCTGACAGAGGAGACTCTGACTCATGCAAGCATCTCCATCTCTTCCCTTGGTACTCATTGCACTAATCCAGGGCTCTGCCAGCAGGAAGGGCACCACCAGATGCAGCCTCTTGCCCTTCATCTTGCAAGGCTGTGAGCTAAAATAGACAAAACTCTTTTCTCTAAGACTTGCCTGGACTCTGGAAGCTATTAGCAAGAGAATCAGATAAACGCAGTTATTGAGCAAGGACTCAAATACAGGTAAGGCTGATACCAGAATATTCTGCATTCTGTGGGTACCAACCATTCAGACTGCACACATGTCTTCACTACCTTCATGGTCCACTTCCCTCTCCATTTTTCTAGACAGCTTTTATCTTTATGGTTCTACAGAAATTGACTTATTCAAGAGTCTAAAATTGTTTTTGCAAAATCGAAAACTTTTCAGTCTTCCAAAATCGTGGTAATATTTTATATAACATTCAATTCCCAGAAATATTGCAGATTACATAATGAAAAATATTTTGCTACAAAATGCCTGTCAATAGAGGGGAAATAGTTGATGCAAGGCTGATTTCATAAGTGCCATCAGGAGGAGACAGGAATGCAGGGTCATGCGTATAGGGGTTATAGGGATCGAGTTCTATGCAGAAGGGGCTGGTACAGGGGAAAGTCCAGTAATATGAATTTAAGTGTCTCCAGGAAGTGAAGCTTTGTATAAGATAGTGATCCCAAATCAATCCCTAGCATGAATTCGGAATGGTCAAAAGGCAATGGCTATGCTGGACATAGTAGCGGATGCCAGGGCTGGGTAGGTGGAGGCAGAACAACGAGAAATATGGCTCCATGGTGAGTTTGAGGCCATGCTGGGTTAGTAAGACCCCATCTCAACCAAGCGGAACACAAACAAACAAAGCAACAGCCTTAGTGAAATTGTAGACTAGTAAATGCAAACACTCTATTACTAGTTAGACCCTCAGCCTCAGGAGCAAGCACGAAGGTCACTTTTGACTAGCCCAGGCTAGCCTGGAACATGCTACGTGGCCTAGTCTGGCCTCAAGTTCATCATTCTGCCCGAGTCTCACGTGTGCTCGGAGCAGAGTGTGAGTCACGATCCCTGCCTGACAAATGCTTCCTGACTTCCGTCTTTTACAGCAATGCCACACAGTCAGCCAGGTGTGCTTTTGATTTGTCACTCTCTCAGAACTTGCCAGCGCTGCCTTCGCCTCTTTTGTACATCCGATGCACACTCGTCTCCTTTCATGAGCATCATGCATCTGACACACACATGTACATATACACACACATTGCACTTTTACATGAAGATAAAACCTGTCCTGCTTGAATGGATTTGTCAAGGAAAATAAAGGAAAAATTGGTAGATCAAGACAAGGGAACAAAAAAATAGTTTCGAATCACAACACCAGAGGCTGCTTCTATTCATTTATTGTTCTGGGTTTTATCTTACTTTCCTAACTGTGTTAATGTCCTTGGTGATTAAAAAAATTGAACTAATATCTTCTGTCGCGTTTGCCTCCTCCTCTGATTATGTTCAAGGTAAACATCTCCAGGAATTTTCCTCTGGTCTAAAGTAGATCATTTTGGGAGCTACTTCTTTAAAGATTATAATGGCTCATCTCTAAGATCTTTCATTTCCTATGTACCCTCCAAATCAGTTCGTTGTAGGTTTGTTTTTTTTTCTATTCTGGCCCCCTTTCTCTTTCTCTTGAAATGGTTTTGATTTTAGTATTGTAGTGCTGAAAAAAACACTGAAGTGCTTTTGAAGTTGTGATGGCAGAAGTCTTTAGGGAATATGAAGTATGCTTTTAACTTACTTCCTATCAGACTAAAAGTAATATACCTGGCTGAAATATCAGCATTTTCCTCACACATTAGGAAGTTATAATCAGTGGAAATGTGATATGTTGGTTGTTTCATGAGTTTTCTTTTTCTTAATTCCTTTAGATGCAGACATCTGAGAGGCATATTGTCCAGTGGAGCATTCTTGACTAGCCACTTAAGTGACACCTCCATTCTGTTGGACTTAGACCTGAACAGGCCTGGCTTCCCCCTGTCATAAAGCCTGTGGCAAGGGTTTAAAGCCCCCAGAGCAGAGACTGTGTGCTTAGCGCTATAGAGAACTCAGCATGTGATGTTCTAAGCATGTCAGTTTTCATAACCCTCATAGAGCACTGGCAAGAAGATGGTAGACGTGTGTGTGTGTGTGTGTGTGTGTGTGTGTGTGTGAGAGAGAGAGAGAGAGAGAGAGAGAGAGAGAACAATTAACCACAACAGAAGGACTCAGAGGCAAAAAAAGGACAGATGGCTCTTGTTCCATTCTACCCCTAACTACAATTCCCATTCCTTACCAGAAATGGGACAGGGTACCAAATGACCTAAGATAAAGATCCATACTATGTTCATGTCACCGAATTGTTTAAAATCACAATGTAATGAATACGGTAAGAACACAGCGAGCGAAAGTAGAAAGGGACCTGACAAACCAACAGTCACCGTGGATCTAAGCCGAGGGTCGCAGCAGAAATACAGATGACTAGGACATATTTTAGAAAGGGTTCACCATCTTTAGGCATCAGGGAAATGGAAGTGAAACCTGCTCTGTGATGGTATCCTACCCCAGTTAGAATGGCTAAGGTTGAGAAAACAAAAGATAACAGATGCTGGCGGGGATGGGAGAACAAACTGGTGCGGCCACTCGAAAAATCAGAGTGGTGGCTCCTCTGGAAAGCAGAAGTAGATCTAGCGTATAACTCAGCCAGACCACTCTGGGGCACATAACCACAGGGCTCTGTTTCCTGCTGCAGACATGTTCATGGATGCGCTGTTCACACAGCAGCCTAGATGTCCATCAGCCGATTAATAGATAATGAAAAGGGGACACACACGAGGGGATTTTTTTTTTTTTTTTTTTTTTTTTTTTTTGATTTTCGAGACAGGGTTTCTCCGTAGCTTTTGGTTCCTGTACTGGAACTAGCTCTTGTAGTCCAGGCTGGCCTTGAACTCACAGAGATCCACCTGCCTCTGCCTCCCGAGTGCTGGGATTAAAGGCGTGCGCCACCACTGCCCAGCCCACACGAGGGGATTTTATGCAGTTGTAAATAAAAGCGAATTTTCTGATCAACAGCTGGAACTTGATAACATGCCAAACATGAACATGAGACAACCCAAACCCAAGGAGACACATGTCACGTGGTCTCACTCACATGTGGACCATGGCATCAAATCTATAGATATGTGTGTCTAATCTGGAGTACCACTAGATTTAGGGAATTGGAAAGGGACCATTGGTGGGAGAAGAAAGAAAGATCTTAAGGGGGGAGGGATGAAATACAGGTAGTAAGGGGAAAAAAGGGGGGAGTAATAGGAAGGATTAAGTAGAGAGAGAGAGAGAGAGAGAGAGAGAGAGAAGGGAGAGGCAGGATGGGAGGGGGTGAAGAAAGGGATAACTCACCCTAAGGATGTTTGAAAAAGCCATATAGGGAAACTTACTATTTCGTAAATATACACACACAAAGGGAGGGGGAGTTAGTTTTCCTTAAAAGTAGGGCCACCGGTAGGTCAACCAGACTCCAGAGGATGCCCTCATGCCCAGGAGAGTATCATGTAGCACAAATTAGACTCTGTGGGATTCTAAAAAAAAGAAGATATAAAGTTGAGCTAGTAAGTTGGAGTGGATAGGGAGCTGGGGGTGGATCTAGTACTTTAAAAAAAAATGAATAGCCACCAAGAAAGCGATTCGCAGGTGATACAGAGGTGGCAAGTGACCATCCTGGACAATAGTTATCTTAAGGGACTTGCAGGTATAACTGCCACATTGTTTAGCACCGTCTTGGCAGTTCCCCCGTGAATGCTAACGACCACTTTAAAGTTCATGCAACTTTGACCCGTACATGGCAAGCTTTTCCTAATGGTTAGACTTTCACGTTTCTCTTTTTAACCTCTCCCCCAGAGATTTGCCAACGTAAAGGCACATGTGTGGCCTTTAGAAAAACCTAAATCATTAATAGCAACCAGGCGTGGATGTGGCGAAGACGCTGGTATTTTGCAGACATTTCTCACCTTCTTCTTGTGTAAGGTCTCTAAATTTGACTGGTACAAACATAAAACTTATATATGGTAAAAGGGGAACGTGTGATATTTTGACACATGTATGTGTTACGCAACATTCAAACATACTTATCCTCAAGTGTTATTGTTTCTGTATGGTAAAGGCAAAGTCCTTTCTTGCAGTTTTTTTTCGAATGTATAATGAATTGCTGCTGCTATTTATAGCTACTTCTTGCTCTTATCTAACTGTAAATACGCAGATTGCACTGGTTATCTTTAGGCATTATATAACTCATTTGGCATATATGGAATGGTGCTTTAACATCTCAACTGAAGGTGGAGAGATGGCTCAGCTGGTAGAGGCACCTGCCGCCAAGTCTGGTGCCCTGAGTTCAAGACCCAGGCCTAACTTCTGAACGCTGTCCTCTGACCTCCACCCATGCTCTGTGAAATGTGTGTGCCCCCAAAGAATAAGACATAATAAAAATAAAACTTCAGTGAAATCATTTTAAAAATTCTAAACAGAATGCTTACTTGTGCGTGTGTGCCAATACACTCAGAATTTTCAGAACATGGAGAGATGAGAATGGTAACCGTGTCAGAGAACATACACTTGGGAGGCAAATATTGGTTTTTATGAATGCTTTAGGTGGGGAAGATTGCTAAGAGAAGTCCCATCTTCTGAGAGTTCTTGGCTCGCTGTCCAATTCTGATGACAAGTCCTACCAGCACTGTGGTTTTCAGGAAGAACCATCTAAACAGATTCCGTGTGTTATTCTGTGGATTAATTCCAGGGAACATTTCTGTCTTTGGATGCTCAAAACATAGTTTGATAGACCAAGAATGCAATAATTGTAATAACTAGCAGGAAAGAAAAAAGTCATTAGTTCCTATTAACTCCTCTGCGTACTAATGATTCGGGGGCATGGGGAGGTGGGGAGGAGGGAGAGGAACTTCAGAAACCTGTTTAAAAATGCATTTCAATGTACCCTGTAGCTTTGGTTGCTGGAAGTTGTGTGTTAGTTACATCGTTCAAGTCCTGGGACCCTGCAACTGCTGGACCTGCCTATGGTGGCCGACGTGGCCTTTGGGGCCACTTAAAGTGAACCTGCCATTGAGGACAAAGGACAGATTTTTCTGTCTTTCCACAAGAAAGAAGATTCCAAACACTCACCATCTCTCACAGAAGAGCAACACAGCTATGTCTCTCAAACTAAATGAAACACAGGGCGAATAGGTCAGCGTTCAGTGCTGTGATAAGACACGATGACCATGGCCACTCCTATAAGAGAAAGCATTTAATTGGGACTTGCTTACAGTTTCAGAGGTTTAGTTCATTATCATCATGGCGGGGAGCCTGGCTGCACACAGGCAGACACAATACTGGAGAAGTAGCAGGCAGCAGGAAGAGAAAAAGATACTGAGCCTGACTTTGGCTTTTGAAACCTAAAAGGGTGCCCCCCAACTCCCCTCCCCCCTTCCCCACCTGCCCAGCAACACTTACTTCTTCCAACAAGGCCATACCTACTCCAACAAAGCCAGACCTTCTAATCCCTCTCTAGTGCAACTCCCTGATAACGAAATACTCAAATATAGGGCCATTTTTATTCAGACCACGACAGTATGCCATTGGAGAGCTTAGGCTCCTCTTTTGGAAGTTCTTGGTCTCATACATGAGATACTTTACAGACACAGACAACAAATTTCCCTGAGTAAGGCCAAGTCAATGAGCTCTGGGTATAGAGAGAGGCTATGCCTCAGTGTATAACATGGAATGATTGGGCTAGACACTCAGCGGCAACCTCTGGCCTCCACATCCATGTGCACTCATGCACCTGCACACACATGCATGCAGACATGCCAGGAACATGCCTAGATACATGCACATCATAGGCATACACACATAATTTTTTTTTAAAAAAAAAATTTAGATACTTGCTCTTCAGGGAGACTTTGGATTCTTTATCATCAGAGCAATGCAAATATCGAGGTCAGAGGTTATGTCTGGTATTTTCTTAAATCACTCTTTACCATATTTTGTTGAGACAGGGTTTTCTCAGTACACCCGGAACTCAACATTTGGCTAGCTTTCTTGACCAGTCCCCATGTGCCTAACACGGTTGTTACAAGTATGTGCTGCAATACCTGCCTACTTATAGGGGTGCCAGGGATTCAAATCGTGTCTCTTGTGCAGCAAGCACTGTACCCACTGAGATGTCTCCCCAGCCCTTCTTTTCCTGGGCTAATGGGACTGCAGACCTTCTCATGTACACACGCACAGGCTGATCTGGAACTGGCTATGTAATCCAAATCTGCCTCGAACTCCTGATCCCCCTGTCTGTACCTCCCACTTGTTGGAAAATAGGTGCTTGCTGCCATGCTTGAGATGCGGGGCTTTCATGGCTGTACCGAGCTGGACATGACCTATGTAATTGAATAGGGATTTCAAAATGCTGTTTCACTTGAACTTCTGCTTCAATGGGTGCCCCAAGCTTTGTCTGTATTGGTTTTATGAAAATTGTTACTAATAACATTCACTTTTAAAAATCTTTTTTTTTTTTGGTTTGGTTTTATTCCTTTTTGTTTTTAGATATTTAGACATGATTTGGAGGGCACTGTTTTAAAAATAGTCCTTCTCTAGCATTTAAATTCCGCCTACAGTCTCAAAAATAATCATTTGTTCATAACACTGTCTCATAATTATCAAAGTAGCAACTATCAGTTATTTGTTATTATATCAGGATCTGTGAAGAGCTTGAGTCAAATTCCTTCTGACACGTTCCATCCAGAAAAATGCACAAGGCACAGAGACTGAACAGACTCTCACACTGATTTACAAATGGGGCAGTAAACTATCCTAACATCCAGATTGATGGTAACTAGAGATTGGGGTAGTGTTGTAAGGAGCAGGCCACTTGTTCTTCCCGGATGCCTAGCTAGCTTATCCCAGAAATAACCACACAGAAACTGTATTAATTAAATCACTGCTTGGCCCATTATCTCTAGCTTCTTATTGGCTAACTCTCACATCTTGATTTAACCCATTTTTATTAATCTGTGTATCGCCACTGTGTCAGTGGCTTACCGGGAAAGATTTGGCATGTCTGTCTCTGGCGGCTCCATGGTGTCTCTCTTCTACTCTTTCTTCCTCCCAGCATTCAGTTCTGTCTTCCTCGCCTACCTAAGTTCCAACCTATCAACTAGGCCAAGGCAGTTTCATTATTTATTAACCAATGAAAGCAAGCAAGGATAAACAGAAGGACCTCCCACACCACTGGGTGCCAACTGATGATGTAAGTCACAAAACAATCCCATACCAGTTCAGAATTATGGATAATAAAAAGGTTATTTATTTAAAGGGAAAACTTACAGATCACTGTCCTAGAAAATAGTCCTCTGAGTGAACAGGAACAGAGTCTAGCAGCTGGAAGCAGGAGCTGGAAGGAAGAGAGAGCAGGTGCATTTACAGCTGCTTTTTACAGTATAAGAGATCATGCCCAAGTGGGCTGGTATCTTAAAGGCTATTGGCTGAAGGAGCAGAATGTGCTCCCACAGCATTTCCCCCTTTTGTTTAAATAAGAGAGTTCCAAATCCAATACAAAACTATATACACTAGGAACAGATAGCAAGTATAATTATAATTACAACCAGCATAAGCCATATTAACATAACAACATATACCAAATGTTTTAATAAACATTTTACCCTATGGAGTCCAAGTCTTGGATAGGAAATGGGGCTTGGCTAGATCATAAGAGTACAGTAACTACAACTATCTAATCTTCAACCCCATCAAAGGCCTGAGAAGGGAGATAATATTATTTGGGCAGACAGGAAGTACAATCAAATAGCTTCCAAAGTGAGCAACAAATGACAGAGACAATTAGCTACCTGAGCAGTCACCCAAAGTCTCGTTTTGCAACGTTGAAGCAACTTTGGCTAAGGCCTAGTGTAGCTGACAGGCCATTTTCAGAGGCAGGAAAATTTTCAAAACTGTCTTACCTTGTCTTGGCAAGATTTGACAGTCCTGATTATCCATTTCTGGATACTATGTAACTTGTCAGTGGTTGTGACATTGTTAGTTCCTTGCCCAAAGGCCAGTTTTGACAAGAAGAAAACAAACTCCAAGTGGAGTGCCTTCAGTGCTCAACATTCTCTCAGGAATAGATTGGTGCTCTCAGAAGCAGATGTGTCTCACTGTCATGAAAAGTTCTAAGTTTTTAAAACATTTTAAATGCCATATTCTGAAGTCTCTGAAAGATTTGAAGAATACTCATCTAACTGAAATACATCTCTATATATCTAGAAAATCTAACTAACATGAATACAAGCTTAATTATTATAGATGACTGCAGGGAGCCGGACAGAATCGCCATTACAAGATGGTGCTGACATCCTGTCCCATTGGAAATAAACAACTCCATATATGGCTATGCCTTTGGGAGCTGCGTGTCCCCTGCTTCCCGCATGCGTGGTGGATAAGGGCCCTTGGGCCTATCCCGATGCAGTCTGGTGGCAGCTGATGGTGGCAGCCAATCACAGGGCGACCCGTGTGCCTACTCCCTATATAAGCAGCTGCTTTAGTGCTCTCGGGGCCCCTTGCTTCCTGCTCCCCATCAACCAAGAGGCACTCCATTAAAGCGTGATCTGAGAAGAATCCTCGTGTGGTGGTTGTTCTTCCTCGCTGGTCGAGAAGTTCGCCGCAGATGACTATCTATTAACCTATATTTATTAATTATACATTACATTTTATAAACGAGCTACACAAACATAATACCTTAATCAAGATCAGAAATATATATATACATATAATAAGACAGACCTTAAATTTGTATCAATAAACCAAGATTCATACCAATGCAAATCATTCGTATCTATATCAGGGTAGGGAAAACCAGCAGACTGAAAAGGGACAAGAAAGTCCCAGAGACCTGAAAGCTATTCTGAGATCCTTTCGAGTAAGCAGGACTTTATTAACATCAGCTCAAATAGCCACAAACACACAAATGCAGAGTTACATACATGCATACAAACTTCAAAAAAGATTAATAAAGCAAAGGTAGCCACTGCCTGTTAACACCTGGATATTTTCTTATGTTGAGAATCCTTTGCGGTCTTCCTCCTATTTCTCTCCCCCCTTCCCTCCCTCTTTCTTTTCTTCCCTTCCCCCATCTCTTTTTGTGTTTCTTCCAGTTTAGGGCTGATCACTAGTACTCACAAATGCTAGGCAAACACTTTACTAGGTTTATCATTGTAAATTTAGGTTTTGACTCCCTTCCTCTTTATACTAAATACAATGTAACCAGGTAGTGTTATTGTTAAAATGATCTTGAAAATGTGATTTGGGTAGTTCTGTAGTATTCCATTGTTTCGGAATTATTTGTTTATTTATTTTGTTGTTTGGGAAGTAGGATCTCACTATGTAGCTCTGACTGTCCTGGAAATCACTACGTAAACCAGGCTGGCCTTAAACTCACAGAGGGAATCTCTAATTCCCAAGTGCTGGGATTAATGGCTTGCACCACAGTGGCAATACAATGTATTTAGTTAAGGCTTTAATTATTGATTTTTTTAAAATTATTACCACTTTCGTACTTCTGTAAGCAAGTGTTATCTTCAGCTCTTATGTATTGTCAGTATGTAGAAGTATATGGAAAGTCAAGAAGGACTTGGAATTCCATCTTTTCTCATCCAGTCTCAGCAGAAGACAACAGTTGTTTACTGAACCAGGTCCTCAGAAGCACTCCCTAAAAGCTGGGCTTCTAGTTTAATTAAGAGATAAAACCGCAGAGAAACAGTAGATCAGAACAAAGAATGCTCTTCCTTGTCTCCCTCTGTGTTTTAGATCTGAGGATGAGGACTGACCACACAGGAGCATAGCAAAGGTGAACTCAAGGCTGGGGTTGGACAGAGGCGTGCCTGTTAGAAAAGTCCAAAGTTGAGCTGAAAGTACCAAAATGGTAGCTTCACATAAATTTGGACAACTTTTAAAATGACTTAATCACTTTTTCTTGCTTTCTTTCTTAAATTATGAGACAGGTTCTCCTGTATTCCAGATCAGTCTCAAATTCTACAACTCTCTGAGGCTGACCTTGACCTTGTAGTTTTCCTGTCTCTGCCTCCCTAATGGTGGGTGTGCAGCTGAGCATCCTGTACCCTATATGCCTGCAGGGGATTCAAGCCAGGCCTTGATGCCTGCCAGGCAAGCACACTCCCAACTTTGCTACACCTCCAGCCTCAGCCAGACTCATTTCCGAAATGTAATTAATCTGACAATAATTGGTTACAAAGTTTCAGAAATCCTCCTGGCTACATAGCGGAAGATAAGGCATTGATTGAACAAGGGAAGTGCTTATCACGTGTGGGACTCAAACTTTCGGCTTCCCTCACTCTCCTGGAGTTTGTTTGACTGCCTGACAGCATAATTGGAACTTAATTTTTTTGACTCCTGGTATTTTAAGTTAGACTTTTCTTTAAATGCAGCTTTTGATGTTTATTAATCATTTGGGAGATGGATTCACAATGGTAATTTCCTCCCTAAATTGATGCTTAGCAGTCATCATGGCGAACAGCATTGCTATGTGTGCATATCAAAGTCAGACTCCAGATAGGCCATGTCTTGGGGGATGAGACACTGCTGATTTCTCTCTGGCAGAAACTGCCTAGTGCTTTCAGCTTTCCGTGATGCAGCAGAGTCCCCGGTGTAGCCTAAGTATGAATTACCGTGTAATTTTTGAGACAAGAATTGTCTTTTCTCAACATTCATTAGACTCTGAAGCTGTAGCGGAGCTGGCATGTTTTGAAAACATGTCAGTTTTTGCTGTGCTCCCTACCCTTCTCAATTCTGAGAACTCAAACTCTGGAAAGTAGGACAAGTCGACTTTAATTAAATCCTCATAATTCTCTCCAGAGTACATTGTGATTTCCATTACTTTAAAGGTGCTCCTGCAGTCACGGGGGACTCCCCAGTTTAACTGCATAGGTCCAAAGGGGTGCAGTAAACATTGTGTGATGCTGAGATTTAGGATATTGTTGAAGCCACTAAAGCTGTTGTTGAAAACATAGGCACGGGGTCCTTTGCAATTGCATCAGAGAGCCTTATACCAACTTGACACAAGCTAACATCATCTGAGAGAAGGAACCTCAGTTAAGAAACTGCTTCCAGGCTGGACAGTGGTGGTGCAAGCCTTTAATTCCAACACTAGGGAGGCAGAGGCAGGAGGATCTCGGTGAGTTCAAGGCCAGCTTGGTTTACAGAACAAGTTCTGGGATAGTCAGGACTGTTATATAGAGAAAACTTGTTTCAGAAAACAAAAAACAAACAACAAAAAAAAAGAAAGGAAAGAAATAAAGAAAAGAAAAAAAAGAAACTTTTTCCATAAAATTGGGCCATAGGCAAGTCTGTAAGGTATTTTTTGAATCAGTGATTGATGGGGGAGGGCCTAGCCCATTGTGGGTGGTGCCATTCCTAGGCAGGTGGTCTTGGGCTCCAGAAGAAAGCAGACTGAGCAAGCCACAGTGAGCAAGCCAGTAAGCAGCACTCCTTCATGACCTGTGCATCAGCTCCTGCCTCCGGGCTCCTGCCCTGCCTGCTTGAGTTCCTGTCCTGACTTCATCCACTGATGGACTGAGATGTGGAAGCATAAGCCAAATCAACCTTTTCCTTTCCAACTTATTTTTGGTCATGGTGTTTCACTGAAGCAACAGAAGCCATAACTAAAACAGAAATACTATGTTTTTATGAATGTATTACTTATCTTCATGCTTTAAGAATACAGATGAAAATGAATTCTCTGCATGAAATAAGGAAGTATAACATATTTAGGGGGAGGTATAATTATAAAAGTTAGTGGGCTGCATATAGTGCAATCATTTAGTTCTGATTATATGAGGCTAAGTGACCACAAGAACTCTGTCTTCAAGTTCCTGCATTGTAGAACCAGAACATGGCTTGACACTGGGTGACATGACTTAGTCACCTTGGATGTGCTAGACACAATGCACCAGCCTTCCTATTGTACTAGGACCAAGGCTTCCCTGTTTAAAAAGTGTGCATTTAACCTTACATACTGTTCTGGCTGCTAGTTCTCTCCCATTACGGAGAAAACATGACTCCAATCACAGTTGGTAGCGAACAGCCCTGCCTGCTTTTTAATCTCTGGCAAATTGTCTCTGTAAGTTCTTGCCACAGCCAACTAGCATTAATTGCTGGCTCGGAAATCTTATACACACCGACTCTTAATTCTCACTGAGACAGGACTGCTTTGTAAGACGGTGTCCAACAACTTCTGATTACTTTTTTTCGTGTATGTGTTTTTCTGAGACAGGGTGTCTTAGGGTTTCAATTGCTGTAATGAAATCCCACGACCAAAAAGCAGAATGGGGAGGAAAGGGTTTACTAGGCTGACACTTCAGCATTGCTGTTCATCACTGAAGGAAGTCAGGACAGGAACTCACACAGGGCAGCATCCTGGAGGCAGGAGCTGATGCAGAGGCCATGGAGGAGTGCTGCTTACTGACCTGCTTCCCGTGGCTTGCTCAACCACCTTCTTATAGAACCCAGGACCAGCAGCCCAGGGATGGGGCCACCCACTATGGTCTGAGCCCTCCTGCATTGATCACTAAGTGAGAAGATGCCGTACAGCTGGATCTCATGGAGGCATTTTCTCAAAGGAGGTTCTTTCTCTGATGATTTTAGCTTGTGTCAAGTTGATGTACAAAACCAGCCAATACACTTGTTTCTTTATGTAGCCTTGGCTGTCCTAGAACTATTTTTGTAGACCAGGCTGGCCTCAGACTCACAGAGATCCACCTGTCTCTGCCTCCCAATTGCTGGTATTAAAGGTTTTTGCCACCACCATTTGGCTTCTGATTACCTTTTAATGTATCCTTTGGTGTGCTTATTCTTTTTCTTCTTTTACATTCTTTTATTTCTCTTTCACCTATTTTTGTTTCTTTCTTTCCTTTGGACTATCTTACTAATTTTAAAATAACTTGTTTAGCATGGTGGCTCATAGCCCCGTAATCCTAGCACTAGGTAAATAGGACAGGAGTTCAGTCAAAGCCAGTCTGGGCTCCACAGCAAGATCCTGGCTCTACCCACCTGCCTTCCCCCAACATGCGGCCCAGAGGCTTCCAGGAGGTAAGCAATTTGCCTCTAGACAAGCAGCTGCGCTGTGGGAAAAGATCTAGGTGAGAGGTCTCTTCTTGCAACATGGCAAGGGAGCAGACTCCCAGCTGCAGCAGGCAGAGTCAGGACAGGACAGCCATGTGGAAAGTTGCTCTTGGTCTTTGACAGAGTATCATTTGAGAAGGATGCAAGTACAATTGTAACCGAAGGTGGCATCGTGCTTCCAGAAAACTCTCAAGGAACAGTATGGTAGGCAACAATTGTTCTGTGGGATTGGGCTATAAAGGAAGGGATGGAGAGATTCAAACAATGGCTGTGAAAGGTGAAGATGAAGTTTTTCTTCCAAAATGTAGAGGCCCCAAAGCAACGCTAGGCAACAAAGATTCGCTCTCACTTAGAGATGGAGCCACTCTTGGAAAGCATGCGATTGAAGTCACTTGGTGGGGCCACAGGAAGCTTCCCATTCTGCTCAAGTTCTTATGCTTCACCAGGGAAATACTTTCCATGACTCCCTTTGCAATCAATGACGCTATCTAAACTAATGACCAAAGCCAACCAAACAAGCAGAAAACCCTCTTAGGAGACCCCTTTGATTAGGTAAGTCTTGCACCCAGGAGAAAACCATGGGCAGGAAGTGCATCAGCAAGACATTAAGGAATTAGGAAACTTGGCAGATCCTCAGAGGCCCAATTATATAGAATAATTGGAGTAGAAAATTATATGGGTGGGAAGTGCTGGGGGAGAAACCTAGATAGGGGTCCCTGCAGCGAACAGGGATATCGAGGAAAGGCGCTGGCTTCTTTATTTTAATTTTTGGTTTATTGGAGACAGTGTTGGGAAGCTACTGAAGGACTTTCGGCCTTAGAAGTATACGCAATCATAATTGCCTTTTAGAGAGAGGCCTCTGTAGAAACAGCTGCAAACAAGACTGTGCTTGCCAGAGCAGATACTGATGAGAGCAGAGCCAAGGCCAAGGGCCAGTCAGGGGTGGCATCTGTGTTTGGGCCGGGGGCAGCTGGTGGAATAAAGGGTCTTCCCTCTTATTTGTGATCTCTCAACAATTTATGGGTCTCCTTCTGACAGGATAATTGCAACCACATCTTCTGATGGTAAACACACAACCCATCTAGCCAAGATGTTTTAAAGAATGTTAAAAAACATGCCAGTTTGACAAGTGGTACCCAGACCAATGGTTTTCCTCTGATACTCTGGTCTTAGGTGTTACTTTGGGTGGATTGAGCACCAGAAATGAAACTCCAGGAAAGAGGGTTGAGCTAGGTCAGTGGTAGGAGAGGCGGGGCCGGGGGAGGGCTGGCCACGTGAATCAACATAATGTCACCGATTGAACTCAAGAACTGAAAGTGAGACAATGAGTCAGAGGTGACGTCCATGGCTGGAGTAAACGAGTGGGTGACGGTGTCACATTCCTGGCCTGGGGAGATTGTCCCCCTTAGACGGTTTCACTCTGAAGCCCTGGCTGGTCCGGAACTCATTATGTAGAACAAGCTGGTCTCACGGGTCTCCTGGTCTCAGGAGGGCTGGGATTAAACATCTACCCCACCAGGGTGCATCAGGAGTGTACCCCTCACCTGGGTATCAAAATTCTTAGAGAACATTTGTTGAAAAAAATTGTTTTTATCCAATAGCAACTTTGTCAAAAATCACTGAATAACCCCGCCCCCTCCAGTCTAAATCTTATACTTCTTTTGGGACATCTGTTAAGACATAAATTCATAGGTACTGGGCTCCTGTCCCTGAACTTTTCCCTCATTGTGTTTCTCTAGAGGACAAAGCCGAACTTCAGTTAAACACAGGCTCTTTTATGTTTGACTTCCTTCTTGCTACCTGATTTATTTCATTCCTTTCTTTCTTTCTTTCTTTCTTTCTTTCTTTCTTATTATTTCTTTGGTTTTTCGAGACAGGGTTTCTCTGTAGCTTGGGAGCCTGTCCTGGAACTAGCTCTTGTAGACCAGGTTGACCTCGAACCCCAGAGATCTGCCTGCCTCTGCCTCCCGAATGCTGGGATTAAAGGTGTGCACCACCGCCTGGACCACTCTACCTGTTTTTCTTTACCTGTTTCAGAAGCTACCTCATTTCTCAGGGGGCTCAACATGCTCAGGACAGACTTTAGTTCTCACGGAAGAACTTTGCCTTTGACCTGCTTATTGGCAACCATACCAACAGCATGTTGAGTGACAATGGGATCTCCCATTTTGTCATGGTAACATTAATGGGGGATATGTAATTTTTTTAACAGAACCTAGTGCCGTGATTTCTTTGGTATCATATATACATAAGTTTGCATATCTGTGGCCAAGGGAACAGCCTTCTATTTCCTAAAGGTCTAGAGAACATACATCTGCTGCCTCGCCCCTTTCCCTTCGTTTTTGTCCATTCGGCCAATGTTGGAAGACAGTAGATGAACATATTTTTATGGCCTTTCTATTTTGTCCACTTTTCTGCCAAGGTCAAAATGTTTTGATGAATGTAGCTGTATAGAAAGTCATGAAAAGGGTAATGCTAGATCTTTAATTTTGAAGAAATGAGTCTTATTAATGTTCTTACTCAGTATTTTGTTCTTTTTCATGAACTCAAACAATTTTTTTGTGCTGCCAACAAAGGCAGAGATGCCTTCAGATCTCAGATACCAGAGCTCTTCATCTGGCTCATGGAACATCTAAGGCTTGCTGAAGACGGCTAGCTCTGTCCTGCTGTGATAGCGCTCAGTGTTGTGAAATACGAATCACCCAAGCTTGGAACTACGGGTCCAGACAGAGAATTATTTACACTTGAGACTGAGTCATTTACCATAAATGAACTCGCATGCTTTGGTTCACTAAATTCAATGTTCCGTAAAGCTAATTAGATAGGCTGATAATATTTTTAGCCTAAAAATTTTCCTAGAAACATTCAGGGCTGGGTGAATTGGGCCACACTGATTCTCTATGACTAAGGCAGCTCCTGTGTGGGGAGAAGAGAGGGATGAGAAAGAACACTCACGGTTGTTAATCCCGGTTCCAGTCATCACCTAGTAATCTAGCCACAAAGATACTGTCAGTCACACTGACACAGGTGTGGGGACTAAGGCTCAGAGAGTTTAGTTCCTTGCTCAGGGTTCCAGAGATAGTAATGGGCTTCTTCATTCAAACCTGTCTGGTTTCCCAGTCCAAGAGGCCTCCAGTTTATCAGCATGGGTTTGCTTATGCTCATGGAAAGAAGGGTAAACCCCACTGATAATGCAGATTTGCTCTCCGGTAGCAACGCGACAAAACCTCTGTAACCACTTCACCACTATGGCCTTTGTGCCAACAGGACCATCAGTGGGCATGCGGCCAGGTTGGGTGTGGAGCGCTCTGAGTTTTTATTGGTCTGTAATTTGGTTTAATTATCTCTGGATTCTTACAGAAAGGATGTGATGACACAGACCCATTCCTTGTAGGTGAGATAAACATCAGGTGAAACCGAACTCTGTTTTAAATGTCTCACCAGCTCTTAACCATATTTATTTTATGTGTTAATTACCAGGCCAGTATATGAAAAATCTCAAAGAGACTTAGTCCCCATCATGTCTGCCTCTGACAGGCTGGGACAACTGTATTCTTCTGATTCCAGTCTAGGGTGTTGTCTTGACTTAGTTACGGTATTATCTCCTGCTTACTTGTCTACAAATGACACAATGTAGAATTGCCTGGGAAGTGAGTCACAAAGAGGGACTCTGTAGGTCAGATTGGCCGGTGGGCAGGTCTGTAGGGGGTTGTCTTGATTGCCTTAATTGTTGTGAAATTAACTTGAAAGCGTGTGGTACCGTTCCTGGGTTTGGGACCCAGCCTGTGCACATGTAGAGGAAGACTGAGCATCAAGCGCGGATGAATTCATTTCCCCTGCTCTTAATTATGACGTGACTAGCTGCTTCGAGGTTCTACCGACTCCCCTGTAGTGACTGACTGTAGCCTGGAATGTGCACCCTTCTTCTCTTAAAGATGCTTTTGTCAAGTCTTTTATCACAGCAACAGAGGTGAAGCTAGGACATCTGCCCATGGATCAGCTTGTCCCTTTCAGCCACTTGCTCCTGCTCTCCTCCTTTCATGGACCTGACGTTTAAGATTTCCTCTTTCCACCTCCGGAAAGGCCAAGCTCTTTCCTCTTTCGACTATCTTCTTCTAAGATTTTGTGTTGCAACATAATGGATCTTCTGTTAGTTAAGACTAAAATAGCAATACAAATAAAACAGCCTCGTTTTCTAAGCAGGCCCTCGGCGCTGTTTCCCATGCCCTTGTTTGCCCTTCACTTCCTTTGCCTAACTTTGATTTGTAAGCTCAACGCATAGGCTCTTTTTCTTTATTTATGTACATATGGTGCCTAGCACTCGTCCCGGATTTAAAAAATATTAAACAAGCATGACTTCGGGGGTGATTATTAGTATTGCCAGTTGAAAAATCACAGCTGGCCAAGAATACATTGTTTATTGTTGTCATTGTCGTTGTTGCTGTTCAAACGACTTTGATTTTGAACCACTTCAGGCAGGCAGCTGTACTCCAGCGCGTCGCATTTACCCTTGAACACCACCTGGAGACCAGAGCTGGCAATAGATGAGGTGATCTTCTTCTTTGGAACTCATACAGATCCTTGCTTTGCATTCCCTGCCCTGCATTGCCCGGTTTGCACCATTTTGCTGTGTCTCTTCACCTTCACACAACTTGTAAATCTAGACATGACCTTACACAATGTTTAATTTTGAAATGATTGCTTCTAACTTTGCATGCTACAGATGGAAGGATTATTTTTCCTTTCTGAATTACCAATTTGTACATCCTCAATCGTGGCTGTCAAGATGGCTCAGTGGATAAAGGCATCCGCTGCTGAGTCTGTTATGAATTCATCTTGAGTCCTATGTGGTGAAAGGAGAGAACAATTTCTGTAAGCTGTCCTCTAACCTCTACATACAAAACATAAATAAATAAATAAGTAACATTTACATTTTTAATGTACTTACTCATCGCTTTGATTTATTATTCTGTGGTATTTATGCTAGGCTTATAACACTATCCCAATTTTACTTATTTTCAGGCTTGAAAAGACTTCAGTTTGCACATCTTGCTTTTGTTTGTGGTTTATTTATTTACTTTTTCTTATTTGAGATAGGGTTTCTCTCTGTAACAGTTCTGGCTGTCCTGTAACTTGCTTTATAGACCAGGCTGACCTCGAACTCATAGAGATCTGCCTGCCTCTGTCTCCCAAGTGCTGCGATTAAAGGTGTGTGCTACCACGTCCGACTCACTTTGTTTATCTTAACTACAGCATTTATTAGTTCCTTTAAAATTGGCAGAGTGATTTTGCTATACATTATTTGTGTGTGCGTGCGTGTATGCATGTGCGTGTGTGCATGCATGCGTGAACGTGCATGCTTGTGTACGTGTGTATGTGTATGTGTGCGTGTGTGTGCATGTGTACTTGAGTGTATGTCCGTGTGTGCATGTGTTGTGTGTGTGTGCATGTGCATGCATGTGTGTGCGTGAGTGTGTGTGTGTATGTGTGCGTGTGTGTGCATGTGTACTTGAGTGTGTGTATGTCCGTGTGTGCGTGTGTTGTGTGTGTGTGCATGTGCGTGCATGTGTGTGCGTGAGTGTGTGTGTATATGTGTGCAGGTGTGACTATAATATGGAGAGTGGCTGAAAGTCAGAGAACTAACCTAGGGAGGGAGTTCTTCCTTCCGCTGTAGATTCTAGGATGGGAACGTCCTTTCTGTTTTTGAAGCAGGGTCTTACGTAAGCAAGGCTGGCCTCAAATGTAGTCAAGGATCACATGGACTTCTGATCTCCCACGTGCTGAGATTACATGAGACTATGATGCTCTATGGTGTCCAGTTGGTTTCTGTAGTCCCAAGGATCAAACCCCCAGCTTCAGGCATATTAGGCAAACACTGCCAAATACATCATGCCCCAGGCCCGACAGACTGATTTGGAACCCGCAATTCCATGAGCACTTTATAAAAATCGATGCTAAATACACAGCCATCAATAGAAGGCCTTGCTTGTGGTCAGAAGTATAGCTATGTTTTTCTCTCCAGAAATGTTAGCCCCCACCCTCCAGCTCTCTTACAGTAGAAAGAACCAAGTTTTTCCACCTCAGTGCTCCGATATTTCAGACCCAAAGAAAGCTAGGAAGGAAAGCCGTTGTGTCAGCATGAGAGATTTAACAGTGTGACTGAGCAGAGTGCTTTTGCTTGTTTGTATATTGTTTGATTTATATTTTTAATTAATTTTATGTGCAGGTAGAGCCATGATAAAACATTGATGAGTCAGGGGAAAATGTATCTATGTGACATGTCATTCTGATCCGTGGAACAGCCATCCTTCACTCTGAACTGATGCCACCTCTAAAATCAAACCCAGGATTCTGACTCTGATTGTGCCTTGATATACTGTATCCAACCCCTCTCAAGGCCTCGAGCCCGAGACCAGCCTTAAGTCCCCGGCTGTCAGTCACTGGGCTCCCCATGGAGACCCTCTGGATGCTGCTGGCAAGTGAATTCAGTGTTTGCTGGTGGAGCACACAGATTGAGAATGACTCAGGCTCTAAATTAGCTTCAGCTCTCCTGAGATTCTACTCATCTGACCTTAACGGTTAAAGGAATTGGAAAAGTGCATATTTCTGAGGAAGGAGAAAGTTTGAAGAATCAAGCTCTCAGACAGAAACCTGCCTTGTGAGGGTTACACAGCTGGGCAAAGGTGGAAGGCAGAGGAAGCTGTATTCTAGTAGAGCAGGGCAGCTTTCTGGATCTTTCCATCACCTCACCTCCTCTGTGGAAATGCAAGTTATTTAAAATAGTGCCTGGCATATGACACAAGCAGCTACTCATCTGTCTGTCCCTTTGAAGGAATGAGACAGTGTGCAGTCTGTAGCAAACAGGCAATGAATAAATATTGAACTGAGCACTAGGTTCTGAGAAGGTTTTAATGAGGATCTCTCCTAATCTTCTGTTGTATGTAGCCAGACTCCTAGAAGCCTAAAAAAACAAAACCCCAAATGACTCAGAACGCCTAATCTATACAACATGCTTAGGGATGTATTAGAAAAAAAACCCTTTAAAGCTATAAGTAGATATTATCTTCAAGCCAGATCTTGAAATATTTCTCTGGATTTATCATCACATTTTCTAGATGGATGAACGAGCACAGGACAAAAAGCCCCTCATTTTTACACCTGCCAGTTGGAGGCAGCATAAGAGATGACGTGCTTCGATTATGGGTTGCTTGGTGTAGGAGTACTAGCTGGCATGTTGTCAGACCCGTGCTTGATTCTGGCTAGTTACACCCAGCGCGGCCCTGATGATCACACGTTAAAGCAGCATCGCACGGCAAGGATCGGGTGTCCTGGATTCCGAGTGGTGATAGCTTTGTTGACATATGTAGATAAGTAGATTATAAATAGCGAGGATATTGGCTTTAATTGATGTTAAATGATGGCTTAGAAGTTGAACCCGAGTTAGTCATTTTGTTGGTGCATAAGGCATACTATTAGGCCTTACCTAAAAGGCCATTGGTACAGTTCAGTATCACAGTGGAGTACCAAGAAGGGAGGGGAGGAGAAGGACAGAGGGAGAGACAGACAGAGAGAGAGAGAGAGAGAGAGAGAGAGAGAGAGAGAGGGAGGATGGGAGGGGAAGGACAGAGGAAGAGAGAGGGGGGAGGAGAGGGGAGTGAGGTTTGGAGGTGGGATTCACAATATTCTGGCTGAGATTTGGCTGAGGATGTTGCAGCCCAGGGGATGTTTTGCAGGTCCCTCTTTGCATATCATCCTTTCCCATGAGACAAGAAATTCACCATCTCTGAATTCCTGCCTTGCTACTTTCTGTCCTTACCAACCATAGCTACAAAGTGTCCCAGGGAGAGGCTGTAGGTGACGTTCGTGAGGCAGGTAGGTGGTATGGTTTAACTGCACACTTGGCTGACTTCAAATGTTGAGTCCTGGTGAAGGATGAGAGGCAGGAGAGGCAGACTGAAGAGGAGTATGGTGTGCAGGCCTGCAGCCAACACTCCCTACACCCGGACTTACCTGGTTCAGTTGTGGCTTTCAGAGTTTACTATAGGGAATAGGAGGCCCCTGTGTTAGCTTGCTCCAGATCACTCCAAGGCTAAAGGCAGGTCAGGAACTAGGGCAAATCACAGCCCATTTTATTGCCAGTTTCCCCATCTATAAACAGGATGATAATAGCTGTCCACAAACCTCAAAGGGTGGGGATGACAAAAATGATCTTAAGAATAACAACCCTCTGTTGAGTTCATACGATGGCTCAAACACCATGCAAGATACTTTGCATGCGTTGTATTTGATACTCATAAATCTTCAGGGCATGTAAATGCTTTCTTTTTGTAGAACAGAAAACAGTCTCAGGGGGGTTTGTTTCCTCTTGCATTCTCTACTTCATGTATCTATCTGATAATATTAGTTGATATAGTAAGGATATAGCAGTCAACAAAATAAGTAAAAATTATTGACTTTCACAGCTGACATTACAATGGAGGGGGTCAAAAAATAATAAATATAATATGTGGAATGTGAGCTGGTAAATAAAGCCAGGAACATAGGCTATCCAAGTATGGGGAAAATGACATTTGACTAAAGATATTTGAGAGGAGAATAAAGGAGGTGAGAAACAACATTCTGACTGTTACATATGTTTTCTTTTTCTCTGGGTGCTGGGGGTGGATGGGGAAGGTAGAGAGAACATGGCAGTAGAAGGAACAGCAGATGGGAGGCCCAGAGACCAGAGTTTGCTTACGTCTCGAGAAACAGCATGGAAGCCAGAAAGCGAACGCACTGGAGGAAATACGTGGGGGAACATGATAGATGTTCGGCAAGGCCAGAGAGAAGTCAGGACAGGGGACTATGCTCAGGGGTCACTCAGGACCACAGGGGCTTAGGCTTTTGGGGTGAATGCCATGGAAGATAATCAAAGACTCAAGTGGGGTGAGGACAATCACTTTGGCTGCTGTGTTGAAAATGGCTCTTTGGAGGAAGAAGAACAACATCAACAACAAAAATGGGTACAAGACGTGACTACTGCAAAGTGTCGTCAGGGGATAATACTGCTTTGGAAAAGGTGGTAGAGATTAGGACGCACATCTATTAGCATTTTGAAAGTTGAGCTAGCAGGTTCAACCCAACTTTGTTGCATAGAGGAGAAAGAAATCAAGAAGACACTAGGGTGACCCCCTCCCACCGGGATGGTGATAATAGCACAGGTAATAATAGTGTGTTATTAATTGGGAAGGTGAAGGCTATGACTGGGGTGCATTTGGGGAAAGAGACGTGGAACCGGATTTGTACACACACACTCTCTGCAATGGTGACTAGACTCCAGGTGGGGATGTCAGGTATATTTTTTCACATCATCGGGTCTGAATTCTTTTTCTGTTTCGTTGCCTTTGGTTTGTTTGTTTGCTTTTTCGAGACAGGGTTTCCCTGTAGCTTGGGAGCCTGTCCTGGAACTAGTTCTTGTAGACCAGGTTGGCCTCGAACTCACAGGGATCCCCCTGCCTCTGCCTTCTGAGTGCTGGGATTAAAGGCATAAACCACTACTGTCTGGCTGTTGACCTGGCTGACTCTGCTGAAGAATGTTTGTTGGTAATCTACTACCACAAAGTAAGAAGCAATTGTAGCAAAAGCAATACAAAAGGATCTGTTAGATACACTTTGCAACTTAGACTCAGTTCTCTAAGATTCGGTTGGGCACGTAGGTCCTTTCTTTTAGAAGCTATGCAACTTGCTTAGGGCAGTGTAGGTGACTAAGGACCCCCCTCCCCACCCTGGTATCTGACAGCCTGTCCCAATTGGTTACAATAAATTGGGTGCTGAAAAAGCATGTTGTTTTTTTTTTTTTAAGTTCAATGTAGTAGCTCCCAAGAAAAAATAACAATCGTCTTTAGTTTCCGTGCAGATTTCAAAACACAGCAATCTGACTTCAGGCTGACGCTGCACACCTCAGGCCTGGACCCAGAGGGATGAACCCGCAAGAACAGGGAGATCTTACCACACTAATATAGGCTTTGTACCGGGCAAGTCCGGATCGGAAACTCGAGGTCCTGAGAAGGTGCTCTGCCCAGTGGGAGGCAAAGTCCAGTCTAGTAATAGACATTCCTGATTATGTTAGAGAACTTGTCATCGTGGCCTCTTGCTCACGAGGGCTAACCTGTTTGCCTGTCCGAGGTGGTATCAGCTCTGGGGTCAGAAAGCAGCATTCCCGTCTACCAAACGCAGGGGTCATTTAAGGGCTTAGGTGTCAGTGAGCGCGGAAGGCAGGAGGGCAGCACCGTCCTTGCAGTCATAACAAATAAACAGACTCCAAGGAGGTTTTTTTTATTTTATTTTATTTTATTTTTTTGCCACCGAAGCAAAAGCCCAGTCCAGTCCTAGGCTCGGGAAGACCCGCCACTGCAGCAGAGTCGCCGCGGGGACCTCTCCCGGGTGGGGTCAGCTTCCAGTCCCGGGCGGGGAGGGGGAGAGGCCACGCAGAGGGTGGGCAGGGTGCATCGGGACCAGGGCGGCGGGGTGCGGCTGCTCAGCTACGGGATCGGCGGTCGCAGCAGCCCCGGCAGCGAAGGCGCCGGTAGCACCTGGCCCCGGCCGAGCAAGGCTCGCAGCGAGGGCGCGGCCCCGCCAGGCCAGCGAGGGGGGCGGGCCGGCGCCACGGGGCGCTCCGCCCCCGATGATGCGGCGGCCTCCGACTGGCCTCCGGCCCGTCACTCACTCCTCACCATGGTTGCAGCACAAAGCAACAAGCCCCGGAGGCCGCTTCCTCCCTGAAGAGCGGCTCGGGCGGCCGCGGAGGCGCTGGAGAAGGAAGAGGCGGGGAAGAGGAGGGCGGTCGCGGCTCGGCAGACGCTCGGCGGGGCTGCGCGCTCCGCTCTCGGCCTCGCGCCCGCCGGGGACCCGCGCCCGGCTCGCCGCGCCCGCCCGCCCGCCCGCTTGCACGGACGACGCAGAAAGTTGCCAAGAGCGCGGGGGCCGCGCGGGGAGCAGCCGCGCTCGGGCGCCGATGGGGGCGGGCGGCCGGAGCTGCGCGGCCCGCGGGGATGCAGCAGCAGTCGGGAGGCGCGGCCGACTGTAGACGGAGGCGCGGCGCGGCGGTGGCCGAGGCCAGCGGACTCGGTGGCGCCCGGACCTGAGGCTCAGCGCGCGGCCCTCCCGGGACGCGTCAGAGCGAGCGCGGCCGGAGCGCGTCGAGCTAGGGCCCCGCCGGAGAGGCCCCGCCCGCCGTTGCTGCTTGCACCTCCCTAAAAATAACTCGGCCCGCCGGGGCCAGCGCGAACGGCGACGGTTCCCCAGCGCAGCCCGGCCGTCGCCGAGTCCGGCTCCACGGACAGCGGGCCGCGAGGAGGAGAGCAGCTCGGGGCTGCACGGACCCTCGTGCTGTCTGCGCCCCGGCCCCGCGCCTGGGCTGCTTTCCCTCGGGCAGTGGCGCTGGGCCGGGAGGCCGGCGAGTGTGTGGAGCGGTCCCGGTGCGCCCCGCAGGGGGAGATGGCGTCCTACGTGGATAATAGCTTCCGCCAAGCGGTGATGAAGAACCCCGCCGAGAGGACCCCCCAGGTGAGACGCGCGGCTAGCCGCCGAGGGTTGGTGTCTGTAGACTGCGCCCTTCCAAGGACCCGGCACCGCTGGGCTGAGGAAGCCGCCCGTTTCCCCATCCAGGACTTCCCCTGCCCCAACTTCCAAGGGCATTCTTTTCAGACCGTCCTGCGATTGTTGCCCTCTCCTTTGCTGTCCTTTACGCTGCGCTCCCTGTGACTGACCTTGCCCATGGGTCTGCGGGGACGAGGTGCTGTCTCTAGGGCTTGTTTCTCTCGGGTCCCATACTCCCGGGCCTCTGAGTCTTGGGGTCCAGTCTTATCTCCTCGGCCAGCCAGGTTCTGTTTCCCTGACTGCAGGCTCAGTTATTCCCTTACATCTCTTCCATCTTTAGAGTTTAGGGGTGTTTCAGGAGCTGTTAGAAGGAACTGTGGTGCAAAAGTCTGATCGTTGTGAGCCTTACAAAGCGAGACACCGAGGCTCCTGTCTTTCTTTCCCACTTTTACTTTCTTGAAAGAGGGATGCTGCTTTCCACCGAAGGGAAGAAGTTGACAGCTAGGCTAGCGCTTCAAATTCCAGTTGTAGACATAACTGCAGAACGGGCGTATTCAGTTCCCTCCTCCTCTCAGGGCAGATTCTTTGGATTTACACAACCTTGCCAAAATTAGATAAGTGGTTAAGCTTTACACATTTGTTGATCCTCAGGTTTCTTTTATTTTTAAACGGAGACATTGCTGGTGGGTTGGACTTGATTTTCTTAGGTTTGGATTAGCGAGGGAGGAGCGTTATAAAAATGTGGTTTGATTTCTTTTGCTTCCTGGATAATGACGTGCATCTCTAAATGTTGGGGTGGTGACTTAAGGGGATCCTGCTTGCCAGCCATGTAGGCAAATAAATAAGGTCTGCAGATCCTTGGGGCCAGCAGTAAATACAAGGAAGATCTGAGAGTTGAAAAAAAGTTGCTTTGCTTGGGAGGCATTGGATGCCATCTGTCAAAAAAAAACAAAAAACAAAAAAAACCATGTCTGTCTCTAATGATGATTATTTAATGGCAAGGGAATAAAATAAAGTAGAATCTTCCACTGGCTGCCTTTGGACCAGCACCAAGAATGGCACCTGGTCCTGTTTTTGGTGGTTCTCTTTTTGCTGGACGGAGGTGTCATGTGTGGGAAATGTGTCTAGATTACATATTTGCCAAACCCATGGAAGGTGAGCTGTAATTTGACAAGAACGTTCATTTACGTGTCTCCAGAAGTGCCTCTGCTAAAGGGCAGTTTTTATCCGGCACTGGGCATGCCCTCCTTTGATTCTGGTGGCGGTGCCGCTGCCCTTCTTGTGCTTCCGTCATCAGTGTTGGTGGAAACCGTAACCGTCCGTTGTACCTATTTTCTACTCTGGAAAAGGCAGTCCCAGTTGACTGTGTAGGCAGAGCTACTTTCCTGAGATCTCCCAGTTCCTTTCAAGAACAGAGTTTGAAGTGCCAAGTGAAATTACACGCGCAGAGGACCTTAGAGCCCAGCAAGGCTGGTCAGAAAGTGATGTCACAGGCCTGGAGTAGGAATTGGACGGGGGCATGGTGTGCACAGTTGACTTAAAAGAATAACAGCGAAATCTCTTATCGGGTGTGTCCCTGTGGAGGGTCAGGGAGGTGGGGGAAGAGGGGCAGCCACCAGAGCAGTCTGGAAGAGACAACACTTGCTCTCCTTTGACAGCCTGTGGTTTGGCCAAGTAAATGGGCGGTTGTTAGGTTTCCCTGCTGCTCTGCCAGTGCTGTGGAATATAGAAACCGACCCAGCAGAGGACTCCTGGCCCAGCGAGAAAGAGGGCGGTTACCTGCAAGCTGAAAGCGCCATTGAAGACCTGGGAGCTCCACAGGTCTTTGCCCACCGACCTCAGGAGAAGCAGAGAATCCTGCCAGCTCAGCGGTGAACATTCCCAGTCGTCAGCCTGCTAACTTGGCTGTTCATTTTTACTAGTGCAAACCCACACCTTTGTTTATCGTCTTCAAGAGAAATTAGTTAGAAATATGGGTGCTTTCCCGTCCTTACCCAAGTTGTCAAAGATGATTTCTCTAGAGTTGGCGACCTCCTTGAGTAGAAAGAAAACATGCTGCGTTGGCACACCGGTGGAAGGGGTCCCTCGTGCAGTGCGTTCTCGTGGAGGCTTGTCTGTGTAATATAACTAAGACGGCCTCGTGGCGTAGCTTGAGATGACCGGAAGAGCAAGAACTAGGGAAACCTGGCTGTGGACTCTCGTGCTTCTGAGGGCTGACTTGATAAAGTGAATGTGTCAGGCAAAAGCAGAAGGTGCTTGAAAAGAATGAAAGAAAACATTACTTATTCATTCTTGCTGGAGTCCGCTCCCCCTCCCTTGCCTCCTTAGCCCTTTACCAGGCTCTCTGAAGACAAGTTCTGTATGTGGGTCAGTCAGTTGCTTCAAAGTCTTTTTGACAGCTACACCCGTGCAGTTAAGCAGTCGATGCTTAGCGCATCTGGGGCTGGAGAGTCGTGGGGATTTGACACTTAAGAACTCTTCGTGTGTATCCGTGAGGTGGCGAGCCACTCTAGGCATGGCCCTGGAAAGCTGGGAATGGGAAGGAGAAATAAAAGAAAAAATGATCACCTGAGGTTTTAGCCAAGAGGCTTCCACTGTTTCACCTGATGTTCTTAGAAGAGGAAGAGTCTTTAGTCCAGTGTTTACTCTGTATTGTGTGTCTGGAAACTTGTCCTCCTTCTTCTCAATGGGGCACTGTGTTCTAAAATAATGTGCTCCCTTGAAAAGAATGAGCCATAAGCATTCTATTGATACCATTCAATGCACCTCTGTTGAAAACCCGGATTGCTAAGTAACTGTGTTAGCCAATGATTTGGGTTTATGTCTTTAATCACCTAAACGAGAATTGTGGTCACCAAGGCAATTTAATAAAGTTTAAAAGATATAAATAAATTACAAACAGCATTATACCCCAAGGCTTCATACAGTAAATTTTTTTTTTGTTAAACTACTTTTATTAACTTGTTGAATTCAGACCCTTTGAAATTGTTTCTGTGGTGTGTTTAAATATTTACTTTCAAAATGGTATGTGTAAAATAATTCTCATCCCATCTCCTCCTAGATATTAATATTTATTTTTCAGTATTAAACTTTTTTTTTTTTGCAAAGTGACTTAGTGGAATTCACTGTGTCTTAATGACAGGTGAAACAAAATAAAGTAGGCCATCTTGGTAAATTGAAAGTGTATTGAATATACCCATCCTCACAACCCACTACTGACGAGTATCTGCTATTTATCTTCAGATGGCTGCGGCCTGGGAGCTTCCCAGTTGGAAGAATAGCATAATGTATACTGCTGGTCTAGGAAAGGTCAAAATTCAAAACCTACTCAAGCAGGGTTTCTGCTGAATGCATGCATCATTTGTAATTGTAAGTAAAATAAATAAACAAACAAATAAACCCCCCAAAACCCAAAGAAGACAAAACACAAAACAACAAATCCTATTGAACCCCGAAAGTCGGGGGCTATCCGCATCTGACTTAGTTATGCCACGTATAATAGTATTTCTTGACGTGGTTTCTAGACAGCACTGTTGGGAGAGGTGGGGGTGTACTGAAGCTTATGAGGTGGAAGCCTACTGACTGCCGGTGATACAGTGTAATAGTGACTGTAGCTAGTGTTTGAGAACAGTTGTTACACTCTTCCTTTATAAAGAGAACAGGTTTGCCTTGGCTAGCTGAAGAAGTACATGATTAGGTAGGCCTGCTGCTTTTCAGGGCCCTGGTGGGCATCAGATGGTGATACAGGGACACATACCCATCTTTTGGTTAGGAAGCAACGAGAGAGGAAGGAGCTGGTGACCTTGGAGACCTCCCGCTGGATCCCCAACTCTTAGGCCTGCTACCACCTCCCAGTTGTACTTCACTGGAACAAGCCTTCAGCAGGCCTTGAGTGGAACAAGCCTTCAGCAGGCCTTGAGGGACCACTCAGCGTCCAGGCTGCATCTGTAGCGCGCCACAGTGCCGTGTGTTGCTTAGCTAATGTTGGCACAGTAGGAGGGACAGGAGGGATTCCTAGCACAGGTATCACCCTTTGGTTGCTCTGTCCTAGCTAGAGGTTAGCGAGCCGTAGCCGGTCAGCATATGCTTAGTGCGGTGTGGGTGGGCTTTGTGGAGAGGCAGGTTGGGATGGCCAGTGTTCTGAGAGTGAAGCCGGTGTGTCATCTGCAAATGTGCTGGGCTGCGTTCTTACCTATCCTGGGGTGCATGGGGCCTGCTGGCTGCAGGTTGGTTTTGTCTATTACATCATGGGTTTTTGTTTTTTGTTCTTGAGGCCAGGGCTTTACTGTGTAGCTCAAGCTGGCCTGTAACTCTTGATGCTTCTGTTCCCACTTGTGAGTTGAGTGTTGGATGTGCCTCCATGTCTGGCTTCATCTTTATATTAAACTTCTTACTTGGGATGGTTGTGCAGTGTAGAGTGCTGTGTGGCCGTTTGTGAGTGGCGTCTGGTGAAGCAATATTGCGGTGTCACCGCTAGGATTGTGGTGGGATTCAGTGACCGTACAGAGCAATATCTGCCTGACAGAGGAAACGAAGGATCTCCTCTCGTCATTTGGTACGGTTTTTTTTTTTTATTTTTTTGAGTCAGGGTCTTGTGTAGCCCATGCTGATCTCAAGATCACTACATAGCTGAGGGTGAGCTTGACGTGCTAATGTTACAGCATGCACTGCCGTCCTGCGATTTCTTCATGTTTATAATAACCGCTCCATGCCTACTTCTGGCAACCGGTAATCTGCTTTTTTTCTGTAATTTTGTTGTTTCAAAACATTACATAGATGAAATCATTCAGTGTGGGACTTTCTGGGACAGACGTCAAATTGCTACAGTTGTCACTCAGTGATTTGGCCTTAAGTTCCTAAAGCACCAGTGATATCTGGGATTGGCCAGATGGATTTAAATTGAGGAAGGAATTGTATAATGTTCACAACACAGAGACCTAAGGTCATGTCTTGGGTGAGCCATAGTTCTCATCACGTGAGGATGTGGGATGGCTAAAGAATGCCATTAATTTTTTGGTAGCAATGCAAGTAGTAAAAGTAGCCTTAGTCATTACGGGTCTCTCATTCAGGAAATCACTGGGTGTACACCAATCGGACTTTAGAAGAATCAGAAGGAAGTCCTGTGGACATACTGTAGGCCTTATTTTTCTATTCAAGACCCGAGAGGATGATTAGAACCACGGATAGTGCCTCACCTTTTTGTGCATGTTCCCCTATACCTTCACACCTATAATAAAACTTAACTTATAAACTGGGTCCAGAACGAGATCCACAATGATAATTGTAATAAAACAGAGCAGTTATAGCAATATGCTGTGATAAAATTGCCAACATGGCTACTCCTGTGCTTTGGGACTGCTATTAAGAAAAGCAAGGTTTCCTGGGGTCAGATGCCTTTCACCCATGGTGTGCCTGAAGTAAGAGTTTCGTGACTACAAACCCTGCATTCGGCAGCTGATCTGGTTATCCAGTGGGTGCAGGAACAAGTATACCCAGCAAATGGTGACTTTCTTGCATGTGATTCCTTCTGGTGGTCGGAATTGAGAGCCTCCAGCAATGAGCTCTGTGTCCACCGTTGCCTTCCTGATGTGATGCATGGCATTGGACACTCATGGCCCTGAAGAGGCTGAGTGAGGCTGGGACGTTCCCACCAGACTAGATGCCAGCCTCTTAACATGCAGCAGCCAGCCAGGATTCCTGAGTGACAATTCTGTCTCAGAAATCCCACAAAAGTAAAGAGACTCGATTTCCAGAGACTCGAGCAATGGTTCAGAGTACTTACTGCTCTTGCAGAGGGCCAGGGTTCAGTTCCTAGCACCTGCGTGGTAGCTCCCAGCCATCTGTAACTCCAGCTTCAGGGAATCTAGTGCCCCCTTTCCACCACCATGGGCACCAGACTTGTTGCACATAGTTACTTACAAGCAGGCAAAACACTTATATGCATAAAAATAAAATAATAATCTTAAAAAAAGAAAAAAAAACCTTTCAATTTCAGAAAACATCAGGCAGATCCACATTTGAGTGAAACATTTGGGCACTACTTTCTGGAAGTGCTGGAGGTGTGGACATTGAAGAAATGCACAGGGCGTCACAGTTTGGAAAAGAATAAAATATCATGTATAACCAAATGCAGTATGGAATTATGGATTTTGGACCACAAACACAAAAAAACTGAATGCTATCAGATGGAATCTCAATATTTAAGTTTTCTTACGCTTGTTTTAGATGTTACCCTAAGGCAACGGTTCTCAACCTTCCTTAGACTTGCAACCCTTGAACAAAGTTCCTCATGTTGTGACCCCCAACCATAAGATTATTTTGTTGCTACTTCATAACTTTAATTTTGCTACTGTTATGAATCGTAACTGCAGAAAATGTGATATTTGACCCCCAAACGAGTTATGACCAAAGGTTGAGAACCACTGCCCCAAGGGGACCTCTGTGTGGTGCGCATGGGATCTTTGAACTATTTTATAGAACTTTTCCTTTGGTTTTAGTTTGTGTGTGTGTGTGAGGAGTGTCTGTGAGGAGGTCAAAGGATAACGTCGGGAGTAGCCTGTCCTCCTCTCTCACCCCGTTTGAGGCAGGGTCTGGTTACTCTCCTGTCTACTCCACTCATCTCTCTATGGAAGCCGCGGGTTTATAACGGGCTCCCGTGGCTTTCTTTACTTTGCTTTATGTGGCCGATTTGAACTCACGTCCTCGCACGTACCCTCCTTCTAGCCCTTATAAAGCTTTTTTAGACTAAGCTTTTTAAAAACTGAAAGTTAGAGGAAGGATGTAAAATGTTTGGAGCACCTTTGTGACCCTGGAGGGGAACTACCAAGTTTCAAATAATCTTTTTCCTGAGGAGTGATTTATTCTTAATGAGGAGCCCTGGATCTTTCGTCTGGATTTTTATTTTTCTGTTTCTGTAGTGCGGGGAATTGGGTCTTCTAATTTGGTACCTTGTGTCTACAGTGCAAACACTATACCACTGAGCTGTGTTCTGTATTCCCACCTCTGTGTGTTCTGTTTGTTTGTTTTGTAATTTTGAAACAAGGTCTTACTGTCCAGGCTGGCCTTAAATTCACTGCTGTGGCCCAGGCAAATATTCAATTTATAGTCTTCCTGCCTCAACCTTTGGAATAGCAGGCCTGACTAGTTACAGTTACTGTTGTTGTTGTTTTAGGTTTGTTTGATTATGTTTCGTATGTGTTTTGTCTGCATGTCTGCATGTGTGCCGTGTGCATGGCCGATGCTCATGTATGCCAGAAGAGAGTGTTTGAGTGCTTGGAACTGGAGTCACAGTTTTTAGTCATCTGAGTACAGGGTGTGAGACACCATGCTGGGCTCAAGTATATATATATATATTTTAAATATTTTTTTGTTTGTTTTTACTTGATAGTTCTAGTAATTGCATTTGAGAGAAAAAGTGAAAAAGAAAATTTCAGGTCAAGTTTTGAAGTGATTAAAATCTTAACAAAAACCAAAAACTGTTATAAACATCGAGCTATGACCTAAATCTATTTAACATGTGATTATTTTGGTATAATTATTTGGATTCTGCCAAGCAAAACATTTTGCAGTGTTTCCCCTCCCCTCCATGCTACATTACATAGGTTTGCAAACTTCATTTGTAGGTAGTCTCACTGTGTAGCTCGTACTGGCCTTGAACTTGTAATCCTCAGCTCAGCCTCCATCCACAATGCTGCAATTACTGGCCTGTATTACTGCAGTAGTTTTACCCTTGTGAGTAGTGTTGGGAATTGAACACAGGGCTTCTCCCTTATTTAATTTAATTTTATTTATTCTTTATAGTCTACATAGCAGAGATAGGCCTCAAATTGATCATCTACCTCTCAAGCTCTGGGATTCCAGGCATACCCCATGCCCAGATACCATTTTTTTTTTTTTAAAAAAAAAAACACATTCAAATTTATTAGGAAATGAATGTAAAAAGTATTCGAGTGGTAGTCTTGATTACATTTTTTAGATACTGTATTTGAAACCACTTGTTGTATTTAAACATTTCCAAACAAGTAGAAGCGAGTATTGAAACTGAAGTACAGTATGGTAAATACCAAGAGTTGAGGGAAGGGAGACTGGCGGCCCTGATGTTCCAGTTACTGGTATCTGATCCCCCACAGTGCTTTGCATGGATCTGAAAGAAACCGATGCTCTAGCTTTGGAAACATCTCATGCATGCTTATTTCTTGGACTTGGGATACCACAGACTTCGTTTAGATGTAGCCAGTGTACTCTGAGAACCCCAAATTCCTTATTCCTGAATGGGAACCTCCAACCCTAATCTTCCTCGGAGACTTTGATTTGGGGGTGGGTGGGAATTCCTGTCTCGATTCCATTTTCTCTGGTGTGGTTTCAATCTATAGCACAGTTTATTCTTAACTGGCAGGCGTCGGAGTCAAGCCGTTTCACTTTAAAAGCCCTCGCTCTTAACTGTGAACTGGCACGGCTGCTTTCCCTTGTAATTATAAGTTTATATCTTTAATTTGGTTCGTGGGATTGTTGCAGTATATTTCTTTCTGTCATAGGGCGTTTTGATACTGGACTTGTCAACATCCTGGTTTATGGCTCCAGCCAGTCACTTGGCCTTGGTTGGGGCTCAGGCTTTGGCACTGCAGGAACTCATAGTCTCCTAACACAGTTTGGCCCTGACCTTGGCTGGCCACATGCATGCTTTGCCATCTAAGCCCGTCGGAATAAGTGTAAGCTTGATAGTCTTTATTTTCATTTAATGAACATTTTACTTTCATGCTTTATAAAAGCAGATGATAATCTGAGTACCTTGTTAGCTTTGTCTCACCTTGCTAGCTGTGTTTTTGTCAAAGGCTTTTAGTCTTAAATACTGCATGCATGCATGTATGTGTGTGGCATGTTGTACGTGAGTAAGAAGAGGGTGTTGTCTCCCCTGAAGCTGGAATTACAGGCATCGTGAGAGTCTGACATGGGTGCTGGGAACTGAATTCCACTAAGCGTTCTTTCTAGCCCTTTGTTAAAGATGAGGAAAAAATTACAGTGGACAGAAATAATGATGCCACAAACTCCATATTGTTGTCTCCGGAGTGGAGCGCGTCAAGCGTGTTTGCCCTTATTTCTGTTTCCCAGCATTTGGCACTTACCACTCTGGCCATGCTTTTTCATAAATGACCTCTTACTATCATTTTATCTCATAGTTTATCCTCCTGAGTGGTTTATATTAAGTTGGTTAGGTAGGCTTGAGCATAGCCTTGATTACATTAGAATTACATTAGTCTACAAATTACACAACACTGAACACACAGCGGCTGGTGGCCTGCTAAGAAATGTAAAGCTCAGTAGTGCTAGGTTGGGCCTAGGGTGTCGCTAAGGATCACAGGATGACTTAGTCCTCAAAGGCACGGGTTCAAGGTTGCACTACCAACTGGGAAAGGGAAGGGGTGAGGATCCTTTTGGCAAAGGTTCTGTTCCGTCATCCTCCATATTCTCATGGTTACCCCGCCCCCATCCATGGCCTCTCCTACTACTGCGGCGGACCCCTAGCCCTGTTTTTATTTTGCAAGGGTTTGTGTAAGTTTTGGTTGCTGGCCAGAGCTTTGCCTGATGCTCTTGTCTTGCAAAGGTTGTTAGATATTTGAGTGTTTTAGAGCCTCTCAATACAGAGCGGCGGGGAAGAAAGAGATTGAGATTAATGGCTACTGTGAGCAGATAGTATTTGTCTAATTTACTTTGCATAAGAAATAGATGATTGTAGGACATTTATGTAGTGATTCTCTGGAGACTGCTCTGAAAGTCTTATTGGATTAAAGAGCTGCATTAATGTAGCTCAGTAACAGAATCGTGTGGATGTATTCAACTACTTGATTCTCATAGGTATACGCTTGCTTTCAGAATTTCAGCCTCTTGTTTAAAGATAGGGATACATACACTAGTAGATGAGCAATATCTCTAAATATTTACTTATAGAACATGGCCTGTAACTATAATTTCTGTGATAATTGGGTTTTAAACATGTCATATATTGTTTTAAAAAAATACAAAGTACAGATTTAGGGCTGGAGTAATGACTCAGTCAGTAAAATGTATACACATGAGGATCTGAGTTAGGATCCCCAGCACACACATTTAAAAAAAAAAGCCAGGTTTGGTAACATGCATTTGTAACCCCAGTACTGGGGAGGCAGAGACAGGCAGGTCCCTGAAACTCATTGGCCAGCCATTTTAATTGAGTTGATGACTCAAAAAATAAGGTGGAGAATGGTCAAGGGGTGTGCCTCAAGTCAGACTTCGGTCTCCACAGACATGAGCACATACCCACGTGAACATGTACATGCACTATACATGAACACTCAGCGTGTAAGCTGTAAGCTTGTTTGTTACAGCTGCCCAGACCTGAAATAATCACACAGAAACTATATTAATTACAACACTGCTTGGCCAATTACTTAAGCATATTGCTAGCTAGCTCTTATATTTTAAATTAACCCATTTTCATTATTTTATATTTTACTACAAGGCTCGTGGCTTACCAGTAAGGATCCAGGGAGAGCTGGACTCCGCCTTCTTTTCTCCTCTATCTCTGCTTGGAATTCCTGCCTTACTCTATGTTTCTAGCATATCCTAGGCCCCACCAAAACGCAGTCTTTGTAAAGAGGATAAATGGCCTCTACTCTTCCCTAGCATGTCTTGGCTTTAGCAGATTAATTTGAAGCTCACCAATTAGCTTTACTAGACTAGCGCTTATTGGGCCGGGATTAGCATTCATCCCTAAGGCTCAGTGCTGAGTACCTCTTAGGCGCAACTGGAGCTAATACATGCTTAAGGACTCAATGTTGCTTTCCTTGAGAGTTGATGGATGCAAAGAAGATACTATTATAGACTTATTCATTAATAGCAACTTAAAAAAGAGCCAAGAAGGAATAATAATTTTTGGTTCCATTTCTATAGAAGTACTCTCCCATAGAAACAAATAGTAGCAGGGACTGAGGAGATGGCTTAATCGTACAGTGTAAAACACAGACAAACATTACCTAGAATACATTTATTAAGGTTCATTTTTAAATACATTTTTAAAAATAATACAAACCAGTAAATAACCTAAAACTTCTTTGGGACATAATCAGTATATTCCTGATAACCCTCCCATTCATAATACATGTAAATCAATCTACAATTTAAAGGGTCTTCAGTAGAAAATGAACCAAAGCAAGCATGAGAGCCTGGGTTCAGGTCTCCATCACCCCTGCACACAGATGGGTATTGCTGGGATCCCACAGCTGATTAGGTAGAGGCAGGGCTATTGGGCAGCTAGTCTAGCCCAGGTGGCAAGCTTCAGGTTCAATGAGAGACTGTTAGGAAATAAGGTTAAAAGAGTGAAATTAGTACTAAGTATTACACTAAGTTGTTTCTCACTAAAATTGGTAAAAAAATAAATAAAAATGACCTAGAATACATTTTATTAAGATTCACATCTTTACAAATAAGTATAATATGTATTTTATATATTATATAATATGTATTATGTATTTATATATGAAAATACCAGTATGTATCAAGACTTTTGGAGCATGGCATTATGTTTCTGATTAACCCCCCATTAATTTAAAAAGCCCTCAATATCGAAATGAACCTTGCAAGGCTTCATTCTCTAAAAACCAACCAGAAAGCTGAATCTAGAAACAAAAACTAAATTTTCTAATTTAGTTATGTCATTAATTTAAAATATTCTTTGTAGCAATCAAAATATAAACATAGTTTTGCAATTCTGAAAGATAAAGCAGAAGGGTCCCAGGAGGCCAGAACTCCCTCTTCATTACATGCTGGTGGAACTTCCCTGTGCAGGACAGTTTCAAAATATTGCACCAAGGAATGAACTTCCAAGGAGGTAGCTCCTTAACACGTAACATCCTTTTGTCCACAGTTATGTATTTGCGCGTCCACATGTTCATGTATGTGCGTACGTTTCTGTAGGCGCAAGTACGTGCGGAGGCCAAAGGTTGGCGTTGGCTCTCTTCCTCTGGCGTGCTTCCACAGTTTACTGTTACTAGAACAGAGACATTCATCACTAAAAACAGATCTGAAATCCCAAATCTAGTTTGGAGTCCCGAGGAAAGGAAATAAATACCAAAGGTAGATTAAGGGAATTTCTCCATGTCTTTGGAACAAAGCCATCAAGTGTTGGAGAATGAATTAATCCCTTTGATGGAGGTGGGCAAACCCCGAAGCGCTGTCTGTGTGCAATGTGGTTAGGACACTTCAGCTCTTTCTCCAGTCTGTGGCTGCTCTCCCGCTGCAGAGACTGAACTGAGCGGTGGACGAGCCAGGCTTGCCTCTGATGTCCCAGGGAACTGTGGCTTGGGGGTTACTCCTGAGCAGTGTTTCCAGTCCTGCAACCAACGTGGAAAATTCCTTCATGTAATTGATGGGGTGAGGAGTGGGCATGCTCCAGTTGAGGGTGGCTGGCTGGTGACTGGACTATCAGAACAAAGCCTTTCTTTGTCTTCATTTCTGAGTGTGGTCTCCATAGTGTAAATTTGTTCTCGATGCATTCTGCTTATTTCCATCCCTTAGTTATCTCAGGGCGGCTTAACATGATAGAAGAGTTTTTGTTTGTTTTTCATTTCACTGAAAACAAATTTGTTACCTTAGAAATAAACACTTGTTGACTGGTTAAAGTGATACATGCAATAGTAGGAAATAAAATTCTGTGCCTACATTAGCTTTGTTTTCTTAAATGCCTTAAAAAAGAAATAAGTAATTTTAGTCCTTCAGGTTACCAATAATAACAGTAAAGGCTTATGAAACATTTAAGTTGAGTATGCAGAAGTTACCTGTTTAAAGGAAGGGAATTCTTGTGTGTGTGTGTGTGTGTGTGTGTGTGTGTGTTTTTCGAGACAGGGTTTTTCTGTAGCTTTGGAGCCTGTCCCAGAACTTGCTCTGTAGACCAGGCTGGCCTCGAACTCACAGAGATCCGCCTGTCTCTGCCTCCCAAGTGCTGGGATGTAAGGCATGAGCCACCCCCGCCCTGCAAGGGAGGGAATTCTTAGCAAGATCAATGTTGCCTTGCTGACAATGTCATTTCCCACATACACTAATTTTAATCAAAACACAGATTTGGGAGGGAGAGGAACCAATAGTGGCTCAGGTTCCGCCTCAAAATGAATGATTGTGTGTTGTTCTCTATTTTGTGATTTTGAGTGAGCTGTGAGGAAGGGATGGGCACTTGGGCATCTTTGTGCTTATTACAAGTGAGATAGTCATGTTGTAAGAGACTGGTTGGGGCCGGTGAGGCAGGAGTGAGTGAGGAAGACACGGGGTGGAGGATAGGAGGATAGGTGTGGATTGCTACAGTCTTGTTTTGGCTGTTGTTCTGTTGTCTTGCTACTTTGGCTGATGCGGTGCTCAGGTATGTAACCCATCTTCTAAGACTAGAAGCTTGAAATCTGAGCTGAGGAGCTCTCTCTTGGACAGGATAGAAGGCCATGACAGAATCTCACTGTTGTTTAGACACAGCAGAGGTGAAGCTCTTTTGTCTTCCTCAGTTACTTTTCTTCTTCCCAGATATGGCCAAGGAAGGACCAAAGCTTTCATAGCTCTAATGAGTATCTCTTGGTCCATATTGTAGATATACTGCGGGGAAGGGGGAATTGATTTCCAAACTAGCATTATATTGCCTTTGTTATTATTGTTATTTTGATTTTTTTTTCATACATAGTCTAAATAGCCCATACTGGCTGGAACTCTTCATCCTCCTGCCTCGGTTTTCTGAATGCTGGGAGTACAGGTGTGTACTAAAACTCAGATTCATCAATCTCTTTATGAACAAAACTATAAAAGCTTCTTAATGATATCAGGTGTCAATCTATTTGTCTGCCCATCTCTGTCCATCTGTCATCTCTGTATCTGTGTATTGTATCTTTTGTGTCTATTTATCTACCTGTCTATCTAATCGACAGTCAATGTGGTTATTCTGGCTCATATACTTTTATTCATAGAAAGAAAACATTTTTTGTCTAGGTTATTTGCTACTTTCTAGTCTTTCTTGAACTTACCTAGGTTTTCAAGAAATTTAAGAATAAGCGAATGGTTTAATACAGTTTCACGAATTAGGCTTTCCTTAATAAATAAATAAATATACAACAACGAGTTGGAAATTCTTAGGAGAGATGAGGAGGTCTCGGCCATGTCACCTCTAATCTTGCCACTCACTTTCCTGCTCCTCTACTCCACTGCCACCATAGTACTTTGCTTAGTTTTGTGGTACCTGGGTTTGAACTCGGGATCTCATATGCTAGGCATATCCTCCACCTCTGCAAGCCAGTCAGTCAGGCCTTAAACTTGGACTCTCCTGTCCCAGATAGCTGGGATTACAGGTCTCTGCCATGCAGTTCTTGTAGTTTTCATAATAGAGGGGATATTTTAAATGATTTTGATTTCACCCTTCTATTGTCTGCTTCAGAAGGTTATCAGAATTTCTCCAGGTTTTCTTTTTAACTTAATGGATAAACAGCTATCCCTCTGCAATGGTAGTAACACTGCTGATTAAAGATAGGAACCTACATGTATTCTTCTCCTTCCCCGCTAACTATGCTTTCAGGTAAGACAACAGTTGGTGTTTTGCTTTTCCGAGTTGATTAGATAGATGACTGTAGTTGCACCAACAGAAATGCTTTTTTCAGATCAGCGGGGATGCTGTGTTAGAGACAGAAATTCCAAAGCTGTGTTTCTCATTGTCAGATGAGCCCCATTCATGTGGCTGGGAATTACTAAGAGTCACACTTGTGGCCGAGAACAGTGGTCCTGCATTGCCTTCTGGGCACGCTGCTGCTGGGCTGGCTTTGATTTCTGAAGGGATGACTGGAGTTGGTGAGAGATGGTGTTAGCTTACTGTCCATTCGCCACGCTAATGCCTGCTCTCCTGGGTCTCTAGTGCCAGCTAACCTCAGCACCTTTTAAACTGCTACTATCCTTAGTGCAGCCCTCTCTCCTCACTCTGTGTTCCTTTTTTATCTTACTTATTTCTAGACAGCATCTCACTATGTAGCTTTAGTTGTTCTGGAACTTGCTATGCAGACCAGGCTGGCCTCGGATTCACAGAGATCCTCCTGCCTCTGACACTGCAGCGCTGGGATTAAAGGCTTGTGCCACCACTGCCCAGCTGATTTGCTCCTTAAAGGGTTGGCATACCATCTGCAGGAAGCATTCTGGTCGTTTGGCTTCGGGGTTCGTTGCTAGATGTTTCTGTCCCACCCGGTCCTGCAGCCATTTAGTCCCAAATGAACACAGAGGTTATTAATTATAAACTGATTGGCCTAGTAGCTCTGGCTTCTTACTAATTTTTATAACTTATATTAGCCCATAATTCCTGTCTGTGTTAACCACGTGGCTTGTTGGTACCTTTTTTGACGAGGCAATCACATCTTGCTTGCTCTGTGTCTGGCTTTGTCAGTGTCTGGGTGATGACTGCAGACTGAAACTTTCTGCCTCTACTTCCTTCCTGGTTGTCCCGCCTATACTTCCTGCCTGGCTACTGGCCAATCAGCATTTACTTAAAATATAAGTGACAGGGTACAGACCATTGCCCCACAGCAGGGGTTGAATTTCATTTATGAGATTCCCCTATTCTATTGTTTTGTGTTTGTGTTCGTGTGTGTGTGTGTGCGCGCGCCGGTGAACTCACCCATGTGCATGTAGAGGCTAAAAGGTCTGTGTTGTGTATTTCCCTATTAATTTTTAGTCTCTACTGTGTTTTTTGAGAGAGTGCCTCTTTCTGAAGGCACTCTCTGTTTTGGGTCATCTGCCTTATGGGGTTCCAGACTGGGCCACCATGCCCAGCTCTTTTAATGTGGGGCCTTAACTCATGTCTTTATGTTACCAGTTGGGGTTTCAGCTGGTGATTTCCAGGTTTTTTGGGGTGTCTGCTGAAGAATTAAATAGGCACACACAGAGTGTAAACTTGCCAGGAAACTTTATTCAGTTCAGAATATATTGCCACAATGACAGCAGCCACGTGAATGAAAGTACTCAAGGATCTTGATTTTTATTTGGCGGGGGTTTCCTTTTACAGTGCTCAAGAGGACAGGGGACATGGTCCTGAAGGGGTGTAGCGTGGTGGTTCTCCGTTTGTCACCGGCAGGCTTAAATTACATAAGCCATTGTTTCCTACTTCCCGTGGTGCATCTGATTTTAATCATATACATTCCTAACTATGCATAGGCAGAAGATGGTAAATAGTGGGTTTCTCTAAATGTTCACTCAGTGGACAAAGCTTCTCTTTCTCTGCACTGAAAACTAGTCTAGGCTGGATCAGGCCCCCTGCTTTTTACAAATCAACGCCCACGAAAGGCGAATTTTTGATGGCTTCAAGAGGAGGAGAAACACTGTTGCTTGGAGTAGGGTTTACACACACCATAGCCTGGGCACAGATAGGTATCCTAGGCTGCCAACAGTGTGCTGTTCGCTGTTTGTCCGTTTCACTCACGTTTTCCCGGCAAGCATCTTACCTATTCCTGGACCATCTCCCCATTCTGCTTATGGGATTTTTATGTTTTAGTTTGCATTTATCTCCTGGTTAGTGATTCATAATTATTAGATGTACACATTTAAAATTTTTCTTTTTAATTTACTGGCCTCCCACATCTTCCACTAAAAGTTAGTATGTGACCCTCAGAAGTCTTTCCCTGGTCCCCTAGTCCCTCTAACTGTCCTATTTCCAACCCACTCCTGGCTCTGTCCCTCTCATTCCTGGAACTTGAGAGTCCAGCTCCAGGGTGCTGGCCATCTGGGCTTCCTCAAGTGACTGTATTTGTGTGTGCCATGGAAATAGTCCCTGCCCTTGGGGACAGTCTTCTGCATCTCCGTCTTAGTTACTACACCAGGTAGAATCCACCCTTGGGTAGCATTTCTTCACAATATAATGGCCTTCCTGGCCTCTGTGAGCTTGAACGGATGTTCTTAACTCATTTCGGGAGTCTCTTATCAGTTTCTCATAGCAGGACCTCCTTGCTGTGAAGAAAATGTTGACCTTCTCTTTGTAGCGTATTTGAACTGGGTATAGTCTCCCTGGCTGCTCCTTTAAGCAGCAAAATTTCTTGAGGGGAAGACCACGTTATTAATTTTGTGTTTTCATGACTTGCTATAACGCTATAGCAGTATGTAAACACTTAAGTGCATGTAGTGTGCGTTAGAGGTTGGTGTGAGCGATACTGATAGTGTTCAGAGTCGTTTTCTGCAATGCAAAGAATTTAACTCTTAGGAGATCCAGCCAGGGCTTGGTGCAGGCTGTGTGAGCGGCTCTGTCACTGGGTTATATCTGGAGCCCGTGACTGATGACATGGACCTAGTGTTCGTGGTTCTGATTATCTTAAAAGTGAGTCAAAACTGATTTGTAGAATTGCCTTGTTAGTGATAGTGGTTCAGATTTTACCTAGTTATCATGGCTCTTGTAAGTCACAACTCTGGTGATACTCCTACTAGAGCTTGTCCTATGGGTTATATTTAGGTATGCTGTCATTGGCTTTTATTTGATTCTGACACATTATAACCTCGCCTCGGACACAGCACTTAAGTTGGGAGATATTAGGTTGTATAATTCACTTTCCTCTAAGATCTTGGGAGAAAATCGAATTGAGATTAATGACGCCTTGATTTCCTTTTGTCCCAATTTTGTAGTTCATTTCATCTCTAATTCTACCCAGGAAGAGCTGCCTGAAGGAGAGACTGGTGGCCTATCCCAGACTCTGTTTGATCATGACAGAGTTCACTTAGTTTTCTCAAAGGCAAAAGGAGTTGTATCAACTTCTCAGGTGGTCATGAAGTAGATTGAGCATTTGTATGCGAAAGTGTTTTGCAAGGGGAAGAGTCTACGCGAGTGTAGTCAGGTCTCCCCATCGTTGACATGAGAGCCTTAGTGCAGGTGGGGATTGCGGGAGACGCTTAGAGCAGTGTGCCGAGTGTTTTGGCGATGCTGGTAGCTTTAGGCAAGTGCAAAGCAGTAAAACTGTTTTAAAATGATTTATTTGGGCAGTTGGGTTAATACTTACCAGGATTAGTTTTAGCATAGGTTTCCTGTGGAGTATTGTTAAGAGCTTTAGTGTTTTCAGGCTTCAAAGAACCATGGTATTTAAACATCTACACTAGTGTATTTCAAGTAGGTTGGGTCATTTTGTCATGAAGCTGACTCTAAAGTTTCCCACCTTCGTGAGTGGCTGGATCTCTTCATACTTGTAGCATGCATTTGTGTTTGATTTTAAGTGTGTTCTTTGGAAGACATATTTCTAGGATAAAATATTTGTAATTGTGTGGTTTGAAAGGGTATCGTTTTCATCTGATTGTTGAGATCTCTCAGGTTTCTGTATTCAGATTTGAATGTTGTTCTTAGCCGTGGAGCTAGAAAGGATCAGCAAAGCTGGGTGTGGCAGCTCACGCCTTTGATCCCAGTGGCAGGTTGACCTCTGGGACTTAGAGGCCAGCCTGGCTACGTAGTGAGTTCAAGGATAGACAGCACTACAGAGATGCTGTTTCGAAAAAAGAAAAAAGGATGTCAGCAATCCGATATGGGATAGGCTTCTTTGTGAGCATGTCTGTGCGCTGTGCGTGTCTGTGCGCTGTGCGTGCCTGTGTGCTGTGTCTGTGTGCTGTGTCTGTGTGCTGTGTCTGTGTGCTGTGCTGTGTCTGTGTGCTGTGCCTGTGTGCTGTGCGTGTCTGTGTGCTGTGTCTGTGTGCTGTGCGTGTCTGTGTGCTGTGTCTGAGTGCTGTGCGTGTCTGTGTGCTGTGCGTGTCTGTGTGCTGTGTCTGTGTGCTGTGCGTGTCTGTGTGCCGTGCGTGTCTGTGGGCTGTGCCTGTGTGCCGTGCGTGTCTGTGTGCCGTGCGTGTCTGTGTGCCATGCGTGTCTGTGTGCTGTGCCTGTGTGCTGTGTGTGCCTGTGTGCCGTGCGTGTCTGTGTGCCGTGCGTGTCTGTGTGCCGTGTCTTTGTGCTGTGTGTGCCTGTGTGCTGTGCGTGTCTGTGTGCTGTGCGTGCCTGTGTGCTGTGTCTGTGTGCTGTGCATGTCTGTGTGCTGTGCGTGTCTGTGTGCTGTGTCTGTGTGCCGTGCGTGTCTGTGTGCTGTGCGTGTCTGTGTGCTGTGTCTGTGTGCTGTGCGTGTCTGTGTGCTGTGCGTGTCTGTGTGCTGTGTCTGTGTGCTGTGCCTATGCACTGGCTGGAACTCGGGGCCTCTAGTGCTCCAGACAGATGCTTAACACTCAGTCACAGCCTCACAAACCTGAGGAATCTGGCAAGGACCTGGAATTGTTCTCCTACTGTCTGTTCGCCAGCAGTGCGTGGATCTGTACCTTGGGTGTCAGGTGGTTTTATTTATTTATTTATTTATTTATTTATTTTTGGTTTTTCAAGACAGGGTTTCTCTGTGGCTTTGGAGCCTGTCCTGGAACTCCCTTTGTAGACCGGGCTGGCCTTGAACTCACAGAGATCCGCCTGCCTCTGCCTCCCGAGTGCTGGGATTAAAGGCGTGCGCCACCACCGGTGGTTTTAAAGCTACCTTTAAGATATAGTTCTTTTGAGACTGTCTGCTGGCTTTGTCGGGTTGATGCTCCTGTAACAGTGTGTACTGCTTTGATTTGTCCGATTTTTCGTCTGTGTTTGGTAGCACATAATTCAGGAAGAGCAGTCAAGGAACAATGGAGAAAAGTGATTGACATTAAGCTTTTGTTCTGTGCCAGGAAATCGGTTGCATGTTTCTTTACAATTGAATGGTTACTTTTGTAGCATTAATTACACCATTAGGGGTTTTGGCTTGTTGAAGAGAAATCTGAAGTCCAGTTGAGTTGTTCAGGCTTTGGTTCCTCGGGCTGGATTGTTGGCCACTTTTTTGGTTGTTCTCTGTGTGTGGTAGACAACCAGTTTTTCCTGCAGGTCAGCTAGCCAGGAGTCTGGGATTATGGGGAACACCGAACTGGCAGGCTTCTTATTTCCATTCCCTGTGAGGTGTCAGTGTGGACTTCCCTAACGCTCTCGGTGTAGGGTTTTAGCTGGGGTTCTCGGCTTTCAATGCCAGACTAAAAATGCCTCAGGGAAGCCTCTCTCACCCAGGAGCCAGCTGCTTTCAGGGTTGTTGTCACAGCAGGAAACTGGTTGGCCTGGGAGAGTGAAACATTCCTGGCATTCCTGACCTTTGCCCAGAGGACAGTAACTTCACCTGTGAGCGAGTCTGTTGTCTGACAGGCTCTTCTTTCAGAGAGTGGGATTAGAATATGACCAGGATTGGGAAACATTTATTGGGTATCCTGAGTTGCTCTAGAAGATTGCACCTCACAGAGGAACACTGTTCAGATCCTCTCAAGTTATGTGACTTGAGTGATACTGTGGTTCCCTCCCCTCCCCTCCCCTCCTCTCCCCTCCCCTCCCCTCCCCTCTTCTCCCCTTTCCTCGTTTTTACACAAAGCCTTGCTCTGTAACTCCCTGTGTTACCCTTGCACTTACCCTCTTGCTTCCACATTCTGAGCACTGGGATTACAGGTGTGTGCATCCCCACGTGACTCCAACATCCCTTTGATTGTTCCTCACAGTCTCAAGAACAAAAGGAAAGACAGATTTAACTTGGCATGATTTGGAATGTGAGATTTTAAGGAGTTCCAGACGCTTCTGGAATACTAAAATAATCCATTCTGATGTTTGATTGTAATGGGTGTGTATGTTTAAATATGTTGTCGAGCCTTAGGCTCGCAGAATATTTGTGCCTGTCTGCGCTAAAAGGTCTTGATTTGTTTCTCTGGCTCTTCTGGTGTCAGTCAGCACTTTCACTACGTTGAGAGAGACTGTCACAGCACCTCCGGGTGGAGATCTTTCAAAGGTGTAGTGAGTTCTTGCCTTTTCTGTGTGATATTTCTTATTTGTCCTACCCCCTCCACTTAAATTATAGCTTCTCTTTTCAAACGGTTCTTTGTTCTCCGTTTTCCACACTCCTTATTTTCTTCTATTTTTGTGGGATGCTGGGTCAGAAAGGAAGGATAAGTACACAGTCTGCTACGCGGGTGCCTGTTTTCCTCTGGTAATTGACAGTTAGCTCGCATTCTGAGTGCACATGGTCATGATTGCTGTCCCTGGAATGTTTTCAGGGCTTGAGAAGTGCTAATCACTTGTACCTCCACTATATATTTTTAAAATTAATATTTTAAGTAAGTTGTTTTTTGTGTTTGTTTGTTTTGTTTGGTTATTATTATTATTATTTTTGGTGTGGTTCACACGTAAAAAATATAAAGGGTGTATGATAGAAGGTTTACTCTGTCTCCTGGAGGCACCTGCTAGGTTTCCACTCCCCTTGTGTTGATGGCACGTTCAATGCTTGTTATTCTTCTGGAGATGTCCTTACCAGCCAGATTACGTCTACATAGCACTCCCAATATACCTTGCCCATGTAACAGAACACGTAGTCTGAGCTTCAGAGACAGTACGTTCTAGATTTTTCATGTTGCTGCGATCAGAACCCTCATGCACATACTGCTTCTGCAGGCCACAGGGCCGTTCTAGTTTTCCGTGTTTACAATACTACCATTGAATTGGGGCCGTTTCCTTTTTTTCTTTTTAAATATAACATTTCAGCTAAATTGGTTGCAGTTTGTGGAAAATTCTGATGTAGTTTACATGTGTTAAGATTCATTGGTGTGTGTGTGTGTGTGTGTGTGTGTGTGTGTGTCCTGAGGTTGAACCCAGTACCTCATATGTGCTGGGGAAACATTTTGCATCAGAGCCATATCCCCAAACTCTTCCACGTTTAATGTTTGGTCTTTGGAGAGGGTTTGAGGTGGGCCAGACTAGCCTTGACTCACTATGTCGCTGGTAGTGGTTTTGAATTTCTGACTCTCCTTCCAACCCACCAAAGCGATAGGATTATACAAGCATGTACATTGGGATTGAACCTAGGGCTCCGTACTTTCTAGGCAAGCACTGTAAAGCGAGCTACGTTCGTGGTCATTTGTGTTGTGTTCTAGCAGCTCAGCAGCCATATAAAGATACCTGTCAGAGCTGAAGACATTCACATTGTCCTGAAAAATCTCCAGTGTAGGTATTTTTTTTTTTTAAACTTAATCTTGCCAAGCCCTGCCTGATAACCATTGATCTGATTTCTGTCCCTATAGTTCTGCCTTTTAAAAAGTGCTGTAGATACCAGGCTGGGGAGATGGATAAGTCAGTAAAGTGTCTGCTGCACATGCATGAGGACCTGAGCAGCCTGGTGCCGTGTGTGGCCCTAGCCCAGCCATGGGGACGTGTGTACAGAAGGCTCATGGAGCTCCTTGGCCAGCCAGTGAGCTCCAGGTGCAGCAGGATCCCCTGCCTTGGAACAGGAAGCCCGAGAGCATCCAGTGACTGCTGGTAGTCGATTTTCAGTATATTTGCAGAAACACAACCATTCACCAGAGGCTAGTTTAAGAACACATTTCATCGCTGTGAAAGGAAACCAGCCACCAGTAAATAGTTCTGTCTGCAAATTTTTTCCTATTTTTGGACATTCCTGTAAATGGAATGATTTACCACAATGTTTTATGAAATAACCAGCATTTGCTCATGATGTATTGACTGTGGAGAACATAGCAGCAGCAGCTCAGTCCCTTTAAAGGCCCAATGATATTCTAGTATATGAATATACTGTATTTTGTTTATCTACACACCAGTTGATGGACATTTGGGTTGTTGCTGCCTTTTGGTTTATAGGAATAATGCTGCTATAAACATTTGTGTCTGAATTTGCGTTTTCTTAATGATTAGTGATTAGTCTGGCCGGGAGAGTATAGAGGCCAGTGGTAGAAGGTGTGCTTAGCATATATGAGACCCTAGTTTTGAACCTCTGCACCAGAAAAATGGGGAGTTTAGCGACTGATGGCAAGAACCTCCTGTGGACTTATTATGTATCCATATTTCATTGGTAAATGTCATTTCAAATGTTTTGGTCTCTTAATTTCTTATTTTTGAAGTACGTTTTGGGTTGCGGAGAAGAGTTGCCAAGGTGATGCAGATGCCCGTTGCATGGTTTTTCTGCTGTTACTACTGTAGAGCGTAGTTATCAAGAAAGAGATGAATATTGGGCTGGTAAATTCTGCTCTTCTGAGTTGTAGACTTTATTTGGCATTTAACAGTTCTTCTGGTGAACATTTGGGAGCTGGTCACTGTCCTTTGGGGATGTGGCTGCTGCTAGGTTGCTTGTGCCCCAGAGGATAGTCCCACACCCCATGTGAATGTGGGAAGCACTAATTGGACTCAAGGGGCTGTAGTCACCACAAGAAAGAAGACAAGGGGCCGGGAGGGTGGCAGTGTAGGGGATACTGGGGGAGTCGGAGGTGTTTTTGATCAAAATACATCATATATGTATATGTGAATTTTCAACAAATAGATAAAATACTACCTTAAAAATTTTGGGAGCTGGGTATGCCTATAATCTTTGCACAGAGGCAGGGGATTGATAGTTTCAACCAAGCCAACCTGAAATACATGGTGATATTCCATGTAAAAAATCAGAACAAAAATTTTGGGTGGTTTTTTTTGATTTTGAATTTTTTTTCCTATTCTTGATGCAAGTATGTTATTAGATGAAAGAATTTATTTTTATTTTATATGCATATGTGCATGTATATATACGTGTCTTTGTGTTTGCCACATGTGTGCGCATGCCCGAGAAGGCCATCCTATCTCCATCTCCCTAGCGCTGGGAACACCTTTGTGTGAGTTCTAGTTCTCTTTTTAGGTAGAGTCAATTTCCTGTAACCCAGGGTGGCTTTGAGTCCTGGGATTAAAGGTGTGGCCACCACTCCCTGACCTCTAGTGGCTTAGCTCTGCACTCTGATTTTCAGGCACACTTTATTTATTAAAACACAAATAAAATATCACTGTATGTGTATGGGTACAACACATGCATGCATGGTGCTCCTGGAGGCCAGAAGACAGTATCAGCCTTCAGAACTGGAGTTTCAGATGCACTGCCACGTCGGGGCTGGGAATAGAATCCGGGTCCTCTGAAAGAACAGCCATTGCCCCTCACTGTGGAGCCTTGTATCTCGCCCCAATAAAGGCTCCTTTTCAACTTGGAAAAGTTATGGAAAACTTTTCATTTGTATGGATTATAATGTTTTGAGTCAAAGCAAAAGAAATCTATACTTTCCGTGTTGACTTCTGTTACTTAATATTAAAGGTGCCCAGTTTTCTTCATGGTGCAGTAAATGAATTATGTTCTGAAAATTGTAAAAGGAAACCCTTTCACTCACCTTGTTTTTTTGTCAGTGTATTCCTAAGAAAACATTTTCTCGTGTAAATGTTATTTGATGTGATTTGTTGACAACATAGGAGGTCCATGGAAACCACGAGGCTGGGATGCACACCGAAGGCACCTAAGGCTTGGGAGTGCAGCTCAGTAGTACAGTATGTGTGTACCATGCATGAGGACATGCCCCCAGCACACATACATAAACTCTGTAAGAAGGCATCTTGTCTGGAATATTGGTATGTTTTTAATTCTTTTCTTTTACTGTGAATGTCACTACAGAAATGTTTGTACCTTGGCAGATGATAGTAAATACTTGCTACTCCTATGAGTTATTGTAATAGAAATCAATTAAAATGGTCACAGGGGTTCTCTGTGTACCATGTTGTGTTGTGGCTGCTGAGGATCCAGATGTGAATAGCAGGGGCCCTCATATAGTGAGTGCCTGGAAGCTAGTGAGGAAACCACACCTGCGTGAGCTGTGGAGCCTGACTGATGGATGCCAAGTACCGTGGAGATAGTTCCTGGGAGCTAAAGTGATCTTTGGCTGAGGGCTGACTGCAGAGGGAGCCAGTCTTATGGACAGAGGACACAGAGTCTGGTGTGGAGATGTCTAGGTGGCCTCTTGCGTGGTGAAAAATGAATGCATTGGGACTGGGCAGTGAGTGCAGATGGGAGGCTTTGACATCGGTGTTAGCAGGTGACCTGACTACGAAGGAACTTTACAGGCTTTGCTGGGGGAGCTATTGGCAGAATTTGGATCTTGGTGAATTGCTGAATGAGAAGATACAGCAGGAGAGGGTAGCCCTAGGGACAATTAGTTAAGTGCTTGGTGTGGTTGCCCTGGTGACTGCAGGTAGGAGTAGGAGGGTCACTTGTGGGACATATAATGGAGACAGTGCAGAAAAGGATGCTAGATTTGGGTGTGAGGGAAGATGACTTAAAGACGTTAGACTTGCTGGACAGACAGGCATGCCAAGTAGTAGAGAAGAGGCCTTCCACAGGCCAGGTGGAATGGCGAAGCCTTTTAACTGAGACCTGGCTTCTGCTTATCCTTAGAGAGGTCCTCATAGCGAGCAGCGTGGGTGTCTGGCACAGCGCTTGACATGTGTGAGGGGCTGATTGCAGATGGGGTACTGCTCTGAGCATCGCTTTCTGCAGTTTCTATTTTCTCTTGTTTCTGGTGTTTGGAGGATACATCACTTACTGTAAATTAACTTATGCAAACTAAAATATTATTTTATGGGATCTTGAGAAAGTGTATTGACCCTCATTAAGGCTAGCCTGCTGCTGAGTGGAACTGCTCCCCGGGGCGGAGGGCGGTCATAGCCATTCTTCTGAGCTTTCTGGACAGGGCTGATTTTGATTCAGGACTCTCAGTTTTCAGCGCTAAGGCTGGGTGAGAAATTGGATTTATGTGCCCACAGGTTGTTTGTAATCTAGCAAAGTGACGGCATGGGTAGTAACGCTTTAGCTGTGTTCGTGGACCTGCAAATCCCTTTGAATGTCTTGTTTAGTGCTGCTTTAGGACGTACGTTGGTTTAATAAGTGTACTGTGTTGTTTTGTTTGGGTCAGCATTACAAAAGTGCCTTGAGGTGGTTGGCTTAAACAAAAGAAACTATTTTTTTCCCGGGTCTTTGGAGACTGGACCCCTGTGCAGGAATGTGGTCAGTTCATGTTGTAGAGAGGGCCTTTGGCCTGGCCTGGGGATCACTTCCTTCTTTGTGGTTACATACCATCTTTGCTTGCAGGTCGATGGAGGGAGGAAGTGAGTGAAGGAGTTTTCCAGTGTCTCTCAAAAAGAATAATCCCACTGAATGATTGTTCCGCTATTATGACCTCAAATTACTCTCCCCCACCCTGCCTCCTGCCTCCACACGTGATCACTTCAAATACGATTATGCAGTTAGGACTTCAGAGAAATGGGAATTTGAGAGGAGCACAACACAACTCATAAATACCATGGTAGCATTTTTAAATATTGGGGTTCCTTAGCATTTCTTGTCTGTGAAGTGAACCAGTGGCATCGATGGCATAATTTTTAGGGGTTCATACTTAGGTGCTCTTCTAAGAAATGGAAGAAAGTTAGTGAAAAGCGATGGGTCACGGGTAGGCTCCCTAAATTCCTGACATGCTCACAGTGAAGAGTATTTGAGAAGTGTTGGCAATGCATTACCTATAGACACAGGGAGCATTAATTCCTAACATTTATTTATTCTGATTGAGCTGATTCAATGAATTAAGAAATTGTTCACTTGTAATTAGTGTTCAGCTAACGTCTTATACTCTTGAGTAGGGTAAAGGTAGTACCCACGTACAGATTCATCTGTGTTATTAATTTGCATAGCATTTTCATGCTGTAATTGGCTTTCATGCACACTGGATTACTAATTAGTGTAATGATGATGACTATAGCTCAGTTTTATCACAAAATGTGTCTGGTTACATCAACTATAAGTTTCCTCTGAGGAGATAACCCCCCTTTTATTGAAAATAGATTTTTTTTTCACATATTATATCCTGATTACATTTCCCCTCCCTTACTCCTTGGGAGATACTTGCATAGGAGGTGTTTGTTCTTAGAGGTTTTATTATTGTCTCATACTACTCAATACCCTGCTGGAATGAGTCCCTAATCTGATCTGGGATGGATGGTGATAGGTACACCCCACTATGCGTGCACATAGGTATGAAGTGGGTACGTGTGCATTTGAACATGTGAAGACAGGTGTACAAAGGATCTCCTCTATTTGCTTTTATTTTTGAGACAGTAATTTATGTAGCCCAGACTGGCATTGAACTTTGTGGGTTGCTGAGGATGACCTTGAACTTCTGACCCTCTTGCCTCCACCTCCCAAGTGCTGGGATTATAGGTGCCTGCTGCTGCACTGGTTTAACGTTTGTAAATTTGTCTTTCTTTTTTTTGTGTGTCGGGGGGCAGAGGGTGTTTCTTTGTGTAGCCTTGGCTGTCCTAGAACTAGCTTTATAGACCTGGCTGGCTTTGAACTTGCAGAGATCCACCTGCCTCTGGCTCCCGAGTGCTGGGATTACAGGCATGTGCCACCACCACCACCACCACCACCACCACCACCACCACCACCACCACCACCTATTTTATTCCACCTTTCAGAGTGTAGGAAGGGAAACTTTTCGGAGTGTAGTTTCCCAAGTTATACAGCTGAAGTTGTGAGCGCTGGTATGTTTAGTTTGGTTATAGTTTTTTTGTGCCACACTGAATATATTTTCATCTTTCATCATTTGAAATTCAGGCAGTTATATGGAGAAGGAGTAAGGACGGTGAACCTGCTCAAATTCCCCTGTGTAGTCTCTGAGTAACGAACCTTCTGCTTTAGCCCATAAGAATGATTTTCCTGGCAGCGAGTCAGCTGACAGTGTTAGGAAATGAGCTTCCATGGAGGAGTAGAATTTCTAGGTCCATATGTGTGCCCCATGGGCATATGAAGTTGGCTAAGATCACTCAACCACAGATAGCAGGGTGAATGTACCCGTCAATGCAGTCCTTCATTAGAGTTCCTTCTATGCATTTCAAGAATACCTAGTCAATCTCCACAAAAAGGAAATTTCCAAGATCAAAACAAAAGAGGGCAGGGTACTGTAAAATTTCCATGAAATAAAAGTCCTAAGCCACTCGATGCATCTGGTTAAGTGGCAGCTCTTAGTGAACCGATGAGTCCAGCATCAAGTCTCAGCATAGCGATTTAGGAAGTGTACATCCGAGACCCCTGCCACTTGCCAAGCACTCGTGCACGCACCTGTGTGTTAGGCAGTATTGCTGAGAGCATAGGACTGTGCTTGCAGGATCGTGCCTGCAGCAGTGTGGGGTGCAGTGGTGCTGTTGCAGGACCGCGCCTGCCACAGTGTGGGGGTGCAGTTGTTTTGTTGCAGAAAAAATACTGCCTCAGAATGTAGTTTTTGACACTAAGAAACTGTGTCTGTGAAATGAATCGCTGCCCGCGTCTCTGGACTTGGTACAGTCTTATTTCAGATGACTCTGTAAACAGTATTGTGAAGAGCAGAAAACACATTTAAAGGTTGACCGGCAAGAGAAGAGGCTAGAGAAGTTTGTGCAACATTTCCTTTACTAACATGCATGCCTCACCCCCCTTTTCTCTTATCGTGCTTGTGACCTAACCCAGGGCACTGAACTACATTGTACCCCACGTGCTGGAACACTTCACTTTTTTTTTTCCCTTAAAGATTTTACCTTGGTAATTCCAAGTCCTTAAGTTGCAAGGACATTGAGCTCAATAGTTATCTATTGGTGTTAGTGAGTGGACCCGAACCAAGCTGCAGGTCCCTGCCAGCTGTGAACAACTCGGCATCCTGTTGATTGAACAAAAATTCCTCAGTGAATGTGTGTGTGTGCTGAAAATAGATTCCTTCAGGTTTTTGGTTTTGTCCAAATAGGGTGGAGTCATTGAACAGGAAGAAAGAAATCCGGTAAACAGGAATCTCTGCCGAGAGATGGATCGAAAGGGAAACGGGAGCTCATGTGCCCCCGAATTTAGCCTTGTGAGACTGCTTCACCAGAGCTCTTCCATCACCACCGTGGGAGGACACGTGATGTTCGCCGGTGCTGCGAGTTGCTGCTGACAGGATTCGGAAGTTAGGGAGGTCTTCACAGTCAGGCTGTCGTGTTTAGTTTGAATAGTCTCGGCATTTGCACTCTCGGGAGATACTGTTCATCTTCTTAGTTTTTGAATAATTTTTTTTATTACTTTTTTTGGTGTGTGTGTGTGTGCGCACGTGTGTATGTATGGTTGTATGAGGCTCTCGTGGAGGTCAGAGAAGAACTTGCAGGGTTGGTTCTTTGCTTTTCCCATTGGATGGACTCTGGTCGGCAGACTTGGTGATCAGTGCCGTCAGGTGCTGAGCTTTGAAACATTGTCTTGTTATGTAACTTCCTGCTGCAGCCTTCCAAGTGTGCCTCTATGCTTGGCAACTTCATGTTTTAGTAAAAATACTTTTAGTTTGGTATGGTTACTACAGTTTCAGTAGTGAGGTAGCCATTTTTTTTTCAATGTTTACATCCATGTGTTCAAGGTTGGGAAAGTGGCCTGTAAGATAGTTAAAAAGTAATTTCTCTTCCCAGAAACCAAGCAGACAAATGGTGTAAAAACACCAAGAACTCAGGGTTTGCTGCAGGCTGGGGAACATCTGGATAACCGAGGTGGTGCTGTAGGACTGTTGCCATTATGTGAGGCACCACCGGAGTCTGTTTCTAGTAGATGGGGTGGAAAACATGTTAAGAAAGCCCTGTTAGTATCGGAGAGCTGGGAGGAGAGAAGCAAGCGTTGATGATGTCATCTCGTCGTTTAAGGAAATCTGTCAGCGTTGATGTTGAGTCAGTGTGCACAGACGCACAGATGTATTCTCACCGTCCAACAGAGGTCTATCCAGGAGTGTTCAGACCCATTCTAAAGCTAGCTGAAGAATGGCTCCCTACCGCGCACCCATTCCAAAGTCTCCAGCACCATTTTACATACTTGCGGATACGTCTCCTGATGCTAGTTCGTTACTGGTGTTAAATAAGCAGGGTCGCTCTATCAGCTTAGATCATGGAGCTCTCACCTTTACTTCCACGTTTCTGTCAGCTGATTCGAGTCAGAGGTCAGCCTCGTGCTCACAGGGCATTCCAACCATTGTAGATAGGATCACCTGCCAGCACACACCCGTCACTTTTCACCAGCACACCCCTAGACAAATGTCAGCCAGTCAGGGGTCCTGAACCTTAGAAATCCCTCACCCCTACCTTTGCTACTATAAAAACCCAACCGCAACTGAGCTCCAATCACTCCAATATGCTGGACACGTGGGAAGACTGAGTTTGCATACTTGTAAGAATAAAAGCTCTCTGCTTTTACACACAGGACTCCGTGATCTGGATGTACCATATGCATGTTGTTTTGGCAGTCCTTAAGGTTACGATGTGCAGACTCCGTGTCTCCTTACACATAATGCGGTGTTGTGAATACCACCACGCACTTTCGTAGATTGCCTCGGTCACTGTTCTCTGTTGCTCTCGAGACACCATGGCCAAGGTCACTCTTATGAAAGAAAGAATTTTCCTGGGGACTTTCTTATATTTTCAGAGATGGGTCCATGATATTCATGGGAGGGAGCATACAGACAGGTGCTACAGCAGTGTCTGAGACCTGTGCATCCTGGTCTGCAAGCAGAGAGAGAGAGACAGAGGCAGAGAGACTTGCACATCCTAGTCTGCAAGCAGAGAGAGAGAGAGAGAGAGAGAGAAAGAGACAGCGAGACCTGCACATCCTGGTCTGCAAGTAGAGAGAGAGAGAGACAGAGGCAGAGAGACCTGCATATCCTGGTCTGCAAGCAGAGAGACAGACAGAGACAGACAGAAGTAGAGACCAAGACCAAGTGAATGACTGGGCCTGACGTGGGCTTTTGAAACCTCAAAGCCTACCCCCAACTGACACTTTCTTCAACTGTTCAATCCTTTTAATCCTTTCAAACAGTTCTGCTCCCTGGTGACCAAGCATTCAAATACATGAGCCTAAGGGGACCGTTCTCATTCAAAGCACCTCATAGATCTCTTATGTGAGATGATTATGGATTCAGTTCCTGGTAGTGGAGTTAGTGAATGTGTGTGTACATACTTAATATTTCAGTAGATATTGCCAAATGGCTCATGGAAGAGGCAATACCTATTTATATTTTTACTGACAGTTTGTAAGAATCCATCCCTGCAATGAATTTTTATTAAACTGCCAATTTGGCTGATCCAAGAAATATGTTAAGTGTAAGATAGCATTTCCTTGGTTATGAGTTTGAATGTATTTTCCTATTTACACTGACTGGTATTAAAGGTAGTTTCAATAGTTTTGCTTATTTCACTCAAATACTGAATATTAACTGGAGGGACAGGCTGAGGAACAGTGGCGTCCTGCAGCCTAGGCTGTATACAGAGACTGTTGTTAGGACAGTTACAAAAATGGCTCAGTGTGGATATTTATTTGTTTTTCTTTGCTATCATGTCGCTTAGAATCCCACAGGTCATAGTAATATCCTGCTTTATTCTTTTTTTTTTTGTTATGGTCATAAGACAATGGATTTGGGGGCTGGAGAGATGGCTCTGGTTAAGAGCACTGGCTGTTCTTCCAGAGGACCCGGGTTCAATTCCTAGCACCCACATGGCAGCTCACAACTGTCTGTTACTATAAGATATGACACCCTCACGCAGAGACATACATACAGGCTAAACACGAATGCACATAAAAGTAAATAAATTATTCAAAAAAAGATAATGGATTTTTAGTTGTCAAGTGAGGCCCGTTTTTTCAGGTATACTGGATCTTCATAGATTTCTGATGAAACCAATAAGCAATTTATTTTGGAAATAAATTAAGGATGGAAAATCCTACAGGCATACTGGCAAGTGGTTTGGGACAGATGATCAAATATTTCAGTTCTATGTCTACATTTCGTGAGTCAGTTTCACACACCAGCTGCTGTGGGGGAAGGGCGGACTTAATATGATTTGTTCAAAAAGTCAGACAGAAATGCATTTGGATCCTTAGAGATGAAGTATATTGCTTAATAAATAAGAGATCATTTAAGATGTGTCCATAATTTTGTTTTTTATTTTCAATGTGTTAAAATAGTTTTCTATATTACAAATGGCATTACTTGACAGCTGTATGAGTTCCTGGCTTATCTCATGCCAGCCCTGTGGGTGGGGTCTCCTGTGCCGTGTGAGGGGGCCTTGCCACCATTCAGAACCCTGAAGAGCAGTCAGGCCAGGTGCGGTGTGCGAAGGTGGGGCTGGTGGTGTAGGCCAGGCGTGGTGGTGCCCCTCTTAGTCGAGCATCTGCATGGTTGAGGCAGGGGGCTAGTCTGAGCTCCATGGTGAGACCTTGTCTCAAAGAACAAACCAGCAAATAACCAAGAACCCAAACCAAAATGGCCTAGGCATTATGAGAATTACTCCAAGTAACAGGAAAGGGTGTGCATTGTTTGTCCTTTGAGCCTATTTTATTAACGTAAATATTTATCTTAAAGCAAAAATCCTTCTGCACTTTTCAGTAATTCAGGAGGAATTTTTTTCTTCCTATGGCTAATGCCCATTTCCCTTAACGTTGTTTCCGGAAAATGTTGGTGTCTGTTCTCAGTGTAAGCCTTTCTGTGTCGTGTTGGGGATCTGTTCAGTACTGTAGGTTACGGTTTGTGTGAGTGGCTGGGGAGTTGGCTCAGTGGGGAGTGGTTCTGATGTGCATTTGAGAGTCCTTCAGAAAGAGCTTGGCGTGTGTGCTGCCTTCCTCTATCCTGGCACTTGGGTAGAAGAGACAGGGGACCCTTGGGGCTTGCTGAGTGTGTGAGCTGCGGCTTTCGTGAGATACTGTGGCTTCCGTGAGACTGAAGAAGACACCCAGTGCCAACCTCTGACCTCCCCAAGTCTCTGGTAGTCTAGCCTGGTCTGTGTGTCACACGCAGACTGGACTGTGCTGTGTGACGTGCTCCAAGCTCTGCAGTCACGTGGTTCTCTTCAGTTACCACAGCTGCAGTCAGACGTTAGGCCTTACATGACGATACCAGTTGGGTGCTGGTTATGAGTTCGAATAAAACAAAAGAGAGGATTTGAATGCAGCCAGATTGATCACTTTACGCAGACTGATTATCAAGGGTTTTAAAAACAATTGTTCTTTTTTTTTTTTTTTTTTTTTTTTTGCTGTTGTTTTACAGAGTAGCCTATGGTAGCTTTGCCTTTGGGTCAGTCTTCTTTACCTCTCTAGCGCTGAGATTACAGGCTACACCACACCCAGGACCTCCTCGTGCTAAGACAGCACTCCATCAGCTGAGTTTCTCCATCCCTGGAAGCTTGGTTGTAGGTTCGATACATCTGTATTAAAAACATGCGTCATGTCTGAGATCCTGTTAGACAGTAGCTGTGAATCTGTATAAATAATGTATGGTGCCAGGCAGTGGTGGCACACACCTTTAATCCCAGCACTTGGGAGGCAAAAGCAGGCAGATCGCCGTGAGTTCCAGACCAGCGTGGTCTGCAGAGTGAGTTCCAGAACAGGCTCCAAAATTACAGCAAAAATCTGTCCCGGAAAACACCGAAAGAAAACAAACACACACACACACACACACACAAAATCAACCAACCAAACCAAAAAAAAAAAAAAAAACCCAAAGAAACAACAACAAAAACCCCAAATTGTATCCTATGCCCTAACTTTTATGAGTTCACATTTGGTACAGAATGCAAAATGTTAAAAAGTAAACAAAATGACCATTGACAGATTTTTGTTAACCAAGCTCCTGATGGTATTTATTGAATGTCATTGCTTTTTTTAAGTAGTTCATCTTTGTGCTCTGTGCCCTTCAGAATGCCACATGCCTTCAGTGCCTGTCTCCTCAGGCGTCCCTTCTGACCTGTGCTTTCCTCGACAATTTGAGGATGAGTGGTCAGCCATTTCGTAGATGGCCATCATTTGGCGTTTCTCGGATGTTTTTCTCCCGGTTGGCCTGTGGTTATGGGTGTTCCTGAGATCACGGATACAAAGAACCACTTCCGTCACACCGTTGGTGTAGACCTTGCTGGCCGGGCTGAGTTAGCTCTTGTCAGATCTCTTTGTGAACATGCCCTTACTGGAGCCTCTGTTGTGTGCACTCAAGGGGTGGGGAGCTAGGCTTCCTTCCTGGAGGGAGGGCGGAGCACCTATCTATACAGAGGCAGCAGGTATTTGAAGTCTGTGAATCAGATTTTTTCACTCCTACCAGTATGGATTCTTTTAGGTTTTGTGTCTCAGATATTCCCTGCTGTTGTTTTGTGCTGCAGGCTCTTTTCCTCACCCACCCCTAGAAGCAGGCAGTTCTTGAAGAACCCAGGGTCTCTTGCAGTGCCCTGAGAATCCAGTGCCTGGGGCTGACTTGCTGCTGCGTCTGTGATGTTTCTCCTGGCACCCTCACAGAGCGAGAGCAAATGTGTGTCTTCTGACACACGTTAAGTGGAGCCACTTCCTTATTTTTAGTTCTGTGGTGACAGGTATCTAGTGCGGGACCTCACCCGGTGACAAGGACTTGTTAGTGAACTGTAGCCCTAGACAGTGACCAGACTGGTGAAAAGCTTCCCCACGTGAGATTTGTTGTACTGGATGCTGGAATATAACCTTAGCCTCTCATGAGATGGTGAAGTTTTTTGTTGTTGTTTATTGGAATCATACATAGATGAGAAGAAGCTTAGCATTTGAAGCCCAGTATAAACTCCTTCTAGTTCATCCAGTACACTCAGGCGAATGTGATGCTTTGTGTACCTTGCTATTGGCACCTCAGGAAAACAGTGAAAATCAGTGTTTGGTATGGACTGCTCCAAATAGCAAAACAGATTAATACAAAGAGATGCTATATAAAAACAGACATTTTTTTTTGTCTTGGTCTTTTGGTTATGAACCCAACCTTTAACAATTGAACCATCTCTCCAGTCCCCCAAACCAGACATTATCTAAAAAAAAAAAAAAAGACTTTCAGTGGATGCCCTCCTACTCAACATCATGGTGGTCCTAGGACCTCGTTTGAGAAGCAAAGGTCAGAAGAAGTCTTCATAAGTTTCACTTGGCACCAGTGGCCGAGTGTCGGAATTAAGCATAACCCAGAGCTTTGGCAGAAGGGTGTGAAGCAAGTTCCAGGGCCAAATCCTGGGGCTTCATCTTGGTTATAGAACGAAAAGAAAACGGCGCTTGCTGCTCTGGGGCCTCTGGAAGCTGCTGATCTACAGAGCCAAGGAGCTGTAACTGCTCTTGACATGTAGCCTTACTGTTCTCAAATCACAGATTTCCTCCAAGACCATGGAGGCCTGGAAAGAGCAGCTGGGCGAGCCATCGGTCACCAAGTCCAGTGTCTAGCTGAATGGTAAATGCAACGAGTAGATGTCTTTCTGCCTCACATCACAAGAACTCCTGAAGGCATAGCAGAGGAGGAGAAGTCCATCCAGTGGTTTTAATCTTACATCTTGGTCGACAGTCAGCTGCTTACTCGTTTCTCTATTTCCTTTTCCTTGTTTTGTGAAGGTCTAGGAAAATGAATGTTTTGGCATTTCTTCTGTTTGGCCTTGAACAAAGATGGGAACATCCGCCAACGTAAGCTTGTCTTGAGCAGAGTTAGTGGAAAGGGGGATAATGGGCGCCTTTGTAAGACAGTTCCAGGTAGGGAAGCACAGGCGATGCTATCTGTCACTCTGGCGGAACCGTCACAGGGCGTTATTTTATTGTCCCCTACCAAGTCAAGTCTTTATTAATAAGGTCAGAGAAGTTCCTGGAATCTATTCGTGTGATACTGCAGAAGGCAAGAAAGTTCCCCATGTGTCTTCCATAGTTTCAGGGAACAAAACCACGGTGACTGTCTCCTGGTAGATCTGGACCCCAGTTACTTAGTAAGGACCTCTGCTGCACAGGTGCCTCCCGTAAAGAGCAGTGTGTGATTTTGGTGGAAAACAATGTATTTGATCCGTCAGGTGTAGAGGATGTAAAGAACAGCTTCGATAACATTACCTTGGTAACGGCAGTGCTCTGGAAATGTGAGCAGTGCTCATAGGTAATACGAGGACTCATTTTTCTTAGGAAGACAACAGTTTACGTTATTGAGTAGAATCACTGTTGTTCATTATTTCTCCTTTTTTTTTGCTCTCCCAAGATTTGAACCTAAATGTACCCATTATTATCAAGTGAGTTATTGCACTCAGCCAAGCAACAGGAACTTGTGGTTTTAGTGTGCTGGAGCAGCAGCAAGCAGAGACAGGCTAACTGCCAGTGCTTCTCCTAGGTCACCGTCCTCTCGGGGAAGAGCAGTGTTATGCTGTGCCCTGCCAGACGATGAGTACACGTGCGATTATGTTGACTAGAAACACAGTTGTTAATAATAAAGGGTAGGTGCCATAGGCAGAAAGCATTCTAAGCCTGGCGGTTGGATTTAAAAAAAAACTTTACATAGAATTGAAAAAAAAAATAAGTGGATTGGCTCTACAGAGCAGGATATCTGCGAGCTATCAGATAGAATGGATGAGTGGCTTACAGAGGCAGTTCCATGATTTGGACTGAGCAGGACCTAACGTGTAAGACCTAATTGAAATTTGTTCTTAATATAGAGAATCCCAAGTTACAGAGTCTGGAAGGAAAGGAGGACATTTAATTCTGGATATTTGTGTGCAGGAAAGATCCAGTTTATGGTAGCGGTTAAGAATGCTAGAGTTTCTCCATCTCTATTGGTGGCTCTCAGCCTTCTTCATGCTGGGATCCTTTAACGAGGCTCCTCCTGTTGTGCTGACCCCAAGCATAAAATTATTTCATTGTTACTTCATAACTGTAATTTTGTTACTCCTATGAATTGTAATGTAAGTAAATGATATGCTTCCCCCAAAGGGGTTTGCAACCTACAGGTTGAGAACCTGTGTGATTTGGGGCAAATTTATCTATCTGAAGTTACATATTTACCTGCAAAATGGGGCACTGAAAGAACCTACCTCATAAGCTGCCTTCACCAAGATCAGCAAAGCTTCTTTTCAAAGAGGTGGTGTTTGAGTTCAGCACCATTGAAACTGTTCACCCACGGTGGCCTCTGCATTGACACCACCCAGTGTACTAACGATAGGCCTATGGCTGTAGTTTAGGGGAGAATCTTGAGAAGGGTTGTGTGCAAGAAGGAAAAATCCTCAGCAAATCTACTTGATCATGCAAATTTTTGATAGGAGGGGAAAATGCTTAAATGTGTTAATTTTCTCTTGTTATCGGTGCCATAGCCACTCCCTTTCTTTATGTGGTTCTGGGCATCGCACCCAGGGCCCTGTGCAAAGCGGGCAAGCGTGTTAAAACTGTTCTCAGTTCGTTTCTCCTCTATGCATAGCGAAGAAACCATGAAGTCATTACTCATTTTTATACAGTGCAACCCAGCAGGCACACTTTCAAATCCTTACGTCGGTTACTGCCAGCGTGCCTCATGTAAACAATGTCTGCTCTCCTAAAATGAGTAACAGACACTAAAGCGCATTTATTAGCACACGCATTGATCTCCGCTGCTAAGCCATGAAAATTCCTTATCTCAGCATTTCCCTGTAACTGGTTTATGGCAGCCTTGCACACTTATACTGTCTGGAATAGTTATAGAGTTAACCTGTTGTAACTAGGGGATGGGATGAAGAATCTTGTTTATTAGTAAGTAGCCCTGGCTGTCCTGGAACTCAGAGATCCACCCGTTTCTACTTAAAGGTGTTGTAGCATTAAGTCGGGAATTCTTTTTTTTAAAAGTCTGATCTGAAGAAGGAAAATTCTCAGATCATGAGACCACATCACAAATATTAGCAAACACATCGGGAAGGCAGAACTTTTGACAGGCCACCCACTTGGACCCTGCAGGAATTCAGTGATTTCCTTCAAAGGTTCCTTATTTTTGTTTCCTAAAGGAGGAGAGTTAAGTCAGTTCTGCTCGTGATGTATACAGATTCCTGGGCTGAAGATCAGTGGTTCAGTAGAGAAGGTTGAGGACCAGTGTAACTAAGAGGCTGCATGGATGGCCACAGTGCTCAGTTGCCTGAGGAGGCATCTCAAGCCAGACTCTCCTGCTTATCTGTACCTCATTCCGAGACACTTGGAAATCTTTAAGTGCCGAGAAATTCGCAGACATCATTAATCACGAGGCCAGGACTGCCTCTCTGCCCTTTTCTTGTAAGAGTTTCAGCTGCATATGGCTAAGTGGTGTGTGTGTGTGTGTGTGTGTGTGTGTGTGTGTGTGTGTGTGAGAGAGAGAGAGAGAGAGAGAGAGAGAGAGAGAGAGAGAGAGAGAGAGGGAATAAAATTGCTGTGTCACACTGGTGGAAAAGCTGGATTGTTGAGTGGCAGCTGAAACAAAGCAAGAAAGCCATTTCCCTGGGTTGTTAGCAAGGAAGTGGAGAGAGCACCCCAGTGCCATCCACGGCTGAGGACACACCCCTGCTGGTGCTGAATGTTCATTGTGCTCTTTCCCTTTTTTGGCTGGCAGTTGGAAGCTGACGACGTCCTTACAGGTTCCAGAGCCACGCCTTTGGTTTGACCACGTCTGGGAGCCTGGATGAATAAATAGCTTTGGAAAAGAAAGTGTTTTTACAAGACCACACGTGTTGCATGTGACTTCTGTTATCTGTTTGTGAAAAGGAATTCTTCACTAGTCCTGTCTTCAGAGGGAGGGAGAACTCCAGAGACAGCAGTCGCCATCCCTCTGTTGCCATACTTTCCCTCCAAATGGCAGCCTCCTCGTTTGGCTTTCTCAGACAGTCCCAGTATTTGTGCTGCTAGAGAGAGGTGTGTTGTCTAAGGAGGGAAGTCCACTGAGTGAGGGACGCAGTTGTAGCGCTTCTCACGGTGGCAGCCGTGTGTGCACTGGGCGGGGATCTGGCTTGGAATGTGATGGTGAAAGCAGGACCGTCTAGAGAGGCCAGGCTCACACCTGTAGTGCAGTGCTTGGGAGCCAGAGGCAGGAAGCTGCCAAAAAGTGTGTGAGGGAGAGGAAGGCTGGCAGGGAGGGAGGTGGGGGTGGGGAGGGAGTGATGGGGTGGAGAGGAGCCGTAGGAGGGGAGGAAGAGTATGCTGGTTAGTTATTATGTCAACATGACTCAAGTTGGGGTCACTTGGGAAGAGGGAACTTCCACTGAGGAATTGGCCTTCTTCAGACCTGTGCATTTGTCTGGGGCATTTTTATTTCGTTAATGATTGAAGTGGATGGCCCAGGCCATTGAGGGTAGTGCCAGCTCTGGGCTGGTGGTCGGTTTGCAAAAGAAAGTATGCTGAGCAAGTCCTGGAGAGCAAGCTGGGGAGGAGGAGGAGGAAGTGGGGGAGGGAAAGGGAAGTTTGCCCTTGATCCATTCCCAAGAGTTCAGTTACCTCAGTAGGGTTGTTTGAAAGACAAGCATTTGCCAGTTCTGAGTCATGTGGAAAGTTAATAATGCTCTCTTTTCCCAGTAGATAAACATTCACCAAAATTTTAAAATAATTTTTATTCTTCAGCATGTCTGTGCTGCGTTTTTGGCAAAGGGGGGGCGGACACAAGGAAATATCTCCTCCCTCCACAGCAGCGAGTCCTGGGAACTGCAGTGTGAGAGTCTTCTGTTTCTGTCTGTTACATAGGTGCTGGGGTGAATGTTGACTGTCTGGGACAGACACGCGTGCCTGCTTCTTTGAGGCTTCAGGTGTAGCTGGCTAACCTGTCTTCCTAAGTTTCTGCCTGAACTATCTTTGTTGAGAATAGCGAATCTTAGAAATCATGCAACAGCCTCCCAAGTCTGCTATCTTTTACAAAGTTCTTTCTGGAACGCTCTGTTTTGGAGGAGTAAGAAGTAATTAAGAAGAATTTCCTGGTCACGAATGAAACAACAGAATAGTTGAGTGGACTGTAGCCCCCTCTTCAGGACAGGGCCCAGAATGTCTTGAAAAGCAGGGTCAGGGTGTGGCTTCTGAAAGTAATTCCCCTCCCTCTCTCCCTCCTTTGAACCCCAGGTCTCTATATTAGATGAGCTTGTTAGTTAGTATTTTTTGATAACTTGATAGGAGCAAGAATCATCAAGGAGGAGGGGAAGGTTGAGAAAAAGGCTTCCACAGGATTGGCCTGTAGGCAATTCTGTGGGGATATTTTCTTGATTACTGATCGATATGGGAGGTCCTAGTCCATGGTGGATGGTGCCATCTGGGTAGGTGGTCCATAGTCGTTAAAAAAAAAAAAAGCAAGCTGAGTGAGCCATGAAGAAACAAGCCAGCGAGCCCATTTCTCCTTGGTCTCTGCTTTAGTTCCTGCCTCCAAGTTCCTGCCTTCAGTGCCTGCCTTGGCTTCCCGCAATGATATATAAGCTAAGTAAAGCCTTTCTTCTTTCATGAAAGTTGCTTTTCTAGAGTGTTTTATCCCAGCAAGAGAGAAGCAAACTAGAAAATGAGGCAAGTGCTACAATGCTGCTTTTTATTTGACTGAATTTGTGCAATAATAACTCATTATTACTGACAAGAATGAAATTTTACAAACAATATTTTCTAAATTGGATCTGACAACGCGAAAGAAACAGAAATTGTCCTTGACTGTTTTAGCTCAGGTTTCCAGGTGTTTTTGTTTGTTTTTTGTCTTTGTGTTTGAATCTGGCTAATGGCCCCGTTCCTTTACATTGTTGATCTCTGGGTCTTCACAGCAATGTTATATAGCAGGCTAGTTATCACCCTATGTATTCACGGCTGGATGTAGGGATGGAGGTGGGAGAAAGCTCTCCCCTAGATTCTGGGCAGTTGTCAGAATTTCACTGAGCATCTGTGCAGTGTGCTTCCTCCCAGCTCCTTCCTGCCACCGCTGCTGTTTGCTGTGCTTGTGTTTGCTCTGCTTGCTCTCTCTCTCTCTCTCTCTCTCTCTCTCTCTCTCTCTCACACACACACACACGGTATGCATGAGTGTAGTATCTTGCTTACACACACACACACACACACACGGTATGCATGAGTGTAGTATCTTGCTTACACACACACACACACACACGGTATGCATGAGTGTAGTATCTTGCTTACACATACACACACACACACACACGGTATGCATGAGTGTAGTATCTTGCTTACACATACACACACACACACACGTATATATGGGTGTTGGTGTGATTGTTCTGTGGAACCCTTGTGGAGGTCTGAGGCAGAGGAGTTGTTCTTTCCTTCTCCCATGAGTGGGTCTTGGGGAACAAACTCAGATGGTCAGGCTTGGTGTCAAGTACTTTGATCCATCAAGACACCTCTCCAGCCCTTTCCTTCATCCTTTCTCTGGGTCATGCAGCTGTTTACATCATGAGATCTGTATTTAGTAAATTCACAAGCTCAGATTCCACCGTATGGCAGATGTGTCTGGGCATCAGTATCTTCTTGGGAAGATTTCTTTTGATGGGGTTGTTTAGTAGTGTCTGCTTACAGATGTTCCCACAGAGACTGCCCACAGTGGCATTTGTTGTCCGAGACATATGATGCACACATAGATACACGCATATGTATGAAATTGGCTTGTTTCCAGTGCTGGGCACCAGGCACAGGACCTTATACATTACAGGCCAGTCAATCTACCACCAAGCCCCAGCTCAGTCTAGCCCATGAGCTCTAGTAAGACATATTTTGAATTGGTTTTAACCACTGAAAAATTGCCCATGTAAATACAAGAGATTAAATTTCAGCAGCATTGTTTTCTAGTCTTCTACAATTACAGTGATCTGTTTCAAAAGGATTATGCGTTGGCTCTGTGGATCTGCCTATTTATTTTTCAGCCCATTCATCAGTTTCTGTGGTTTATTTTGCTTATTCGAAGGCACTTGCTTATGGCCTGGCCAGTTTTTTTTCCTTTCCTTCCAATTTTTAGGATTCAAAAATTGTACAACTTGATCATTTCCTAGAAGTGAAGTACTGCCAGGTGGTGGTGGCTCACGTCTTTGATCCCAGCACTTGGGAGGCAGAGGCAGGTGGATCTCTGTAAGTTCGAGGTCAACCTGGTCTACAGATTAAGTTTCAGGACAGCGAGGGCTACACAGAGAAACCCTGTCTGGGGAGGGGCGGGGCAAAGGTGTCGGTGTGAATGGATGAAAAGGCTCTCAGCTTACAGACCAGCGTGCTGTGTGTAGGTGGAAACTGCTGTATCCTTTCTTTCTGCTTAGGATGAGCTCCTTTGTTCCAGAGCATCAGGTGGATGCCCCTGTGGGAAAGTAGGAGCCAATTATTACTAAGACACCATCCCTCTCCCTCCAGCCAGCGGGGCTTTATTCATCCAGGAGGGGCCCTCCAGTGCTAGCATCTAAGTCTGAATGTGGCAGTGAATTTATTGGTTATGCACGACTTTGTTTTTCTGTCCAATCAAATGGGATCTCACCGAGGATATCAGTTACACAGTTAACTACGGAGATGTCTTATTTGAAATCAAATTTTGTGAAGTTTACCTTTTATATATATTAGTCTCTCAGTTCCCATTAACAGCTGAAAATTGTGCTTTTGGGGAAAATGTCAGGAGTAGCTAATATTTAGGGAAAGCCAGACATCCTGCTTCTTACGTCACATTTTTATCTCTGCCAAACCCAAGAACCTCCGTGACTCATTTTACAAAGCAGGGAGTTGACATAATTGCCCAGGGCTAAACACTGATAAATCCTAGGACAAAATCCCGCCTCACACCACAGGGATACCCTTGTTAGTGTTGACGGTGGCCGGAGATTCATTTATTTTCATTAGAAGCACGAAGAAAGTGTACTTCAGGCTTTTCCTTGACCAGGGCTGAGTCAGGCATATGTTTCTAATGTGATGTCCAGTTTATCCTTCTCTCCATGGAGCGGGTTTGTGAGTGGATGACGGTGTAGCGTGTGTTCTACAGTGGTGATTTCAAAAGGTGGAGGACACAGCTTCGTGGTTTGCCCTGTCGTATTTTTCTGTGCTAATTCCGTGTGATCAGGCTTGGAACTAGTGGATGTGAAAGCTGTTTGGGGTGACAGCTTCTGACCGCTTTCGATGGCAGGTGTTGGGAGTGGAAGGAGAGCTAAAATATGAGCGAAGAGGATAGAGAACTGCAAGGGCCTTGCTTTACGCTTGATGTTTAAAACTCTTGGGTATGGCGTGAACCAGTCGTGTGTTACACTGAATTCTAAATATTCTGAGATGTTTGTATGAATTTGTTTTCAGGAACTGGATGTTCAATAAGAATTAAAAATTGCTAGTAAAACTCAGCGTTAGTGAGTTTTCTGTGGCTCTGGTTTTAGGAATCCTGTGAGCAACACAGGTCTTCACTGTGTTTGGAATTCATTTTCGTCAAGGATAGTTTAGTTACATTTGAAGGTTTGTACCATGGGTAATTTGTAGTCCCCTGTGGTTTCTTTCTGTGAAAGTGTTCTCAGAATTAAAGACAGTGTTCTGCCTGTGATGGCGGTTGTAATAATTTGTTAACTAGAGCCATATGTAATTGCTTATCTTCATATGTATTAAATTTGGCTTGATGTGGTTGGCTTGAGAAACGAGAATGGTGTCTTTGAAGGGCCTTAATTTTGCTTTTAATAGAGTTCAAATTGTTTCTTTCTGTTGGGAGCTGTGGCACTCTGGACTCTCCCAGGGATCCAGTCTAAGCTCTCTGTCTTCTAGAGCACAGGCTGTGAGATTCTGAAAAGAAGGAGCCGCAGAGCACAGCACAGAAACAGCGGTGCACGCTGCGTTCCGCTCCTTTATAGGACAGCTTGAACGATTCTGTATTTTCATTTTATTTTTTTGTGACCCGATGGTTCTCATCAGGGTTGTTTACGGTAACACACACAGCTCACCAGTGCCTACACCGCTGAAGAAAATGTCTGTCCTTCGCCCATCAACCATTGTCTGCATGGCAGTCCTCAGGGAGGGAGGGTCCCACAGCAGGCGCAGCCTTGTGCAGATAGTCACAGCTGGAGCGACTGCACAAGTGCCACAGCTACGCCATGCCATCCCTAACGCATTTTTCAGTGCTCATGAAAAATTATAGGCAGTCTTAATACACAATTACCGTATTGATGCTCACAGTTAAAATTGTTATGAAAATATTTTCCAATTTCTAGGGAAACATGTTTCATGTTAAAGTTCTGAGCTTTATGGTTCCTTGGGCACATTGATGAGCATGGTTTTGGAGCCCACCAGAATGCCAGCCACAGCCGCAGCCACATCTGTCAGAACCGCATCTGGCTGGCTTCCTCATTTAAATCTCCTGAGGACCTTGTGTAGTGAGCATTAGATTTACCACCGTGTCTCAGCAGAACTCTTGCTAGTCAGTAATACAAAGCATGTGAGAGGCAGAGCTGTACTCAGCTGGCTCCAAAACTCAGCCTTATTGATGCGGAACGTGGACCAGGTATGCTTCCAGGAGTCTCTTTAGTCCGCCTGTCTGTCCTTCCATCCGCCCTTCCCTCCCTCCATCCCCACTTTACTGTGTGTAAATGCACGCACACGTGCACACCGAGCCATCTCTCTAGCCCACTTTGTTATCTCTTGCAATGTTTTCTCGTAATATGGACAGTAGGACTGGGAAGTCCTAAGTGTGCACTCAGTCTTCCTTCTGTTTCTTGCTCCTCTCTTCCTCCCAGGCATTTGTTCCAAATAGAAATTGTTTCTGATAGACATTGGATCTCATGCTGGGCTGTGTAAAGGACTTCACTGTAATCAAAACTTTTCCTGTTTTTTTTTTTTTTTTTTTTCCTACTATTTCAGAAAAGATTACGACAGGGTAATTGTACCTCTAAAAGCTGTGAGAGTTTGAGATAAGTAGCTATTTTATTTATGGATTTAAATGCAAATTGTTCTAAAATTTTGTATATTCTTTATTTTACAGCTCTCTAAAATTTTGACAGTTATCCAATTGTAGTGTTTGGGGCCAGGATCCAGTCCCATTCTGTTAGTTTTTCATATGGCGACCGACGATCCTGGTGATATTTTACTGTAAGAGGTGTGTGTGAGTTGTGAACATTGAAGCATCAGGTTACATGTGGATACCATACAGGGGACCAGTGATGCTGAGGGCATAAAGCAAACAAGAAAGAAGTAAACCCTAGGGAAATATAGGAGAATATTAAAAATTTAAGTTGATTTTTAAAAGCTTTATTGTGGAAAATAATTTAGACTTAAATAAGAATAATAAAAAATATGATTTAAAAGTGATGTTTACCCACAAATCAAATCAATTTGGTAGGCTAGGGCATGTTAAGAAAACTTAGTACTCCGTTAATCTGTTCAAGCAATTTGGTGATAATCATAAACAGACCATTTTCAGTGAATTAGAAGGCCTAGTTATTTAATTCATCGATTCAGCACATTTGACTTGAGGGCTTACTATGTGCTAGAGGGTGTGTGGTTTGAAACACTGCCAGGAAGACTTCATCTGAAAGAAGATCTAAAAATCTGGAAAGCCAGTGGACATACACAGCCAACAACATCACATAAGGAATGGGCTTGTGGGGACGATGTCCTCACACAGATGAGATGTGTGAAACTTGATCTTAGGCCGTTGTAGTTGTCACTTAGCTTGTTTGAGGGTCTGTGGTAGTTCATGCAGCATTTCAGCCATTTCTAAAAACTATATGCCGCCATTGAACTCGTCATTCTTCCTAAACTGCTGCTTCTGAGCATGGCCTTCATCTTTGTTCTCTGCGGGAGTGACAGTTAAGATTGTGTTGTAGTCAGAACAGCAAATTGTAACTTGTGTCACATTTTTTTTTTTTTTTTTGTCTTTCTATTTCTAAGGGGGAGGAGAGGGATTGACTGTGAATGATACAAAGTAGAAAGACTGTAAGTGGGAAGTAAGCAGAATACCGTGCTTGGAAACTTCCCTGTAGCAGATACCAAGTAACGATCATGCTTATTGTGGAGGGAGGTGTGTGTGTGTGTGTGTGTGTGTGTGTGTGTGTGTGAGAGAGAGAGAGAGAGAGGGAGGGGTGGGGAGGGGGGAGAGAGGGAGAGAACTGTCTTTGAGACCTTTCTCTTTAGTGACATTTACCATTGACTGTAAATTACATAGTAAGGATATTTTCTTACGGAAAATATCTCTAATCCAGTAGGTGTGTGGTATGTATTATGTAGATTTTTAAAATTTAAATAAATAAGTGACTTTGCATGTAACCTCTGGATATGATACATTAAATAGCTTACATAATTACTTGAAGCATGGGTTTGAAACAAGTATTCCGGTTGTTAGATTATGCTATCCCTATAAAAACAGTTGAGCAAAATATCAAGGCATAGGAATAGTAAACTGGACACCGGAATTCTAAACATGCGCGTGTCCAGGGTGTGCTCCGGCGTAGTGCAGCTGGATGTTCTTGCATTAGTTTAAAGTCTTGCATGTACACAGAAGACTGCAGAAGCCTTAGTATCTTGCTGCTGAAACCTTCAGTGTTGGAGTTGATTCAGCAAACTGGAAAAGCTCACATAAAGAGCTGTCTGTGTTTCTTGAAGGGGTTTTTCCTTTTCTGTGGGGGAGGGGGAGGGTCTGCGGGGCAAATTTATTTAATATGATGTCAGTTGTGTAAAGTCAGCTGTGAGTAATTATCTTGATATTTGATGATTAGTCGTTTTCTTGAACTGATACTGGTTCTCAAGGTCTTTGGCTACTACTGAGATATTCATTGTAAAGGGTTCAGTTTAATATGATGGCGCATCACACAAAGCATTTGCATACATCGCTTGGTGCATAGGTTTTTTCCCCCACCCTAATGTAACAAAGTTGGTAGATTTTGAACACAGGAAAACATACTGATACGATTGCTGGTAACTTTCTATGTATTTTATCTCTGTGTAATTATAGGTTCAAATTTATCTTTATTTTCTAAATGTTTTGTTAATTTTAATTAAACATTGACGCAGAATAACAATACATATTTATTAGGCTTTGCCTAAAGGTTTTTTTATTTATTGCTTTGGAAAAACTTTTTCATAAAGTATATTTTGATCATATTATTTCCCCTTCCCCAATTGCACCCAGATTCTCCCATCCCCTATACACACAACTTACGTTCTTCCTTTTATTAAGAGAAAGAAATAAATCACCCAAAATCAAACAAAAGAGAAAACACCATGCTGAAGCAAAGCAATGAAGCAAAAGTGCCCCGCAAACCTGTGGAGTCTGCAGTGAGTTGGTCGTGAGCATGACCTGGAGTTTGGTTAACACACCATTGACACTCCATTGCAGGAAAGCGATTTTCCTTTCCCAGCAAGTATCTGTTAAGATTGCCTCTTGGTTATGGGATGGGACTTTGTGTCTACCTCCTCCTCTTCCTGAGACCTCTGGCTTGGAGTTGTCCAGGCCCCGAGAATGCTGCCTAGTCTGTGAGTTCATTTGTGCACCTACCCTGTTGGGTCTGGAAGGCGCTGTTTCCCCGGGTCATCTACCTTGCCTGGCTCTTAGCATTGCAGCTTGGTGATGGTTATGATTACCTTTGTCTTCTGGTAGTGTGTGTAGTACCTCCTAGTACCAGGAAAGCTAGACAGTAGGGGTGAAGCCTCTGGGTGGATACCAGCTCTGCCTGAAAGTTTTTGATCAGGTTATTCGTGAAGAATTTTATGTTGGATCGAGTACAGAAGCAGGTGTTTTCATTGCAGCATGTTGATATTGAACATCAGACATCCCTCAGCGGATAATTTGGAAAATTTAAGAAAAAAAAAGATCAAAAGCTGAAAGAAAAAGAAAAAGCAGTTGAAGTATGTAATGTGTAGTAGGGGTTGCTGAGGCGATGGGTTAGTCAGTTGCTTGTCGTGAAAGCATGGAGTCTTAAGTCGGCTCCCCAGCGCTGTGCTAAGTCAGAACTGGTGCCTCACTCTGGGTGAGGGGAGGCGTGCGAAGGGACGGTGGCACAAACAACTGAAGACCTGGAACTCGCAAGCCAGCCAGTCTTGCCAAATTGGTAGCCTCCAGGTTCAGGAAGCTCAGGCTGCTAGAGGGAAGCTGTATTTGTTTTGCAGATAATAAACATTGGCCCAGTGTGTATTATGTCTGCCTTGGGACAACTTTACTGCATGTCCCCATTCTCCTGGGGGCTCAGCCAGAAAGTTTCACCTCACCGTTTGCTCCGGAGCTGCCCAAGTTATAGGATGCAGCACAGGTGGACTAGGGGCTGGGGAGGGGCTCTGGGAGAGCCTGAGGCTGGGGAGGGGCACTGGTGCGTGCTTGTTCACTAACACACATTTAGTAACACAAAATTCCAGGATATTCAGGGAGGGAGGAAAGAGCCCAGAATGCTATGTTGGGTTTCTTATTTTGTTGTTGTATACGATAGAAAAGAAGATATCTTGAAACTGTCTATACCACCCAGAATGAGAGATACAACAGGAAGTGCATGAGATTAAAAAGACCCGACACGTGCTCAAGCAACAGCTGGGACATTTGGCTGCGCTGAGAAAGTAGGGAACATCAGGGGTGTGACTGTTTGTTGGTGTTTGGAAATTCAGTGTGGGTTTTCATTGAAGAGACCCTGGGGAAAGTGGAAGGGGCAGAATGGTCAGGCTGGTGTTCCTTGCACAGCTGCACAATCCCTCCTCTTGCGATTGTATTTTTTTTTTCTGCTTCTTTCCTAGTAGATTATCATAGCCAAACAGTGAGTTTGGTCTTTGTGTGGTAATAGATTCTGACAGCTACAGTTTAATAGGAGAATTGGAAAAAGTACAGAGAATAGCACCGGTACATTAAAAACATTATTATGTAATTTCATGTGCAATCCCTGTGCATTTCATACAAAACATACGAAGGAGATAGAAGAGGGAAAAAAAATTACTCTTTCTGGACTTTCATATTTTTTTGATTTGTAAAGATTTAATTTTTATACAGAGTACTAGTAGTGCAGCACCGTCCTGGGTGTTTGGGGAAGGGGACTGTAAAATTGATGGCCCAGCTGACTTCCCCTCTTGCACTTCAGGTTTTTATATTTTTTACTCCCATGATAGTTGTTTTGGAGTAAAATATGTGTGTTTGATAGAATTCACACTATCATAGTACAATGAGGAAGTTACATGTATATTAATGTATATGATATAGTTCTTATTTCATAGAAATAAGAAATGAAGCAGTATTTGCTTTCTATTTAAATAGATAGTAGATGACACACCAGTGCAAGTGTAGTGTATTTAATTCATTAGTGATGGCTGTGTTTTCATTTGGATCCCCATCGTGAAGTGAAGTTTAAAATTAAGACTGTGCATGTGTGTTACCCCTCAAATCTGTCATCTTGCTCCAGAGTCTGTAAAGCCCTGTGTGGTGCTTTGAAAGAAAATGGTCCCCAAAGGGAATGACACTGATAGGAGGTGTGGCTTTATTGGAGTAGGGGTGGCTTTGTTTGGAAGGATGTGTGTCACTGTGGAGGCGGGCTTTGAGGCCTCAAGCTTCCCTTGTTGTGATATCTGGACCACTTCTTGTTTGTTGCCTGCAAGATGTAGGACTTTGAGTTACTTCTCCAGTGCCATGTCTGCCTGCATGCCATCATCTTGTCCCACCATGATGATACTGGACTGAACCTCTCAACTGTAAGCCAGCCACCCCAATGAACTGTTTTCCTTTGTAAGTTGCTGTGGTCATGGTATCTCGTCATAGCTATAGAGACCCTAATTAAGAGCCTGATGCCATTGGTCAAGACACTTTGAGACCTGCTTTGGGGGTCGTTAGTGGAGCTGCACAGTTCCAAGTGGAGTTATCTTTTTATATCATTGCATGGTGTTTTGGGAGCTGCATGAATTTAAGATAAACAGCTCCTCATGAAGCCAAGTTCCTGATGAGTGTTGGGCATTTTCACATGCCAGATTTCCCTGGGAATGGAAAAGGATTGCTACCAATGAAAATATCCAAAAGAATGTGCTCCGGTGTTCAAAAGCCCACACGTGCTTTCTGTACACGTTTAATTCACATGCATTCAATACCTCGGGCGACCAGTGTTTCAGGGACCCAGTACTGTACACATCTAGTACCACACTCAGTCAGTACACATGCGGTCAGTACTGGACATAGTCAGTATTAGAACATCATTGTGGGTGACCAGTGAGTAGGGAGAGCCAGTCCCGTTCTTTGGTTCCTTTTTCTCCTTCAAGTGTCGTTTGCTCTTGGTCCTGCAGACAAGTGTGCTCGAGGTACAGGGCACTGGAAGTAAAGGTCTCCCCCCACATGTTCAGTGCACTCTGGTTTTGGTTTTACAAGCTGTGTTTCATGTGCAAGGCCGTGCAAATTTATTAGTACCGTATTAGTATTATTTTATCAGTATCATAGTTTTTGATTCCTAACCATGTAAATAACGCAATAAAAACACACATCGGAAACTACCTTACTCCTGTAAGAACCTGGTGCTAAGTGCTGGCTCTGATCCCACTTCTGAATTTGCGGTAGGTAATCAGTAAAGTGAAGTAAGTAAAGTGAAGGAGAGCTTTTGGTTGCTTCCTGCCTTGGCAGAGAGCAGGGGGTGCAGCGTCCCCTCAGCTTGCTAACTTTAGTTTCTTCGTGTGCACAGTACTGGGTAGTCGTATTCTGTTTCTGGGTCTTCACACTGCCTTCCGTAGGCCGTGCTAATTTATTTCCTCCCCCCTTCTACAGAGCCTCCCTGTTCTTCGCCAGCTCTTGTTAGCATTTGACCTTTTGCTGACAGCCACCCTGACTGCTTGCTCTCCTCTGATGACCGCTGATGCCAGACACCTCCGTTAAATACCCATCAGCCAATTGTGTATCTTTTAAGGAATGTCTTAAATTCAGGTTCCTTCCCCCCAACCCCCATTTTCCCTTTGAGTTGAGTTTCTTAAATATTTGGAATGCTAACACTGATGTGAACGATGTAGCTGATTCTGCAGTGGACTGCTTCCTGTGTTTGATGGCTGGGTTCTAATCTAATGCTATCTCATTTTCTTTTTTCTTTTTCTTTTTGCTGTTGTTTTGGTGACCTGTGCTTGTAGGGGAGACCCATGGTTTCATGTTCAGGTCTTGGAATCTTTTGTTTGTTTGGAGTTGTTTTCTTTAGAAGGGTCTAATTTCACGACCCCTCTTATTTTGGTGCACCTTGGGATTGATCCAGAGTCTCTCAAGTGCTAAATGCTAAGCAGGTCTCCTGTTACCGTTCTGAGCCTCTCTTTCCGTTTCCTGCTGGTGGACATTACTTTCCCCAGCACCGTTTACAGATGCTGGTCTCCTTTCTCCCCCTTCCGGGTTTGAATACGCTTGAAGTAAGTCAGTTGGTTGTGTATGTGTAGGTTCATCTCTAGGCCCCTTTTGCTGTCCAGCTAGATCTCTGCCTCCTACGCTTTTCAGTCTCACAGTGCCACACGAGTGTGTTTTACTGTGAAACACCAGAAATTAGCAAAAAACAAGCTCCATGCTGTTAGAAGCAGGGCGTTCTTGAAGGACTTTGCAAATCTTAACTCGGGCCCTGTTATCGCTAGTTTATATCTAAAGAGACGGAGTCTCATGCAAGATTGAGGGACATTTAAGGACAGGCAGTAACAAGCAGAGTTAAGGACAATACAGTGGCTGGGTGGTAGAGTGCACCCTCGCAGGACTTATTCAGTCGGAATACCTACCCTGCCTGAAACATTGCCCCACATATTCTGTTCCCAAGCTCAGAATCCTGCCTCTAGTTTCCACATGTTAGAGGGTTCTCAACATTAAAGAAGGAAAGGAAGTCTCCAGATCTCTCGAGGCAAGAGTCTACCGTGGATGCTCTTTCTCCATAGTTGTTATGTAGAGAGTAAGAGGTGAATATTCTCACATCAGCCTTTTTACTCCTGCATCAGTAGGATTGCCTGACTGGGAACAGACATCATAGTTTGGGGATTTCACTAAGCAAGACTGGTACCTTTTGGACATCACTCAGAAATCAGGATACCAATGTAAAAACCGCCATTAAGGCTATCAGACAAGCTGTGGACTACCTGGTACTAATAATCTCAGGTGAGATCATTGTAGGAACATCAACAGCAGAAAGAAGTTTATGAGCCCCAGATAAAGGTGCGCTTTTAAACCCGAATACAATTTTAGCCTCTCAAGATCTTGCCAGGTCGTCCTGTCTTCTCAGTTTGCCGCACTGTAGTGAAAATTTCCCCCTAGATGTACACGTGGAACTCCTGCCCTAGTCTCCTTTGAAATTGTTCTTTAGTAGGAAAAGATTTTCCGTCTTCCACTTCCTCCTTCCTGCGTGGATCCCGAGGTTCCAGCAGCCACCGCTGAACAAACTCGGCCACACTTTAGAACCCTGATTCCAGAGCAGCCCACACCTTCCCCTGCTTGAGAATTCTAGGCCCCCGTGGAGCAGGGCCATCTTCCCTCCTCTTCTCCTCCCTCTGCGCCACCCTCTCTGCAGTGAATGCCTTCCCAGGACGGGGCTCACCGCTCCAAGGGCTCTCTGCTGACTTCTGGAGACGCCTGGTAATGGTCACCTTCAGAGGTGGGGGAGGGGGATGCTAGGATTCGGAAGGGGGGTTTATTTGTGAATGGCGTGAGATCTATTATGGAGAAGGGCACACTGGATCTCGTGAGTGGGGGATAGCCGTTTCCAGTACTGTGGTGGTAGGGGTTAGACCTGTGCTTCAAGCCACAAAGTCATGCCTGTGAAGGAGGGATTCTTCAGAAACCAGCTTATCTGTTATGTCAGTGGAGTTCTTAGTTTAAAAAGTGATGATTCTTTTAAAGGTCTCCCGTTTTCCCAAGATCCAGTGGTGATTCCCCCCCCCCCCATCCGCCCCCACCTGCTCTCTAGATCTGCATGTGTGGTTCTGCCAACCCTCTCATTGCTGATCGCTTTCGTGGGTCAGTCTGAAAGAGACCAGACTGAGCAGCGTCTAATGTTTCTGTGGTCCACAGCCTCTTTCCGAGGTCCACTTGAGAAATAAAATGTTCGGGGATAAATAATACTATTGGTACTTGAGACCTTGCAAATCACTCAAGATGGGAGAAACAGATGTTGAAGTATTTTTGTCTTTTGTCCTAGAAAAATGGCAGCAGTGAAGATTTCTATATTTAAAATCTGCTTTCTTCGGAGAGCGCGCACTTTTATTTGCTGAGAGGCGGTGAGGAGCTGAGTCGTCCTCAATGACCCGCTCAGCTCTGCCTTCATTAAGACCCCTCTCTGCATGGCACCACTGTGGGGCTGTTGAGTAAGCCTCTGGAGTTAGGTGGCGTCCTAGGGACGATGGGTGGACCACACGATTTTTGGGGGAGAGATGGAAATCCAGTGGTTGGATGTGTGCCCCCTGCGGTCCACTTGAGCCCAGTGAGGTCTTACAGGTGTAGCCAAGGGCCTGCGCAGACTGAATGGAGCCCGCTACTCATTTTCACTGTTGGATGGAGGCTGCTGTTCAGTTGATTGTTAAAAATCAAAAGTTAAGGTTGTCTTGGAATCAGTTTATTACAGTGATGCGCGCGTGTGTGTGTGTGTGTGTGTGTGCATGTGTGTATAGCGGACTAACCTTTTTGGTGGTTGGTACTTACTCAGATGTTTAAATATTAGTCAATCACCCATAATGATGGAGAGAGCACAGGTGAATGCAGATAGATGTACTAGTGTGTTAATTTATTCTCATGGCATTAACATTTGAATACTTTAAAATGAAGGTGCCTTTCATGAAACTTGTTTTCTTTACCAAGGAGAGATTGGGGCTTCTGGGAAGCTGTGGGTTTGTGGTGTTCAAGGCTGAAGAGATTCTTACCAGCAGGAACTGTAAACTGATTTTTTTTTCTTTTTTTTTAGTTTTTCGAGACAGGGTTTCTCTGTAGCCTTGGTTCCTGTCCTGGAACTAGCTCTGTAGACCAGGCTGGCCTCGAACTCACAGAGATCCACCTGCCTCTGCCTCCCGAGTGCTGGGAACAAAGGCATGCACCACCACCGCCCGGCCTGTAAACTGATTTGAACACGCTTCTTGTTTGTCCAGAGGATGAGTTTTTGGTCAAATATAAATTGTTGATTTTTTTTTTTCTGGAGAGAAATTTTAATCTTCATCGGTAAAAGCAACTTGCTCACGTGATGTCCCCCATGTGCACAGCAGTGCACATTTAGTGAACATAACTGCCTGTGGCTTCTTGGACAGCTCATCACTTAGCTCCCGAATCCTCTTCAGCCTTGGAGAGTGGCACTGTCATGTCTCTGCCCCTCCTTGCTAGACACATGACTGCTCTCAGGTCCCTGACACCAGCTTCAAGTAGACCAGGGCAAGGGTGAATTTTGTTGTAATTCTGAGTTTCTATTCTCCATGTTAAGGAGGTAATTGTTGCGTTAGGGTGACTTTAAAGACACTTCATTATTGTTGAGTGAATAGGTTCAGGCACATGGGATAACAGGACAGCTTTGGGGAGTGGGTTCTCCGGTCTCTATGGGGTCTTGGGGAATGAACTCAGGCACTGGACCTTTGTGGAGAGTGCCTTACTCACCGGGGGGGGGGGGGGGGGCGCATCTCACTAGCCCTGGATACTCCTGTCTCCTTTCAAACCCATATTAAAAAAAAAAAAGAAAAGAAAAGACAAAAAATATATAAAGATTGCCCTTTTCGTTGCAAAATTGAACATTGATCTTCACTCCCTGAGTCTCATAAAAACCCAAAGGTTTGAGGTAAGCCTTAGGCTGAGGAGTCACAGCAGGGCCTGGGCAGGTGACCAGCAGCACAGTTAGCAGGCTTCCCTGGGCTTCGGGTGAAACCGCCACCCTGGAGGATTGATTTCCTTTATGTGTTAATTAACAATCTTGAAAAAAAACAGTATTTTGCTTTCACATGATGTAGAGTTAAAATAGCTATTCAGGAATTTCATTGACGATTCTGTGCTGTGGGTTTCTTTGCTGCCTTTTAATTTTAGGCATGTGCTCTTGTCATCAGGACGTGAGTGTCTGGGTGGTTCTCGTAGGCTGGTGACCTGAGCTTTGGTTCTCAGTGCTCTGGGCTGTGTCAGCTCCATAGGTAGAGAGGCGGGTTAATAGACTTCACCGTCTTATCACCCAGCAGGGGTGCTGGGAATTAAGACACAGGAGGCCCAGTGGAAGTGTTCCCCCTCCGGCAGCATGACAAAGGAGCCATTATCCTCTCCTTGATACAGCCCGCCCCAACTTTTGCCATCCCAAGTAAGGGCTGTTGGCCTATTCTGCCACCATGTGGCCATTTCGAGGATCGTCCCAGCCCATTACGGGGGGCCTTTTCTAATGCTCTGAAGATTCCTAAGGGCCATCTCTTCTGTCTTCTTTTCAGGAGTGCTAGGGAACTCATGGCACCCCTGTGGAGATGACACCCCCTTCTTTCTTTGTATTTCCTTTGCTCACCGGTCAGCTGGTAGCCTGTAGATTACGGGAAGGTTGAAGAAGGAAAGGGGGTGTCTGTTTAAGGTGACTGTTCCCCGATGGAGATAAAATACAACCTCTTGAGAGTGACTGCACTGAGCTCCCCTGCAGGCTAAAGGCAGGGTAGCCGTGTCCAATGTCATAAAACGTGGCTCAGGAAGGAGACTGTTGTCTGTGGGTAAGTGGGGACTTTCCACTGGGGAGAAGCTGCTTGTGTTTTCTAGACTTTATTAGGTTCTCCCCAAAGATCTCTGGTCACGGTATAGAAAGGGTGAAAGAGGTTGCTGGTGTTCTAGATGAAGGGGGAATCCATCTTGTGTGGGCCGGCTTGGAAGTGAGCTTGACTGCTGTGTGGAGACGGTGTGGAGACACACTGCCTGGGGTAGGCACCCTCACCCGGATCCAGACAGCAGGGTTGCTTCCCAGCTGTGGCGACGGCTCTAGACTCTTCCTGTATGACTTCCATGTCACAGTGCTCTGTGAACCTCAGGCATCATGCATGCAGTATTGTACTAGCTTCTGTGAGCCACGTTTTGGCAAATACTGCCGGCAGGGTGTTGAGCGCGGCTGCTGTGCTGATTGAACCACGCAGGGCAGTAGCTTCCTCAGTGGTGTCTTGAAACCGCGTTGTTCAGAGAAGAGAATTTCAGAAGAAACCGTGTATCACCCTGAATTTCCATTGTCATCCTCAGATGAGGAAATATCCAGGAATGGCGGTAAAGGAACCGAGTCTTCAGGCACAGTTTCAGTGTCTGCAGTGTAGATTTTAAATATCTAGAAGATTAAAATGTTAATATTTTAAAAGGGTTTTTTTTTTCTTGTGTGTGTATGTGTAAAAGTCTGGGTTCAAGTATAAATTAATGGCATTCCTGCAGGATTTAAGAAAGACCTGTGAGAGTTTGTATTTTGATGCCAGGATGGGACCGTGGGTCCCAGAGCCGAACGCTCAGCAGCAGAAATGAATTCCGTCTTTGGTGTTGTACGACACTCTTGAGCTGCCAGAGAGGCAGCCTTGCTGTGTGCTCTTTAGCTCTGCCAGCCTGAAATATGTTCCTAGCTGCTCCACATTGCAAGAGAAATTAGGTGGCTGTTTTTTTTTTTTTTTTTTTTTTTTTTTGGTTTTTCAAGACAGGGTTTCTCTGTGGCTTTGGAGCCTGTCCTGGAACTAGCTCTGTAGACCAGGCTGGTCTCGAACTCACAGAGATCCGCCTGCCTCTGCCTCCCGAGTGCTGGGATTAAAGGCGTGCGCCACCATCGCCCGGCTTAGGTGGCTGTTTTGAAAAATCAAGAATTTCCTTCTCCTCCTCTTTCAGACCTCGTCATTCGGAGAAGTTACGAATATAGTAAACTGTGTGCTGGTCACATTTCACTTTAAGCCTGAGGATAAAAAACTACATTAGGGTTAGGGAATTTACCTCAGTGGTAGAATTCATGCTGATTGCATATGGGGCTCTGAGTTTAGTTCTGAACCAAAATACAACGATAGCAGCCTGAATTCAAAACAAAACAAAACAAATCAGAAAACTCTAAGCCAGGTGTAATGGCACACACCTTAATCCCAGCACTTAGGAGGCAGAAGCAGGTGGATCTCTGTGAGTTCAAGGCCAGCCTGGTTCAAAGAGTGAGTTCCAGGACAGCCAGAGCTACATAGTGAGATCCTGTCTCCAACCAAAACAGCAAAACAAAATAAAAAGCAGAAAACTCTAGGGACCCTTTGTAAATTTTGTAAATATTTCATTTGTCTTTTTGAGGCCTAGAGATAGTTGCCGAAGAAAAGAGTATATTGTAAAAGTTCTGATGGACATGCTTCTTTAACAAGTACTTGGGATTTTCTGTCGGGAGTGTCTTCACCCTGATCTCTTAGGTGATAAACTCAGGAACCGTGCTCTTTTGTTGAGGCACACACTGTATGTGCCCTGCATTGCGAGGGAATTATGTGTAGTTGTGGCCACACAGGCTGTCCTGTGTGTTTATTACTTTGCTCCACAGATGTGATCTCTGTCACATTCCAGGGTTACAAACTCCTGGGGAAGGGGAAGGAGGACTTGGTTCGACCCCAAAGATTCATATTCCTTTCCCTCCTCCCCCTCCCTTTCTCCCTCCATTTTCCCTTTTTTTTTTTTTTGAGAAAGTATTTCTCTGTGTAGCTTTGGAGCCTGTCCTGGAACTCTCTTTGTAGACCAGGCTGGCCTCGAACTCAGAGATCCTCCCGACTCTGCCTTCCGCTCACCACCACCACCACCTGACTTTCTGTTTCTTCATTCTTAGCTGAACTGTTGCGTAAATTGTAGTGTGGAAATAGAGCTATCTTGTAAAGAAAACTTGGAAACTGAGCTGTCATCTTGGGAGACAGAGGCATTTGCGCTGCTTCGTTCCTTCTTTTCTCATTTGATTACTGATGTGAGCCTGGGCCTTGACAATGTAGCTCTTATGCTCCTGATGAACGATGCTGGAGACATAGCTCCCTAAGTCGCTGCTTGTGAGCATTTGCGCAGAAGGATAATTATAGTTTTGTCTGAAAGATACCCAAGGGAGCCTATGTTGCCATCAGTGTAATTTCTGGCCTGTGACCACTGCCTCAACAAGTGGATGCTCCCCTTTCTTTCTCCCTATGCCCAGGTTGGTAGACATTCATCACCTAGGTCTAGACTGGCACAGGTTTGCTAAGTGTTACCCAATCTTGGCCTTCGTTCCCTTGAGTTGGTCCTCAGAGGAGCCAACTTACTACTACTAAGTATGTTAAAGCACACAATAAATACGTTAATATATTACTAAATATATTAAAGCTAAACCCCTTTAAAGGAAAAACATTTCTTCTTAGTAATGTAGGTAAAATAATTCTCTTCATTTTAATCATCATTATTTTTCTTTGTAGCCCAGGGAGTTAAGAATGCGCACCAGTCCCTGGTGGAGCAGGAGGTGGAGGAGTTCCTCTTCCTTAGTGCTCCCAAGGTCATATTACACTGTGCTGTCTGCTGTTGCTGCAGTCTTGATGCTAGTGTGCAGAAGACATTGGAAACCAGCTTTAAGTGAATTGGATGTTTGCTGTGCTGGCCTGTTGTGTTAAGATGAGTCTCTGGAGCAGTGAGTGCACACCCCTGGGCGTGGAGACTCTTGCCTCTGTTCCTGTGGGGATACCCTGTGCTTGCAGGCATTGAACCAAAGCTTTTAAGGATGCCCTTTGTCCTTAAAAAAGGGACTGTTGTTTGTCCTGCCCTGTCGGTCTCATTGTCTGCTTTGTTGCAGTGGTTTTAGGACTTTAATCTCCTTTGAAATGGTGTCTATTTTTGTAAAACGGATGTCCTTCATAGGGTCGAAGGAAAGGCTTATTGTTCTAAAAAAAAAAAAAAAAGGTTTGCTTCCTGGTTACTGCAACATGTTCCTGTTTATGCTCAGAGGCCAGAGCATTTTGGGGAAAATAGCTTACTCCTCTAAAAGGGTCTTTAGTGAGGGTCTTGTGGATTTTGTCTTAGGAATATAGTCCGGGAGGGTAGCAGTGTCTCAGGTGGCGTCAGTTTCCTGAGAAAATGGCAAATGGGGATTTAGTGCCTCTGCATTTTGTTTTCTACAGAAAAAGTTTGTTGAAGTAGGACTTCACCCGCTGACTCTTAGAACTTCACCCGCTGACTCTAAGTAGAGAAAATGAACATTGTAACCCAAAAGTATACTTTCCAGAAATCCATCCATTCTCTACTGTGGCTTGGATAAAGTCTTACTGTGGAATGCTGCAGGCATGCTCCAGCTGCTGATATAGGTTCCACTGCTGATTGCATCCTCCTGTTGCTGGCTGCAGGCTCCACCTGCTGGCTGCAGGCTCCTACTGTTACAGTCTTTAGACTCCTACTGTTGCGGGCTGCAGGCTCCAGCTGCTGTGAGGAACTGGGGTGCTCAGTCCCTCATCTATTCTACCTGCTTCTTTCCCTTTTCTTCCTGGCTAGTTCTGGAGATGAAACCTTGGTCAACCAGTATCTACTGGATTTTAGCAAAGGCTGTCAGCTAAGAGGAAGGAAACGGTGAGAACTCGGTGAGAAGCAGTTAGGGTGGCCGATGGGTAGGCCTTCCACCCAACAGCTCTCTTTCTAGGGCAGTTTGAGTTTTCTTTCGTCCTCCTGGAAGCCTCAGACCATTTTAGAGGTTGTCTTGGACTGTGGCGGTGCAGGGGGATCACGGACAGTTCCTGCCCCTCAGTTATCTCAGTTGCAGTCCTTAATTGGTAGATGTAGCATTTGAGAAACTCAAACCCGGATTGCTCCTTCCTCTGATTTGTGTTCTCTAGCTCACCTGTAACCATGTTTTTCTTGTTTTCTGTTGGGCAACAGAGCTACGGTTTCCTGATATGCATCAAGTTGTGTGTTTAGGGTTCCGGGACACATTGCTTGCTAGTTGGCAGCTAGGGAGGCACTAATTTTCTTCCACACAGTTAGGAACTTCAGGTTCATAGAGAAACTACTTGTTAGAGAATCTAGTTAAAGCTTGACAGCATCACTTTCTATGTAGAGGAATGCAGAATGGCTCTGCCATCTTCTTATAAGCTCCTTGAGCACAGACCCTTTAAACACATTTCTTTTGGGGCAGCTGCTCTAAGAGTAATAGAAGAAACCAGATGTGCGGGTTGAATTGATTCAAGGTTTGTGATCCGTAAAATACACGAGACGGCTGGTGAGGTAAGAGCACTTGGTTGTCCTCGCACAGGCCCTGGGTTCCATTCTGAACACCCACGAGGTGTCCCAAACCGTTCATAACTTATCGCCCCCCACCTCCGGCAACTCTGGACACTGCCTGATTGTAGTCTGCACAAATACATGCAGGCAGAACACCCCTGCACATAAAATACAACACAGACATCTGAAAACAAAAAAAAAAAAACCCAGAAGTACATGAAACAGTTATACAGGATTTTATGGTCATGTATTGCTTGAGTGGTGTTCATTTAGAACTAGCCCCCTCAAACATCATGATTATATGTGGTATTTATTTATTTAGTTAGTTTTTCGAGACAGGGTTTCTCTGTGGTTTTGGAGCCTGTCCTGGAACTAGCTCTTGTAGACCAGGCTGGCCTTGAACTCACAGAGATCCGCCTGCCTCTGCCTCCCAAGTGCTGGGGTTAAAGGCGTGCGCCACCACCGCCCAGTTTATATGTGGTATTTAATTTGTGCAGTTCTGTACGCTTAGAAGGAAATTCTGCTTTAAGAACTAATGCCAGTCGTGAGTAGTATAAAGCCTTCGGCCTTCGGCCCATCACTTCCGTCCTGTTTTGTATCACAGCCTCAGTGACAACTGTCAGCACGTCACGGGACTATATCCCGTGGCGCTCTATTTATACGTTATGCATATTGCCTCAGATAAATACTGGTGGTAATTATTCATAGGTACTCTATACATATGTCTCACACACGGGCACTCAAACTTTTAAAGTCCATGTATATTACGCGAACATACACAGTACCTATGACCCCGCAACAGCTGTGGTCATGAAACTGATTAACACAGTGGCGTTTGGCCCCTGACCTGACTTTTTATATGGTTTCACAGCGGTTAGGTGAGGGAGTGCTTTTGCTAGCAGGCCTGTGCTCTGCCAGTGCTCTCCAGTTGCCGTCTTTGATTCTGTCTGAGATCCCAGTTCTTGCTCCTGTTATGTGTCTTCCAGGCTTGTCTTTCCTGGACGTGATCTAAAAGTCTTGTTTCTTTCTTACACGTTTTTGGGCACTGAGTGTGAACTTCCTGCTTGATCACGCAGGTGGGTAGTTTTGCGTGCTTTCCTTGACAGAGCGGTACAGGTCATCAGGCACATTGTCAGGGTTTCCTAGGTGACTCGGTGGGAAAATGAGCGATGGTGTTTGCACTACATACCTGTCGGTCGGTGTCTTGTTCACCTGAGAAGGGTCAGCAGCGGGACTGAGGGGTTGTCCCTTGTTAATTTACAAACGCCTTGCAATCCCTTCACACTACGTTTGGACAGATTTAGAGGAGAAATTCTCATTCATCCTTCTTCCCATCCCCTCTGTATCTTCGGTGTTCGCTGGAGCCCTGCAATGCTGGTCCCTTCTGGTTCTTCATCTATGGCTAGGAACAGGACTGTGCATCTTTACCTATCTTCAACTTTTTTTTTTCCAAGGCAGGTTTCTCTGTGTAGTTTTGGAGCCTGTCCTGGAACTAGCTCTTGTAGACCAGGCTGGCCTTGAACTTACAGAGACCCGCCTGCCTCTGCCTCCTGAGTACTGGAATTAATGGCATGTGCCACCACCGCCTGGCCTATTTTGAACTTTTATGAATGACTTTGAATCTTTTTTTATTGTGACCTAGAGAAAAAGAAAGAACTTTAAAACTAAACATAAGACACTTTTTTTTAAGTATGGAAAGTTAAATGTATACTTGATTATTAAGTGATTATAAAATAACATGCATTAATATTGAGAAAATAATTTGACTAATCATCCTACTGGTAATTATCCATCACTTGAGAGAAAATACTTTGTTTGCTATTTTGATGTAAGTAGCAGAAACTATGTAGCAAAGAACTGCTGGTGAAGAGTTTGCTTTTCTGAGGTGATGAGTTTAAGTGATTTTATTGTATTATTCGAAAGCTCTTGTGCGTGTTCTGAAGGCAGTCATAAAGAAAAGCCTTTGCACATGCTAGATTTCCTTTGAAAATGTTAATTTTTAATATCCAAGAAGAAACAAATTTTTAAAAAGGACAGTTTAATTTATAACATGTTATTTTAGAAAAACTTTCTTCCCTCTCAAGCCTAACAATTCTATTTTTTTCTTTGGAACAGGACCTGGAAATAGTGTATTCCTATTTACACGGGATGGAAGCCTTATCAAACCTGAGGGAGCACCAGCTAAGGTGTGTATCGATTTTAATAATTTCATAGTGATAAAGTGCATTTCTGTGTCCTTCTGTTAATAGGAGTTGAGCTTAAAGAATGTTTAACACATGGATATTCTGCTTGGTGTAACCCCTGCACTTGCTGTGATACGTTCTGCAAGGTTGAATTCAGTTGTATCCGTATACATTTTAATATTTCTGTATAGTAATATATTGTACTTCCACCCAGCGTCTGCCTCCACTTCCCAGCAGTGATAAGCTTCAGTTGGTACAAACACTTAAGGGGGTGTTGTTTGCAATTCCTCTTCGTTTAGATACACGTCTATGGCTGTGGACAGCTCATCACTCAGATGTATTTTAAGATATTCAGCTGGCGACTAGGCACATTGCTCTGGCATGTCGAGGTCTCTGTAGGGATATGCATACTACGTTAAGTATGTCGCTGGCCCCCCTGTGGCCGGTACAGTGTTTATTACACTGGTTCCAGCGCAGTGTGCTCTTACAAATATCTTCCTGCTTCTGCTGTGCAGTGTGCTCGCTTCATTTGTAGTTACGTAAATTTCATAAAACAGAAGTGACTTGGTCTTCACTGCAGTAGGAAATAAAGGACCCTGAGAAGATTGATGCCAAAATATAATGAGGTCTTACTTCATTCTATTCTGTCTAGTTGTGATGCCAACCATTTTTAATTATGAAAGGAATACCCTTTAAGCACTAATTAATTTGTGAGCATGTCAGTTTCATATTTGTCTGTTAATTGAAAAGAAGTATCAAGAGGGTTGAGTGTTTCTCAAATTAATTTTTTAATGAAAATCATTTAAATTAAACTCAATTGTAGACTAAGTGTGTAAAAACCCAGACAGTTTTTATTAGGAAGGGCAGAGCTGGGGATTTTGGAGATGACTGAAATTGTAACGAGCCATAGCAGTTTTTAAATTGCATGACTTTTATTTGTCATTTTGTGATGCCAGTCTTCCTAAGGAAAAAATTCAGAACGCAAAAGAGACCACAAACCTGTCCGCAGACCCGACAGCCAGCTTTAGAATTACCTGCTTCTTGCCCTTTCCGGGGTGATGTTCAGGTGGAAATGCCTGATTAATTCAAGAGTCTGTCTGAGTCCATCCTTAGGAAGTATTCTAAGCTTCGTGTAGACTGTTGGCAGCATTGTAGGGACGAACCCTTCACATGTCCAGCTGTTTCTGCATGTGCTGAGCCGTCTCATTCACAGCCAACAGCCTAGACTGAGTTTATCTTTAGAGCAGGATCATAGCTGCATTACACAGCAGAAGTGAGGCTCGTGTAAACCACTGGCTGACTGGAGTAAACCGCTTTTATAATACTCCCATCTGGGGAAACACACATTTCCTCTAGGTAGGTTATTTTTCTTTACATTTTGTTAAGGGTTTTTTGTTTTTTTTTTTTCTTCTTCTCGTGATTATCAAGGAAGAGCCGACTGACACTTGTACTTCACCCAACTTTCCAAGTGTACCCGATAAAAGGCTCCGAGGGAGATTTGATTTTATTTGTGCAGCACCACTTGCGCTGACCCCCGTGACACGGGAAGTGACCTGACCTTTCAGCAGGTGGCTCTGTGTTGCTGTCAGAGCCAACACTTTGCACCCTGGCCCTGCAAGTTTTCAGATTTTTTCCCCAGTACAACTTCAGTTTTTCTGACGTTCAATCCATATAGACTAGAGTAGAATATTTGTCGAGAGGAAGTGGCAGCGAGAGCTCTGAACCCAGAAACTCTTGAGAACAGAATCACCACTTGAAGATATTTAGTACTGTTCATCCCCCTCCTCTTTGCTGTGCTCGGACTCAAACTCTGGGCCTGTGTGGAATAGGCAAACTCTACCCCGGAGATATATGCCCAGCCACGTTTAGTGTTGGAAACAAACATACAGTTGAAATACATTCTCTTCCTCAGCATTATAGCTTACCGATTATTATTTTGGAAACAAACAGATCATAGTCGTTACACTGGTTCTCAGGGAGATCATTGCGCTTTTGCTTAATCTCTTCCCTTTAGCCTCTGCTTCCGCATCCGTGAAATGCAGCCGTGGCGATGACCAAGTTGTTTCCTTCTTGCCCATTTGGTGTTTGTTAGAAGCTTGCAAATGAAATTTGGAAGAACTCTATCCTATTGCATACAACAGCTTTATTTATGGGCAGTGCTGTAAACATTAATTTTTTCCCCCGCTACTTCGTGGGAGGAATCCAATCGCATTGTGAGAACAACGTGGAAAAACCCGTTTCAAGGAAATCTGTGACGATCCTTTGGTGAAGCAGATAGTCTTTGTAGTACAGATGTTAAAAGTTGAACACGTACAGAGAAGATAAAAAGAAGAAAAAATCATAACCCAGTCTATTAAAAGCATTGATTCTGCTTCTGAATTAAGTGGCTTCAGGAGATCTAGTTCCAAGGAAGAATAACGTCCATGATAGAACTGTAGTCCTGGTGGCAGCAAGCCTCATGGGCCTGGGAGAATTAGGTCAGAAGTAAGGGATTCAAAGAGCATTCGGGACAAAAGTGACTTCATTCCGGTTAGATTGGACTTGATTTTCCTTAAGCTAACACCCAGCTCTCTGTCACTTAGCTGACTCTAATGGCATCTGGGTCAGTGTTGAGCAATTCCACATCCCACCCAAGTGGTTTTGAATGTTTGAAGTACGTTGAGATACTGCATCCGGCGAAGCAGAGCAGCCAGGGTTACTTAGAGGCAGTCATGGCCATTTCGATTCAAGATGGCTGTAAACTTGTCAAGCTGAATCCCTACATGGGGGGTGGAAGGAAGAACAAGGTGAGTGAGCACCCAGGAGTTTTTATTGGGTCAGCAAACAGAAGCTCAGTGTTCCCTGGTCGGGGAAGAGCACTTGTCCACAATGAGGGTGCTGTTAGGGTGACATGCTGCAGCAGCTTTTCATGAGAAGAAACCGTCACAAAATACATCCCCGTGTATTTTGGAAAAATTGATTGGTATTCATATAATGAGATGTTTCTCGATGATGCTGCTTTTGAGATAATTTTGAATATTTAAACATTATTCATATTTTCACATTTTTTCCCATTAGGGCTGTATCAGCTGAAATAACAAACCCTTCAGTTCTTAAGTCTCCATTTGCTCATTCCTCATAAAATACTGAGTCAGTAAAAGCCTACATTGGCTTGAGATTCTGTCCTGCTCAGTGACCGTTAGTGCTGAGCTCTGCACGGTGTTACCGCCTCTTAAATTCATAGGGTTTCCTTTCTGACTTTTGGGTTCCTGCTCCTCCTTGAGTGTGTTTACCCCGGGGAACATACTTTGCCACTTAGAAAGTGTGGAGCAACCTCTCCGTAAAGTCCATGTGGTAAAGCTGGGGCTTCTCTTAGATGCTCTGTGTTCTAGCACACAGGTGGGGCAGATTTTAATTCGTTTTTATCGAGTTGTAACTCTGACGCCATCAACATCCAGTTGAAGATAAATAACTTAGATAAGCCCGTGAGCATATGAAGTCATGAACTTGACGTTTCACCCCATGACTCATTCAGGTGTCTTAGCTGTGTTCTTCTAATGGCGAATGTTGAACTTCCTGTCGTTCTCTTTTACAGGCTAATGTGTGAAACCGTGAGATACGAAAGACATGAAGCCAACGAGGTTTTATACTAGTAGGTATTCCTTTCTGGTTGTATGTTGTATGATGCAGTGGCCAGCTCCTTCAGCTATCACTGTGCGCTGGGAGCAGCTGGCTCAGTTAACCTGGTCTTTCGGGAGGACGGGTCTTGGGGAGGTTAACTTACTTCCCATGGTTTAGAAGTTTGAGACGTTTGAACTGTTTGCAATTTTAAAATGGCCAATTCACGTCTGTATTTTTACCTATGGTATTTTCCTATGGTAGAGATGTGACTTTGGGTTGTCAGGTTTTCTCTGTTCTTGTTGTGAAATACGAAGTAGCTCACAATCGTCTGGGCTTAACAAACAGCAAACAGACCTTCCCACAGCCAAGAAGGTGAGCTGCCAGTAGCCCAGGTATGAAGCTCAGTCTAGGAACAGCAAAATGAGCAAAATGAGGTCTTAGGTAAAGTTTAATCTTAAAATTGTACTAATACCGCTTTAAAGATGTGGTCTCTTAAACACTAACAACTGACTGTTAACGAATGTGATAAATCCAGAGGAAACCAATGCTGGGACTCTGAGTATGTGAGCCGCTTTGCAGTATGCACCAGTAGATAATGTTTACTACGACGATCGCCGCGCTGACTCCATCCTGTTTTTCAGGCATATTATGGGTAGGTAGTACTTACTGAAAGAGAAGAAAGACAGCTGCTCTCTGAAGGAGTTTGTCATTTATAGAGGGATGAAGAAATGAAATAACAGGAAAAATGGCACAATTGGGATACTTGGGAGCGTAAAGATGGTTGAGGAAGAGAGGGATCCTGAGAGATGTTGGAGCCCTTTGAACGAGCTCGGTCTCAGGTTGTGTTCCATAATCTACAGAAACCTTAGAGGGGCATTATAAACAGCATGTCAGAGATGCAGGTGGAACAGACAGAGGGTTTAGGGGTGCTGCTGGAAGGCCTCACTCGACACTTGGATGCTGGAAAGTGAAGCCTGAGGTTTCCGCATGAAATAGGTGCCCCCAGCTCCTGAGCTCCCTCTTCAGCCCCTGTAGGTCTCATTTAATATATATAGCATGGTGGCTGGTTTTCAGGCAAGAAAGCAAGTTTGACCAAATGCCCCCAGCCCTTCCTGTACCCGCAAAGGCAATACACATGTATGCAAGCAAGCAGGTTCTGTCAGGGTGAATAGATGTGAAGGGAAATAGCTGAGGAGCCAGCCGCAGGACTGTGAAGGAGGAAGAGCTTTGACATGTCAGCAGGGTTAGGGTTTGGAGAAGCTGGCGGGTGGGAGTCGGCGGAATTCTTAGGCTGTTGCACGTGAAGCTGATTGCTGTTCTTCCAGCTGTTGTAGATGTTCCCATGGCAAAGTATGTGTAGTAGTTAGCCAAGGAATGATCGACAGCGAGAACTGACCCCAGAAAGAAGATGCTTTTAGTGGAGTTCTGGAGAAACTGAGGCGGGAGGAACTGCAGCCCTTGACTCCTTTTTGAACACATGGGGCAGGTGTGCAGACGCCCAGGTGGGAACCCCTGTGAACGCTATTGAAGTGGTTCCATGAAGGGCGGCACTAGCTTTCTGTCAGTTTGTCCTTCCCCTCAGACACATGATTGGACAGACTCTTGGTTTTTTGAGACAGGGTTTCTCTGTGAAGCTTTGGTTCCTATCCTGGAACTAGCTCTGTAGACCAGGCTGGCCTCAGCCTCACAGAGCTGACCTCCCTCCTGAGTTCTGGGATTAAAGGCGTGCACTATTACTGCCTGGCCAGACTTTGCTTTTATGAGCAATGGATGACTAGCCATTTCCCTTACTATGTCTGTGTGTTATAGCTTTAGTAATTTCACCAGGTAAATATGGCATTCTTTTGATCTAACACTATACTACATCTTCCTCATCTACGGAATGGAAACAGCAATGTCATTTCTTCAGAGTACAATAGATGTACGTAGTTTTTTGACCAGCATGGCTACTCAGGGTGCAGGCACCTCTACTGAGGGCATGGGTACCCTTCCTGAGGGCTCTTGAATCCCTCCTGAGAATGTGTGCACCCCTACTGAGCGCAGAGACACCCCTTTTGAGGAGGTGTGCCCTTCTGATGCCTTAACCCTAGTGCTCAGGGGCTGTGGTAGGGGAGGAGGAGCTAGGAGGCAGCTAGGCTGATCACAGAGTGGCGCCCTCTCTGGCAAACAAAATAGAGAGCAGTGAACATCAACATACCATCACATAAGTGGAGGGTCATCAACCGAGAATTTGCTGAGAAATTCTCTGACTGGGCTGTTTCCCAGTACAACACTATGACCGAGTTCTTAGTCAGTGTACTCTGGCTTTTCCTGACTGGCTGCCGAGCCTCGTCATTTGCATTCACTGGACAAAGTGTTAAAAACCTGTATCAGGAAGTCAGTGTACACACACATGCTTACCTATACCCTTTAAATACCCAGCTGCTCTGTGAGCCTTTCCCACATGCAGATCTGGTTGGATGCTTTGGTTTCCGGAAGAGTTTCCATAGCACTTGAAGGGTTTATCTCTTTATTTCAGGAAGGAATTTGTTCCTCTGTGAAACAGCTGCTTTGAGACTATTCAGTTTTGCCAAAGCTTTTAATATACATCTGTAAATGCACATTTTAGCGAGACTAGCTGGGTGTTCTCTGCTTTTTAGCAGTTTCCCTGGTGGCTTGACTTGACTTTCTGGTTGTAGGGCAGACACCTCCCATTGCCACCCTTCTCAAGCTGCTGCTCTTGGTGGCCTGGGGCATCACTTTCTTCTTTTCTCCAGCACCTGCTATCTCTGTCTCTACTGCCTCCGTCTCTCTCCTGCCCCCAGCAGGAAGAGAGGTTCATCTCTGACACCTCCCTCCCCTGCTCTTCTTACAGATTGTACATGGCCTCAGGGTCTCCCGTCTTGGACAGGTTTCTCCTTTGACCTCTTCAATAATTGCATAATAAAGTTTTTCTTTTCTGGATCGGCTGACCGATCTTACCTTATAGTCTTTGTAAATTATAAAGTTCTTTCTCTACCATTTATTTTGTGTTTCTTTCCATCTCTTGCAGAAAGACTTTGTTTTCCTTTCATTTCTTACCCAGAGATACGTAACTGCTATTTGAAATAATCTCTCTCTACGTTTTAAGTATTTTAACGTGTGTTTATGTGTATACAAACAAAACGACAAAACTGAGGTTTTATTTGGAAAAAAAAAAGTCATTGTTTAGCCTTCAAGTAGATGAGGCTGTTCTTCTGCAAGCCAGCATGTTTATTGAAGGTATTTTTGTTTCTAGTTTTCTATGAAACTGCCTGGTTAGCACCAACCATTCTTTAATGTTCTTCGATTGATGAGCTTTACTCTGAGTGCATTCTGGTTGTGTGGACCGGGAATGCTCCAAGCTGGTGTGCAGAGACAGATAGGGCTTTGAGTTAGAGCTCTCCGGGTGTATGTAGGTTCTCCTTGACCTTTCAGAGAGGCAAGTTCCTCTCTTACAATTATAGTGTGTAAATCATGACTCTTAGCAGCTTCCAAGTCATTCAGGTTTGACTGCTTGTCTAAATTTGATTGTTCCTCGAGCCCTTGGATGTATCCGTCTGTGCTGACTGTAACTGAGTCATTGATTTGATTTATTGTAATGCATATGCAGTTCATATCATCTTTCTTGAAAAGAATGTTCATTGAATAACCCCATAACTCCTAATGCAATGCTCCTTTTCATTTTCAGGTGAGTTCTGTTAACTTAAGAACGGCAGCATCAAGAGCTGCCATGGAATGTTTGGCTTTGCCAGTTCCTTCTTGTGTGTGTTCACGCTGCTGCTTAAGCGAATTGTTACTTGATGTTCCCTTTGTCCCCTGCATTTTCAGCATAAGGCTGAAAATCTTAGTGCTGCTCTCAGTTTTCCAGTTCTCTTGGATGTCACTGACTTTGTTGTTTTCGAACCTGTCAAACGGTGCTTCTGCTCCTTCAGTTGGTCAGATTGATTTATTTATTTACTTTGGAGACAAGGTGTCATTCTGCAGCTTGAGTTGTACTAGAACTCCAGGTTGATCTCAAAACTGCAGTGATCCCTCTGCCTCAACCTCTTGAGTGCTGGAAACACAGGTGTGCCACTCCCAACTTCTACACCAGCTTTTAAAAGTGAAGTAGTTTCCTTGTAGGTTAGGACTTTGGGGAAACAGGAATTACCTTCTGCCTTTTAAATGTTATTTGTTTTCATATCATGGGCATTGACATTTACATCTGTTTTTGTATAATGAGCTGTATTATTTTATGATTAAACATTGCTTTTCTGAAGGTGGAAAGTAAAAATGCTGAAGGCTTTTTTTAAATTTAGGTTTATTAGAGTTCCTTCTGAAATACATAAATGGCTGTAATGAAGTGATGTTCGGCCTGCTCAGTTGCTCCGCTGTGTGGCAGGAGATTTCTCTAATGAGCTCTAGCCTGTCTCATTAACTACATAAAAGTAATTGATAGAAATTTTATCTTTGGGTTTATAGCTCAACATCTTATCAAAGGAGCAAAAGAAACACAGTTATCAAACTTGGTAATAAACAGTAATAGACGTCCTATGGTGAGAAAGACTGAAATTACTGTGTATCTGGAAAGCCATCTGCATGCTGGCAGGCAGCCAGGGCCAGAACTTTTTAAAGTGTTGGAACAGTGTGTTCACAGGAAGCCCTGCCCAGCTCCAGCAGTAGCCTGTGCGGTTGGAAAAGCTGCCAGGGCTCTTGGTCTTGGAAACCTCTGCCTGGAGCAGTCTCAGGATGATTTTTCATACGTAAATGAAGTTATTTTCACTGCAGTTCCTCCCTCCACCCCCGCCCCCTTTACAGTCATGTATTTGAGTGTACAAGTCTAAGCCGGTCAGAAGACCGGAATCACAAAATGAGCAAAATGCCAACTCCTTGTTTTCTTTAGGGCTTCAATTAAGGGGACCTGCCTGTCGGGATCCCTCAATGTGTGTGTGCTCCCTGGGCAGTGGAGCTTTCTGTTTGGCTGATGTCACCTATGGAGCAGACAGTCAAGGAAACAGGTGCTTTTCTGGTTTTGGTGGCTATTGTCTTCACTTGCTGTGGGGCCCTTCAGATTTCTGTTGGCTTTCCCCCGGTGCCAGCACCTTGTGGACGTATATTCAGGGGAGCACAGCGCATGCTTGCTTTCTGGTATCCCCCACATTGATAGGTGGTCACAGTTGTACCATGTGACGGGTGAACATGGTACGTGTTCCTACCTGCTCTGACCCCCAGATGTGGCACACTCTCAGGCTTCACTTTCTGCTGCTCTGGTCCAGCTGTTCACATGCCCACTGAAGTACAGAGAGGTGCTTCTTGGATCGCTCTCGCTGATGCCAGACAGTGTGAATCTTACCTCGGAGAACTCTGGATTCTGTCTGGCTGCTGTGATTCCGGCCTGTCCCTTTCTCTGGCTGGCAGTGTTGAGCTGAAGGCCATGTGAACCACACTGCCCTGTTCTCACAGGCCACTCCTGCTCCCCTCTTCTCAGCCTGTGTGTTGTTGCCGATCGATCTGCCTGTCCTTAGACTGTCAGTTTGTATTAGCTGGTCAGTAGACTTTTCAGAAGTTATCTTCTGGCCTGATAATGATCCCTCCCCAACTTGATCAGTTTTTTTTTTTTAAATTAGCATTATTATGCCAAGATACTGTCCCCTCAGCACGAACACTTGGGTGGGATGGCTTCCTGTTCTAGCAATGTGTAAGGTACTCTCTCATGTGGAGACACTGCCACCATGTGGACCCGGAGGATAGTGCCAGGAACTTCTTTGAGCTTCACTGTAAGATCTAAACTGTCACCTTTGATGAGGAGTTGGTATTGTTCTGTTCAGGAAGAACATACCTAAATAAATGACCTACAAGATGGTGTAGTTAGTGAAAAAAGCGCTTGCTGCCTAGGCTGATAGAACCTGAGTGATTCTCCGGGTCCCACGCAGCAGAAGGAGAGAATCTGCTACTGTAAGATGCCTTCTGACCTCCATACACTTCAAAAATACTTTAAAAAATGAGACCTGTTTAAAAACAAACCATCCAGTCTAACCAGCAAGCGGGCATCATAGTGTGTGCATCGGCAGTACTGATGCGCTAGAGACGCTCGTGGGGGAAACCCTGAGTAATCACTACCTTGGTTGCTGTGCCACATGAACTCAGGGAAGCCAGGAAGATGAATCACTCTACCAGAGGTGCTCAGCCACTCAGAGAAACTTGAATGTCTGAAAACTAAGTCTAACAGAGAAAAGCTGCTGCCAAAAGCAGGGACATCAGGTTTTTTTCAAAGACCCTGAGGTATGGGTAGAAAAAAAGAGTATTTTGTGTTTGGTGAGTGTCAGCTGGCAGGACAAAGGTACTGAAAAGGATTAGTGCTCTTTTTCAGTCTCTGCTGGCAAAGGAGCTGTTGTTTAAGACTGAAGTAATGTTGTGGAGAAGCTGGTGATGCCTGGTTTCAAGATTGAGGACCAGAGCAGTGGTTCTCAGCCTTCCTCATGCTGGGACCCCTGACTACAGTTCCTCATGTGGCGGTGGCCCCAGCCAAAGAATTATTTTCATTGCTATTTGTAACTGTAAATTTGGTACTGTTACAGATTATAATGTAAATATCCGTGTTTCCCATAGTCTTAGGTAACCCCTGTGAAAGGGTCATTGGACTCCAGGTTGAGAACCTCTGACCTAGAACCTTATTATTTAACTTCATTAGGATTGTGTGGCCAACAGGAGGGGGATCACCAATCTGAGCTTCCTTCATGTGGTCTGATCAGGATATTGAACCCCGTTTCATCAAAAAAGCTGTGACGATAATGCAAACGTGTCATGGTCTTGATTCCCTGAACTTTGATACTGACTAGATACTAGATGTTGCTAGGTGAGGCACACAGTTCTGCTCATTGGGAGGGGCCATGTGTTAGTCAGACTTTTTATTGCTATGCTGAAACACCATGACCAGAAAGCTAGCTGGGGAGGAGAGGGTTTGTTTGGCTTATACTTTAGCATTGCTATTCATCACTGAAGGAAGTCAGGACAGGAACTAAAACGGGGAAGGGAACTAAAGGCAGGAGCTGATGCAGAGGTCATGGAGGGGTGCTGCTTACCGATTTGCTCCCCATGGCTTGTTCAGTCTGCTTTCTTGTAGAACCCAGGACCACCAGCCCAGAGAGGGCATCACCCACAATGCACTGGTCCCACCCCCATAGTCACTAATTAGCAAATGACTTACAGCCGGATTTTCTGGAGACATTTTCTCAATTGAGGTTCCTACCTTTCAGATGAATCTAACTTGTGTGATATAAGACAAGCCAGCACAGGCCCTATTAATGTAGCTGGAGGAAGAGACAAAGCTAGAATGGGGTATCATAGAGAGACTTGTATCAGCATGACACTGGATGGGATAGGTGCTTTGGTGTTCACAGGGTCCCAGCCACTCAGTAAGGTAACAGAAATCTGGGGGGGGTGGGGGACGACAAGCAGCAGGCTTTGCAGCAGAGTGGCAGAGCTGTAACGGAGCCGACTGGGAAGCAGCCAACACACTGTGGCTTATATTAGCACAGTAGAGAATGACGTAATGCCATTCCAATTGTGGGCTTACCACTGCAGTTTGACTGAGCATGAGGCAAGACAGGTCATCTGCAATGGATGTCTGTCTGATTATTCTGGAAGGTGACATGATCGCTTTATGATCTGCTTACATTTCGTTTTGCCGGACTTTATTATAATTTCCCTACCTGTTGATGACAAACAAATCCAGGAAGCCTGTCAACCTCCAGGCTTTGGCAGCTTTCATTTTGTCCATTGCAGGATGGGTTGTGTTGGAATCAAATAGAGAAACGGCGTAGTTCTTATTGTTAGACCCCTCTGTAAATTGTGAGTTTTCCCAACCATGTGCTCTTGGCGGACATTTGAGAGACTAGTGACAACAGCTTTGCTATTTGGTGTCCTTAGTTTTCCTGTCTTTCTTTTCTGCCCATCACTGTTGGTAACATGCGCAGTTATTCAGAAACGGTCGGACTATCTTCCATGGCAGTCTGTGACTCTTCCACAGCCCTTGAATGTGCCTCTCAGCTCATCATTTTAAACACAAAACAAAAAATTAAAACGACACTGATGGTGTTTAGCACACACCCGTCTGACTGCAGAATACCAACAGCAGGCTAGGTTTCTTTTGCTTCTTTGCTATGGGGGCTCAGTACTGAGATCTTTGGTGAAGGGCCTGTTTATAGCTATCTTCTAGGATATTTGTTTAAAAGTCACTTCAATCAACCGTTAAGTAAATGATCAGATATGAAGGAACTGAGTGGGATTGGTAATCTGGAAAATTAGCATCGTGGATAATTCATGAAATTTAAGAGCAACTGGGTTAGTCCTAAAAACAGTGACGTCATTGTTGCTACTGCTGCTACTGCTGGTACTGTCAGTCTTCTGTTGACTAGATTCATTGCCAGTGTGTGCAGGAGAGATCTCAACTTTATTTTGTATTTCTGTCTGTTTATCTATTTAGGCAATGTCTCTCTGTGTAGCCTCACTGGCCTAGACTTTCCTGCCTCAGCCTCCTGGAGTGCATCGCATGCGTGCCTTGATACATTGTAAACCACAGTGTGCACCAGCATGCATGCCTTGATACTTTGTAAACCAACCACAGCGTGCATGGGCATGTGTGCCTTGATACTTTATAAACCAACCACAGTGTGCACCGGCATGAGTGCCTTGATACTGTGTAAGCCCAGAACTGTTTCCTGCTTCTGCTGCAGTACTGCATTGTTCTTACAACTCCGGGTTCATTTTAAAAGACAAACTTCCACTGGACACATGTCAAAGTCAGGTCCTCTGGTAATAGCCGCCCTAGGCATTGACTGTAAGATCGGAGACTCAGAACGACTGGTGTAGTGGTTTGTAAAAGTCGGGAGGATCGAACAGAAACAGATTTTTGAACATGGTGTTTTGTAACAGGGTATTTTCACAGTGGAAAGTGAGCACATTCTGTAGAGGATGGATAGCGAACAAAGCGGAGGGTTTGCGTTTAGCTCACACTTTCTAGCACATCATTAAAATGGGATTTTTGTATTCTTAGTTATGAGTTTACTGTAGTAAAACCTTGCATCGTAAGGAGTGCAACAGTAAGAGGTCTTGTCTGTCCTGGAGTGAAGTAAGTGGTTAGTATACTCAGTAAGTACATTGGAATGATCTGCCGTGCTTTCTCAGAAAGCATGACTTCTGCAGATTAGCCCTGGAGTCTTCCTGGGAAGAGAACAACTCGTCCTTATTACCTTTATTTCATCTGCAATGGACCCTGCGGTTTGATGCCTTTGAGTTCCGTCAGAGATTATTAGCAAGAAGAAGGCTTGTTTTGTCTCACAGTTGCTCACAGTCACTGCCTATGGACCCATGGTGAGCTATACTGTATCCTGGTGAGGAAGGGTGGCTGAGAAAGCTGCTTCCTCTATTGTGGCAAGAAACAAAGAGAGACCAAGTCCCACAGCCCTTTAGGGACACAACCCCAGTGACCTAATATCCTCTTTCTAGACCACAAAAATTAAAGGTTTCATCACCCCAGCCTCACCAGGGTCTCAGGACAAAGCCTTCGACACATGGGCCTTTGAAGGATACTTTATCCAAACAACTGGGACAACACCTGTCAGACAGATGCACGTCAGTGATAGTGATGGAGACCCATTCCTGACTTTCATACCCTTAAATCTGCCCCACAGAGTTCCTGATAGCAAGAGTCAAGCCTAATTAGAGGGTAATCAGTGGCTATTCAGGGTGCTTACATACTCTCTGTCAAGGTATATCTTCCGTTTTGAACACAAGTTGCCTGTCAGTTGGTATGTGTGTTTTATGACAGGTGACAGGAAGACCGTGTTGATAAGCGTCACAGTTACTTTGTCTGTATTAATTTGCCGTTAGAGCTGACAGATGTGAAATCAAGGAGAAGGCCATCACGACTTCAGTGTCTTTGTCACTACAGACCCTGGTGTCATGTGTTGTGCTTTTGAAAGATGGAATAATTATTGTTTGTATGCAGTTGTCATGATCCATTTGGTCCTGTTAGCTTGCACAAGGCTATGTGCTTGACAATAAACCTTAATGTCTTATGTTTTTAAGATTGGATTTCCCTGGGGGCTGGTGGGATGGCTCAGTGGTTAAGAGCACTGCCTACTCTGCCAAAGGTCACAGGTTCAGTTTCCAGCACCCACCGCTGTCTGAGCCTCCAGTGCCAGGAGATCCAACACCCTCATTAGGCTTCTGCGAGCACTGGACTTGCATGTGGCGTACACATAAAATCGCATAAAATCATTTTTCTGTATCAACCTGTTTGTGATAACAGTAACATTGTGAGAACAGATTAAAATATATTTACAAATCTTCCTTGTTTCTCTTTTCTAATACAGTGCTTTTATCTTTTGTTATCAGAAAAAGTTGTAACTAGTTTTGAGCCTAGTAAATGGTAATCTTTTTACTTGGCACAGACTAGAAGCTAATAATAACAACGCAGTTGCCGTCTATTGCGGAAGATGTCATGATTAATATTGCCACCTTGACAGATGCTACCTACACGGTCAGGATGATTTAATAACCCCCACCCCAACTGGGTATGGTTAAATTGAAATGACCACCACTAGGTTGGGTGGCTTGTGTCGGGCAGAGACACAGGCACAGTGAAGTCTCCCCATCGGAGAGAGTCTTTCCACTAAGGAAAGAATGTTCATAAGGTTAGCCTACTTTTTTTTTTCTGTGACAGAGTAAATAGGCATCTAATTAGTTATGCACTCATATACGTGATGATACTCAAAATACTGTGTGTGATGGAGAAGTGTGAGGAAAAGGTAGACAGGGAAGGGATTCATTGCACTGAGTTCCATGCAAGTGTGTGTTCTTTGTTTCACCGAAGCAAGGGAAGGTATTTCTTACTCAAAAAATTAGACAGAAAAACCAAACCTGGAATGTCAGGTGCTGATAGATCTAAGGAAAATTAAAAATATTTAAATAATCCAGTGGGTGTCTTTAGCTATGTTTTGGTGATAATAGTGTTTAAGAACACCTTTGATGCGTAAGGTAATGTGTTCCAACTGTGCTGTATGCTGGCATCTTTTGTGACTGTGTGCAGCAGCACGGATTGCTGTACCATCTGCACTGTACATACATACAAACATACATACATACATACATATATTGTTGCTGTGAATTATCATCTGATTTCTGTTTTCTTTTTCTTTTTCCAGTCCTGATGATATTGGTACCTGCTGGTATATACTCCTTTCTGGTTCCGTGTTCATTAAGGAATCCATGTTTCTTCCGAGGAGCAGGTATGTTGTAGCCATACAATGCAATGATCTTGAAGTTCTTTCTGCAGAATTGAATTACTTTACCGAGTTAGTCTGCTGATACGAAGCAAAGCAGTGCTTTGGAGTTGTTACACATAACGTTTTTGTTTTCTGTATTTTTTTAAATGCTTGTTTTATGTCACAAATACCATTCTAACTTCCTTAGCAAGGGATGGGTGAAAACATGGTGGTGACATGAAAATTTGTTAAATGCCTGTGTTGGCTGTGTTTTGGGACATAGCAATTGAGATTAGTTTCAGGATGACTTTAGTAAAGAAGAACTAACCTATGGGAAGCAGTGATGTGTAAACATCTGAGGACAGCTGAGAATGTTCACTAGATCACAAGGGACTGGAAATGAAGCCAAGAACTGACTTCGACTCCGCTGCCTCTATGTTTTTGCATATGTTTTTGCCTCTATGTTTTGGCCTCTTGGTTTTGCATCTGTCTGTAGATTGGCTTTGTGCTTCCTCTCCCCGTGACTTTGGCGTGTGTGTGTTGACTGTTGATTTATGACCTTGTGTTGCTAAGACTTACGCTGTTTGACTGTTTTCCTTGGATACTTTAGGTTATAATATGATTGACTCAGCCGGGGCAGGTATGCACCTCTGGTCCAATTAATTATGGCCGGAAAGGCTCATCTCCTAAGACATGCCCACTTGTGTTAAGGTTAGTTGCTGTGTTTCAGGAGAGATTTCATTCTGTGTTTTTTTTTCCTATGAATTTATCACAAGTACCCTTTTATTTGGTTTTAACCAAGTATTTTATGTTATTAAATGTTTAAATTGGTTAAAATATAACTTCATCTTTCACCTAACCTCTCTTCATTTTGAAAGGATGAGGGGGGCTGGAGAGATGGCTCAGAGGTTAAGAGCACCGGCTGCTCTTCCAGAGGTCCTGAGTTCAATTCCCAGCAACCACATGGTGGCTCACAACCATCTGTACTGAGATCTGGTGCCCTCCTCTGGTGTGCGAGCATACATTGAGGCAGAATGTTGTATACATAATAAATAAATAAATCTTTACAAAAAAAGAAAGGATGAGGATAATGTTAAGAATTTAATTTAGAGGCTGGAGAAAACGCATGCTGCTCTTTCAGAGGACCAGGTTTGATTTCCAGCACCCATGTCAAGTGTTCCCAGTCACCTGTAACTCTATCTCCGGGTGATTCAACACCCTCTTCTGGCATCCATGGGCTCCTCTACTCATGTGCACATGAGTGATCACTGTGTCCTGCATGGCCTGGTCCTCAAAGCCTGACTGGGGTGACCAGGGAATGAAGAAAGCACAGACACACAGGCGTCAACGACAATCTGGAAATCGTAGCGTATATATTATGTACAGCCTGGAACGAGTCTCTGTTGGGGAAGAGGGCCAGGTTGCAGTCATCTGTGAAGAGCGAACTGCTGTTAACTAATTTTTGCACACATTAGTCAATTGTTTGTTTTCACCTTATGTGGATTGAAGCCTTTGACAGTTCCCCTAAGTCTGAGGCATTGGTTCTTGCCCATAATAAACATTCATTCAGTACATCATCCACGCCTGACATGTTACATATTCACTCAAGGCTTCCTTTGCTCTCCACACTTTGACAGAGATAGGCATACACATTCACATAAATAAATACTACATGAGTCTTGAAACATTTACCTTACAGGCGTGAACTTTTTTTCCTCTCATGAGAAGTCAGATCCAGTAAATCATGGAGATAAATGGTTTTACGCTGTAGATTAGGGCTGGCCTGGGTGAGGTGCCAGAAAGGGGCGGGATGAGCCTCGGAGGTCAAAGGGCTAATAAAAGAAAGTGGGGTGTGCATGCCTCTTTTCCTTCTGCTTCCTAAGGTCAGGCTGTGATCCAGTGGAGGTGGGAAGCCTGTTTGCTTGCTGTTCTTCTAATAGTGAGAGACATAATAATGGGGCTGGCATTGGTAGTACAGTACTGCTTGTAACAATAATGTCATGGTAATACAATGATTGTAAAAGAGCCAAACAGGCAGAGTTTCATACTGAACCTGATTTGCCAGGAACCATTTAAAACACTTGGCTCTGTGAGGTCGTTGGGTCTTGCTGTTGTCCTTCATCCAGCATTGCACAGGCGGGGGTGCTTCAGTAGTGGGGCTTCACGCCTTCTAGGAGTTAGCCTAGACTGTGTGTGGGCTCCAGGAGCAACTCTAGGAATTCTCCTCCCAGAGGAAGGGCAGACAGCACAGGACATGGCCTCTCATTCCTCAGAGTATCTGCCTGACTGACATTTCTAAGCTTGTCCAGGAAAACCCCAGTTAGGGATATTTGTAAAAAATTATGTGATTTTGTTATAGAAAGAAATTACAAAATGAACTAGCTCTACATTTCCAAACGGAAGGAGTCTGTTCCTTGAACCCTCATCCAAGGTTATTCTTTCATCTTGTGATCTTGTGATGTTTTCCATTCTAAAGCCCTTTGTGAGTGTGCGGGGTTATATGTGCGCAGGTGGGCCTCAGAAGCAAGAGCAGTCTTGACATACATCATCTTTTATCTCTTGTTTGCATTGGTTAAAGAATGTCTATGCACACACACACACACACACATCTTTATAGAGGGTTTCTCTTGCTAACTTTCAGTTTCTGCACCTTTCCACAGTAACTGTAGTTCAGTAACTGTAAAGGGTAACTTGTAAATTTTCACGCCGAGTCCCACTGCGATGAGTGGGCTTTGGAAGGACACCAGTTAGAGGCCGCACCGTTGCAATCATCATGGTGCGATTGCCGCTGCACAAATGAAGCTTGTAGACGACGCTCTGGAGCCCGGCGAGCCTCCGATGGCGTCCTCCCAACCACCATCAGTCAAGTGACAGCTTGTTCCCACTCCTGGAAGGAACCCAGTGTTCGGAAAGGCTCTTGCTCTGCAAGAACGGGGACTTGCAGTTCAGACCTGTTCTGTGAGCACATTGAACCTGGAGTCTTCCAACGCATGGCATAAGTTACTCTCTGTCTGGCTGCATGTCAAACGCTTGTGAGTCAGGATTTTAATGGGACGAAGGAACAGTCTTTCAGACCTAGTGACAGGCTGGAGCTATATATAGGCTGTTCCTTCATGTTGCACCTGGTGGCATTTGCTCTGCCCGAGTTGTTTGTTTCCTTGGGTGGTGTTGCCTTAGGAATAGTCCTAAGATGGTTTTAATAGGAAAGCGGCTGTGTGCCGAAGCTGTAATGAAGGTTCCTGTAGCTTCGTGTGTAGTTCTGTCCCTGGAAAGGGTCGGTGTGGGAGAGATGCTGACTGCCCAGTTTTTATGAACCTGGTTTTCAGTCAGTTCTTTGCACTTACACATCCTTTTTCCTGTTTCAAATATGTTTATCTTCTCCAGGGGTAAAAGTATTGGAAAGGTCGAGTCAAAATAATTTCAACGATAGCGACACATGCACCATGCAGACTTTATACAAAAGTAACAAGTAGAGTAAAGCAGGCACTTGTCGGAAGGGAAAACTACAAGAAAATGCATCTTTAACAACTTAAAATAACCGACTCGTGTTGCAGTTAGCTGAGGTCTGCTGCTGTGAAGAGTACAGCTCACGCACAGGTGTGGAGGAAGGGTTTGTACATTTAGGTGATGCCAGCTGTACTTCATTTTCGTTGTTCTTTTGGAAGAGGTCGTCCAACGAGAAGGATGTGGTTCTGGCTCGCGAATCATGTAATTAGCGCACCCGAGACTGTTACACACCCAGTCCCCACTCCTCTTCAGACATCACATGAGTTTTTGGTGCTTGTTTGGAGAGTCCTCAGGGTAACATGGCATGCTGGTACTTGTCGTGCTCTTTGAAGTACCTGTCTGAGTAATCGATCTTCTATGGGGCCTCCTGCTGGTGCGTGGAGGAAAAAAAACAGGAGCAGGAAACACACAAGTATGGCCAGTGTGACGACTCCTCCTACACGTCTTTTAGGGTCATATCCTCTTTATAAAACAGAGCCATTGGGATATAGTCTCTTTCCTTTCCTGCTTATGCTATGGTCAGGGTAGAAACTGTAGCTTGGTGGAAGAAAAGAAGCCCATTAATGACATTAACCTTAGAACTTGGGTGTTGCCAGAATGATCGCAATGAAAGCCAGGAAGAAGAGCGTCTCAGTTAGGGTTTCTGTTGCTGTGAAGAAACTCACGACCATGGCAACAAAGGAAGACATTCAATTGGGGTGGCTTGCTTACAGTCCAGTGTCATCATGGAGGGGAGCAGGACAGTGTGTAGGCAGACGTGGTCCTGGAGGAGTAGCTGAGAGTCCTACACATTGCCGGCAGCAGGAAGTCAGCTGAGACACTGGGTGGTAGCCTGAGCATAGGAAACCTCAAAGCCCATCCACACAGTGATACACTTCCTCCAAGGCAATCCCCACTCCAGCAAAGCCGTGTCTGTGTGCACGAGCACACACACGTGGAAGCCAAAGGGTGATTGTTGGCTATCTTTCGCATCACGTTCCACCTTGTATTTTGGGGCAGGGTCTGTGCTGGCTGGCTATGGCTAGTTTGCTTCAGTCCTCGTCTCCCCAACCCCAGCCCTGAGGTTATGGTATCGCTGCAGCTGGCTAGGTGAAGAATCCATGCAGGTCCTCCTGCTGATAGGGCACACACTTTACTACGGAGCCATCTCCCCAGGTCTGACAGTTGAACAAATCCTTCTCTGGAACCGACTGCCTCTGTGGTGGCAGAATCTAGGCTGGGCAGAGCTGCTGATTGCAGACATTATGCCACCCAGTCCATTGTCGCACGTTTTTGCTGGAGCAAGTGATTCCAGCTCGTAGTTCAAGCTAACGACAATGATAGTACAGTCAGTTAATGATAATAGTCGGGGGGAGGGGGAGTGTCAGAGGAACTTTTTTAACTTAAAAATGGTCAGTTTGATCTCTATCTCTAGAGTACATATAAGTGAGTCTGTAATAGAATCAAACTCACATGTGCGTATATAAACCAGTTGTTAGCGTGAGTTTTTGTGTCGGTTGGCCCCCGGGTCAGAGCTGTTATCTTATTCCTCCCTCAGTGGCAGGTTTTGAAAACCGACCTGCTTGCCTTGCATTTTATACAGCATTAGACTTTGTAGGTGAAGCATTAGGTTTAGCAGATAGTGTTAAGAATCGGTGCTGCATCCATTGTCCTTCCGAAACAACAACAGCAACACCCGCACACACGAGTGTGCCCTTTAGAAAATGTTCGCCTTCTTTTTCAGGCTTCAAGTGAGTGAGTAGGCATGAGTTTTTACATTTGGGGGTTCACCATTTGGAAGTTCTGAAAAGGGGCGGGGCCGAAAATCTATCAGTCACCTAAAAATAAAGCTTGCTGAGTCCTCTGGATTCAGAACTATGTCGTAAACTGTTCTGTCCCCTCCCTCCAGATTACTTTAAAAATATTTAAAGCAGTATCATGGTAACATTGCCTTCCGGGGGTGGGGGAGACACATTTCAATGACCTATGGTTTTGTTTAATGCCAGAGTTACATGAGAACAAGCAGCGAGAGCGAGAGGGAGAGGGAGGGAAGGAAGAGGGCTGGTGAGAGCTGAGCTGCTGGGGTGCCGGAACCTTCTAGCTCCCGCTCAGTCCCCTTTAGACACAGGGAGTAATAAGGAAGTAGCAAAGTGGAAGAGAGCCCGGGGATCTCATGGGAAGTGCTTGGCTTTGTCTTGCGCTGAGTGTCCTACCAAGTGTTGGTTACAGGGTTGTTGCATAAATAGGGCATGGGGACTGTTTTCTCTTGGGTCAGAACCCGGGCATGGAGAGCCAGGTAGTTCTGTAGTGACACCAGGCTGTTTTCTTTCCTGGCTGCTGTCAGCCTGTGGGTTTCAGAGAGGCCAGAGCTTTGGTCTCATGTCTTTACTCAAATCTCGAAGCAAGAAGAAAGGAAAACAACAACAACAACAACAAAAAATCCCAAGAAATTTACTTTTCCCATGGTGGTGCCCAAGCTAAATGCCTTAAGTAGACTACAGTCACATGGCCTTCAGGCCACCCAGGACCCCAGGATCCTGGGATATGGAGTCTGTTACACATGGCTAAGGAGTAGGTGACCGTGTCTCCTGTATATGTTTTAGGGTTTCTCTGTCTTGGACCTTGTCTTCACTGTCTTCTCTACTAGATAGATTAGTTTTAACACTCAGCCCATGTCTATGCTTCTCGTCAGCTTAGCACACTCTCCTAGGTCTTGCCTCATCCCAGAGTCCTCTGGGTCCTGCCTAAAGTTGACCAACTCCTGGTGTTCCCATGGCAGGCACATGGTCAAGGTATATGTCGAAGGTTTCAAGGAACTTTGGGGAGGGAGTTCCAGATGAGGTGAAGATAACAGTGAAGCACACGTAAATGTGGTTTGAGAAGAGTTAACTTGATCCCAGTTGTGGTGTGTCTAAAATTAGAAATCAGATTCACTTCTACATTCAAGATGTCAAGTGAATGCATAGATAGAGACTCCAGTGCATGCATATATTACAACAATCCTTTGGATATTAGTACACTTTTTTGCTTTAGTATTTAAAAAAGTCCTGAAATGTTCAGAAATACTTCACATTATTTGGACTGTTCTTTCTCCTTTGAATTATGTTCTGAGGTGATACCCGAGGCACAGAGCAAAGCTCTCCTCCAGGGACAGAGTTCAGTTGCTGGATCACCAGGCTGGGAATTGGGTTGCTATAACTACAGCATAGGGATGTGCTGTCCATATAAATACAGGCTTTTGTGGTAGTTGAATCCTGGCTTTGGTAGTGTCAAGAAAGTGGCATTAAAGAACAGGACTCTCAGGTTTGTGTGTGTGTAGTTGGTGCTGTGCCATTTGTTATCACATGCTTGAGGCCAGGGGATTGCTCCTGCCCACCCTTGATGGAAACGAGTGAGGATTCATGTTGTCACAGCCGTATTTCTCTTCCAGGGAAGTATTATGGTATTTATGAAGGTCGTAAGATCGGAGAGAGATAGTGAAACACAGTATTGATTTTCTCTGCTAAATGTTTGAGTCTTGTGTCTGCTACTACTTGCAGAGGCGTTCACAGCTCTGCTTTGTGTTGGCTGCTTTCAGAGGTATGATAGAGGGATGGTCAGGTACTGTGTGACCTGTTGGAGTTGAAGGTATGTCTAATATGTATGTAGAAACTAATTTTGTTTTTGAGGAAACAGGTACTTTGCACTAGATAGTCTAATAGGAAATAGCATTAGTTTAAGGATTTTGCAAAATTCCATGAAGTTGGAATATCTTTCATAAAATAAAATTTCCAGTTAGTGGTAGCTCTGGGAACAGTATCTCTCATTGTTTTATGAATTGAAGGGTGTGTGTGTAGAACACATTCAACTGTTAAAGTGTCTGTAATGTAGGCCCCATTCAGTTTTCCCATATGCTGTGAATTGTCTGAAAGCACTAGTTGGCATGAGTAAAGAGAAGCAATGGCTTAGATGTGTAAGTGCTTTCTATATACAAATTTAAATATCGTGGGTTCCTCGTGTGCTCAGGTACCAGTTAGAACTGTGTGCTCACTGTATTAGCACCATTGCCTTTGCTGTTTCTTAATTCGACTAATGCAGTTACGACGATAGGATTTATTTTTTTTTACAGTTAAATGTAAAATTGCAGAAATGCTATTTAGTGTTCATAAATCCTTTTTTAAATTATATTTTTGTATTAGTAAGGGTTCTTTAGAGGAGCAGAACTGATAGAAACAGAAGATAGAAATAGATATTCATTCTATTTGTCTGTCTATCTATCTATCTATGGAGTATTTTAGGGTGGCTTACAGGCTATAATTTAGCTAGTCTAACAATGGTTGTCTACCAATGGAAAGCCCAAGAATACAGTAGTTGATTAGTCCATGAGACCGGATTTCTCAGCTGATCTTCCATATATGCTACAATCTTCCTTTTTTTTTTTTCCTTCAAAATAAGCTTTGGAATCTACTGTGGAACTAGCTATTATAGGATCAGGCTGGCCTTGAACTCACAGAGATCTGCCTGCTTCTGCTGGGATTAAGGGCATGCGCCACAGCCAGGCTATGTTCCAATCTTGAAGGAGTAGATTTTAATGCCAGTGAAGGAATGGGCTTGCCAGCAAGAGTGAAGGCAAGCAGCAAAGAGAGAGCTTCCTTTTATATAGGCTGCCACCAGAAGGCGTGGCCCAGATTTTGCTGGATCTTCCCATCACAAAAGATCTGGATTAAAAGTGGGTCTTTGTTGCAAGGAGAGGGCCCACTTTTTCATTCTGGCTGCCCGGCTATCTTACACCTGAAATAACCATACAGAAACTGTATTAATTTAACTCTGCTTGGCCATTAGCTCCAACCTCTTATTGGCTAACTCTTACATATTAGTTTAACCCATTTCTATTAATCTGTGTATCACCACCTGACTGTGGTTTACCGGCAAGATTGTAACCAGCGTCCGTTTCAAGCAGAAGATCCATAGCGTCTCTCACTCTGCCCTTTTTCCCAGCATTCAGTTCTGTCTTCTCCGCCTAACTAAGTTATGCCCTATCAGGCCCAAAGCAGTTTCTTTATTCATTAACCAATGAAAGTAACACATGAACAGAAGAACTTCCTACACCAGGTCTTTTCATTTCAAATGATTTGGTTAAGATAAAATCCCTCAAAGGTATACCAAGCCACTTTGGTTTTAACTAATTCTAAATATTGTCAACTTAACAACCAAAAATAGCCATTGCAGGTTTTATCTTAAGTTTTTAAGTCAGATATTTTGGAATACATTTTAACTTTTTTTTTTTTTACCTTATTTATGTTTTTATAATGATAAACTACTGAGTTTATTTAATGTGTAATTTCATTTAGATAACATTTATTTGTTTATGCATTCTTTATTTGTGCGTTTTGAGATAGGGTTTCATTAGGTAGCCCTGGATGGCCTGGAACTTGCTATGTAGACTAGACGGGCCTTGAATTCAGAGTTCTTTCTGCCCATGCTTCTGCCTCTTGAGTGCTGGGATAAAGACATTTGCATTTAAAAATGGGAGCAGTGATCAAATTCTGTAAAAACATTTTCCTTTGCTTTATTGTATTATTTATGGCTCATAAAGATGAACTTAATAAATATAAAAGTTACTGAAATTAATTTGGTTTACAAATAGAAAAATAACAAATTAAGATTATTCCATTTTGTTACTTTAAATTAGCTGCGTATCTCATGTTGAATGGGAAATGATACATAAGAAAGTCGTGTGTTTTCTTGTCACCGTGGTATAGGTGCATCTAAGGAAACAGTTGACTGTAATTTAGAATCTCATTACAGGTTTTTTTATTGTCACCTGATTGTGAATTTAACTTATATAATTTTTGGAGTCTCAACTTTAAGAGTTATTGTGAAAAAGGTCTTTTACTTAGGTTTCATACCGGTCCTTTGCTCACGTAAGTTATATGTGTCTGAAAGCATCCTTGTATCTAAAGCAGATTTCTCACCGAATACTGTGTCAGTAACCATAGTCTTGAGACATTGTAGAGGAGAGGTATCTGCTAACCACTCCCACCAGCAAGTGTGAGTTTTAACTTTTGAAGAATGCCTGAGGGCCATTAAGTCATTGGAATGAGGGTTTCTGGGAGGTTGGGTTAGTTGGCACGAAATATCATGCCCACAGCAGAGGGTGATGGCCCAGCTGGCATTCTTTGAGGACAGAGATAGACGGGCCCTTGTGGCAGACAGAGTAACTTACTGGATGCCAAGTGATAGCTTTGAAAAACAGTCATTCAGTGTCACAGACAAGAAGGACTTAGAGATGGTTCTGACATGTTTAACTTGGTTGTCTGGAGAGCAATGGTGCCTTCAGCAGCTTTAACAAATATGGAGGAAGTGAGGTACGTGGAATGAGCACAGTTTGTTTTAGGTATATCGAGTCACACATGCTGACAAATAACCGAACCGAGCGTGTGAATAGACAACTTGGTACTGGTTCACTTTAATGTAGGTAGAGGGAGGCTTAGGTAAACATAGAGACAGCTGTCATGTGTGGAGGAAGAGGGATCGATATAGTTCTGTCTGAAGGCCACAGGCCAGACTTGGACAGCTTTAAAACCCTGCCTTCCAGTGCATCCCAGTGCAGAATTCCCTCCCTGCCTATCTCAGCAGGCCAGTGCCAACCCAAGGGCCAAATTCCCTGGGCACATTAAATTTCATAAATGAGGTAGTACAGATCTTCCACAAAGCACTGATTTACAAATAGTTGGATTGCTTCTGCTTTCGTCTTCTGTGAATGTTCGTGAATATGTGTCTGTGTGGACAGTCGACAAGTCTGTTTTTGTTGCTTCTTGGTTGCTTTGGGGTGAAACTGCTGTGTTTCGTGATGTTTATTGAACTGTGTTTTGAACAACCACACTGTTTCCCACAGCGGCTGTAGTTGTTTGTGTTCATGATGGCCATTGAGATGTCCGGTCGCTTCCTGTTGTCTCTGCTACTGTACTGTCAGACATTTTTATGTCAGCCATTGTTGTCGTGGTTTGTTCCGTGCTGGACTTGTAAGGCAGGTGATCCCCTAGTGAGGTGTGGCGACACATGCTGAGGATTTTTTTCATATGTTGTTGGCCACTCCTGTTTCTCCTTTGGCGAAATGAACTCAGAGCTTCTGCTCATTAAAAAAAAAAAAAAAAAAAAAAAAAGGACTGGATATTTATTTTTGACTTGTAAGCATTTTGTGTATTCTGGATACAATTCTTTTGTTAAATATATTTTAGAAAAATATTCTCTCAATCATTGGAATATTGGCCCGCATTTTTCTTAGCTAAAAGCCAAGGCTTTAAATTAAAAAGACAATATTTATGTGTGTGTGTGTGTGTGTGTGTGTGTGTGTGTGAGAGAGAGAGAGAGAGAGAGAGAGCGCTTTGCATGTGCAAAGGTACAAGGAAGTTATAAAACATTATAGAACAGCCTGTGGGAATCAGTTCTCATCTTCCACTATGTAGGACCCAGTGACTGAACTCAGGTTTTTAGGTTTGGTGGTAAACATCTTTATCTCCAGCCATATTGCTGGCCCTAAATAGGAGGCTTTTAGTTTTTATTAAAATCTTTTTAAATCAAAAATCTCATTTCTATTTTATACTTTTGGTGTCCTGTTTATGACCTCTTAACCTGGATGTCGTAAGTTTTCTCAGGCCTTTTTCCCCTAGGAATTTAATATTATCAAGTTTTCCACTAGTGTCTGAGATTCATTTTGAGTTAATTTTTCTGAATGGTTTGAGGCTTACTGTTTTCGCCTGTGGAATGCAATAGTTTTAGGAAAATTCATTGAAAGAATGTAATCTTTTCATGTCTGTATGCATGCGAGGTCATATGTGCCATGAAGCGTGTATGTTTAGTCAGAAGGATGACTTTGTGGAATGGGATTTCTCCTTCTACCTTTATGTGTGTTCCAGACATGGAACTCAGGTTACCAAACTTGCATGGCTCCTGTCTGAGCCATCTTGCCTGCCCCGAAGGAATATCTCTTAATTTATTGAATTATCTTAACATGTTTTAAAAAGCTCGCTGAATTCATTGTAAAACATTTACATAAAATGCTTAACTAAAAAAAGAAAATCAAAAACAAACCTGAAAACTATTTACTCAGGTCTGGAGTCCCTCTGTGTGTTTGTCTGTATGCCCAATTGTACATTTGTGACAAACACCAATTTTGTTTTTTTGTCAGAATCATTTTTATAGCTCTATCTTCTCATATCGATTTAAATCCGCTTATCAGCGTCAAGAATGCTATTTAGGATCTGATTGGATTGCCTGGACTGGTGCCAGACATCAGCTCTCCAGACTAGGAGCATGGGTATCTTTTGATACCCATGAAAGTTTCCCTTCAAATGTACTTAAACATGTCTCATATTAATATAATGCTTAACTTTTAAATGGTAAGTCACAGGATTTTATTATTTCAGTCTATCCGGGAAACTCTGAAACAGATTTAAACAATATCATCAGTGTTGCCTTTTGGTAGAATTGGAAGGAACAGTCAGTTTACTCATGCTACAAGCATGTGATTCATGAGAGAAACCCCCATTTCCCTCAGCTGAGTTAAACACTCGCTCACTTTGTAGTAAATTATATGTATGTGTGAATATTCTTTTCCTTGTTTCAAGCAAGTTTTGTCTAGGTCCTGGCTTACAAAGACATTTTACCTCCTGAATGAGCTAGCTTTGCTAGATGGCTGTGATTTGAAACTGTTCATGTAAATGTGTTTCAGGACTGAGATGTTTGGTTCTCCTTCCTGAAATGATATTAGGTTCTTATTGCTTTATGGCCAATCTGAGTCACCCATCGACTCAACTGCCCCTTTTAATTAGTGAATCATATAGTTCTTAATGTATTTTTCTCTTTGTTTCTTCAGGCAGTTTTAAAAATATTAGTGTGTAGAGAGGTATGGCAGCTGAGCTGCCTTCGCTATTCGACTCGATGTACCCAGCCTTGCACAGTGAAATGCTGCGCAGTAAAAAGCCATTTTCGTTACAGCATGTGTCTCCATGCTGAGGGAAGCGTCCGCTATGGGCCATAACTTTTTTTTTTTAAATTTATTTATTTATTAAGGATTTCTGCCTCGTATGGGCCATAACTTTTAAAGAACCCGTCGACTGGCGACTGTGCCGAAGTGCAGCGATCAGCAGAGACCTGTCTGTGCCACTGTGTGGACTGAAAGCAGCAGATCAATTTAGCTGAGCTGTCTGTAGAGATCGGTCACGAGGACATAGACACTACCAAAGTGTAGCTCTCACACCACTGTCCCGGGCTGGTTTAGACTGGGGCAAGACAGGAATCTGCTCTGTAGAGCCTAGCACAGCTGAGGTAAGAACATCTTTATCTCTGGAAGAGGGAAGGCAAGAGCCAAACAGCCCCCTCCTCCAGCTCTGCCCATCGGTAATGATGGAAATGTATGTCATTCTTTACCACGCTAGTCCCTCAGGCCGGTGTGCATACAGTTCAGCTGCTTTCTGGTGGAGAGCAATCAGTTCTTAGCACTGCTTTCGTCCACGGTAATAACAGCAATTGCAGCTGCTGGCGCCTGTTAGCATTTGACCTTGAAGACTCACAGGAGAAAAGAGGCTGCCCATTTCCTTACTTGTCCCTGATTTGCAGGAGTAGATAATGAATTAATAGAAATTGATAAAGAGTGTCTGTCAGGCAGCTGCTGAGGTCATGAGGCTGGTATGCGGAAAGAGTGTGCCCATACAACATGCGTAATACAGAATGCAGCCCCGAGAGGTGGGTGGGTCATAGAAGCAGGAAGCGAGCCTCAGAAGGAATGTTGGCTCAGCTAGAGCCACAAGCCGGGAGCACATAGGCTCGCCGGCAGCTAACAGGAACATGGGAGTGCTTGCTGCTGCCGGGACATCTCCCATAGATGGCTGCAGCGCTCTTGCCGTACTGGGGCTTCAAAGACATTGAAGACAGTGCAGGTTGGATTTTTAGAAATTGAAATGTTTATATTGCAGACACCGAATTCTTAATACTTCTCCTTAAGTTGATAAGACAGCCGAGGGACTGACCAAAGGGTGGGACAGTAGGGGGAGCACAGTCAAGAGCCCTTCCTTGTTATTTCTGTATGTGCTGCATTTGTAAGTAAGGGCTAAATGCTGGGCTTCCCTCTGCCATGGAGTGCTTGGAGTGGAGTGTTTCTAAGCTAGCCATGGGAGGTTTCTAGGATGCTGTAATGTGTGTCTGGTTTCACCACACACACACACACACACACACACACACACACACACGGTTTATATGTTACTTGATGGATGGTTTCATTTTTAAGTACCTGTTATTTTTGAGTGAAGCTAAACGCTAAAAAGATAAAGTGAATTTTTATGGCAAGTTTTTCAACCTACTTTCCTGAGTTTTCTTGTGACTTTGAGGATAAAATTAAAGGCTTCACCTGTTGCTTAGGGGCTGACTACTTACTACCGTGCTTTGTACAGACGATGGGATATACTGCCCCCCCCCCCCAGTCATCAATAGATAAATTGATTTTGGTTTAGAGGCATCAGTTGATTATTTACATTTTATTTACAGTTAGTTAGATTTTTAAGGAGAATAATGAAATTTAGCAATTATTTCCAGAACTGAAGAGATAAAAAAGGTCTGTCTTGTAGCCTGACAGTTTTGATCCCTTGGTGAGTGTGGTGTGCCGGTCTCAGCACCGTCTGTGATCTCCTGGTCATATACCCTAACACGAGCAAGTTTACATTCCGCGCAGAACTTGCATTCCACCAAGCAGTTCTGACGCACACAAGAATGTGGAGGCCCATACACAGGGCAAGGTTAGGGACACTGATAGAGGAGGCTCTGTACCCAGCTGCCGCCTTTTCCAGGACACTCAACGCTCTTAGAAAGTGCTCTTGACTCAAGTCGGGAAAGAGCGGGCTGACAGAAACCCAGGGTCGGCTGGCCGGAACAACTCCCGCTGCTGCCTGTCCCGTGCCTTGCCACCTCTGGGAGTTCACACAAACTAGGTAAGACTGACTTTCTTAGACATGTGCTTTCTGATTGTGAACTTGAAGGACTAGATCTAGCAGGCTGTCACTGACAGTGATTTTTGGTTGCCTGTTTTGGATGCTAGGATGTCGTGTTATTTATACCTGTAAAAACATTTTCCATCGGTGTATTTTGATTTGAAGAACTGAGTTAATTTGTAATTCTTAATTTTTAAATTGTTCTGTGCATAAAAATTCAAGAGGGATGAAACAGTGGACTGCTGTACCGTGTGTTGTGCAGGTGGTCTCTCTGTGGACGGCTGGTGGGGTGGACTGTTGTACCGTGTGTTGTGCAGGTGGTCTCTCTGTGGACGGCTGGTGGGGTGAACTGTTGTACCGTGTGTTGTCAGGTGGTCTCTCTGTGGACGGCTGATGGGGTGGACTGTTGTACCGTGTGTTGTCAGGTGGTCTCTCTGTGGACGGCTGATGGGGTGGACTGTTGTACCGTGTGTTGTCAGGTGGTCTCTCTGTGGACGGCTGATGGGGTGGACTGCTATACCGTGTGTTGCTGTGCAGGTGGTCTCTCTGTGGACGGCTGGTGGTGGGGCTTACATGTTTTATTTTCAGAAGGAAGAGAGAACCCAAATGTGGACCTGTGTAGCTTTTAGCTGTCATCTCGTGGCTGTTTAATACTAAAGATGATAAGGACATTCTAGAATTACATGAGGTGAAGAGTTGGCAGCGAAGTCGTGCAGTGTATTTATATAGAACAACTTAGAAGGATTTAAACGGGTTCTAGTGATTTCATGAGCATTCTTTAAACACACACACAAACACACCATACTTTTTTTCACCCTGATATTTCTCCCAACTGTCAAAAGCCAGTGTTTAGGAAGGAAAAGGGCCAACAGGTTTTTTTGAATGTTAAAGCCAAGGCTTATCCGCAACTTAACTGACTGTGTATAAACACACACACACACACACACACACACACACACACACACACACTGATTTTTTTTTGTTTTACACACAGGTGCATATAAATGCTGAAACCATTACAGGACTGGTATGACTTTTAAAGTATTTTAACTCAAATGTAAATAAAACAACTCAATATCTTTAAAATTCAAAGCAGCAGCGGTCAGCCCTCCTGAAGGCTGAAGTCCTGGCAGTGGCTGCCCAAGGACACTTGGCCCGCATGGATTTGACATTCAAATCTTTGGGTGTTTTCATCTGACCTAAGGCTCTTACTGCACTGTGTGATTTTGCTGAATTTGAATTGCTCCGTCAATTACAAATGCTGAGTGGTCTTTTCCTGCTCAGCCAGCTGGTAAGTGGGCCTGGCCATTGATACCTCGCTCTCATCGAAAGCCAGTTCTGACTGCTATTGGGTTGCAGCTGTTTGAACACTCATCTTCCATTGACTGTAAACTACCTAATAGTGGTCATGTTTTGGGAATATATTGTAAATTCTTACGTTTAAAGGGCCTATGTTGGCAATACTGATTTGTGTTACATGTCCGGTGAACTCCCTAACAGGAGTGGGTAGCAAAATACTACACATGTAAGAAATAACACGGGAGAGTCTTAGGTATTGGCCATGGACAAAAGGGAAATGGGGTTATGCCAAGTTAAAGAAAACACAGGTATAATTGATTGCTCAGAGTATTCACTGAGTGTTTGTCCTATGTGTGTTTGCCCATTTCTTCCCGTTTCTTGCACTTCCGGGTGCTGTCACTCGGCATTATGTGATGGGTGGAAAGAGGTGGCTTCAGTGCTTCTCAGTAGCATGCTCCAGTCTCAAACACCTGGATGCTTTGCTGGGGACTGCGGTGCTCTCTAGCTATAGGCAAGACTTGGACTGGTAGGCAAGTACCGCAGCCCTTAGATGTTGGTACTTTTTTCTTACTCAAGCCCTAAGCGTTTCTAAAGAAATCCAAAGCCACTAAAGCAAGCACGCTAACTGGGCTTGCCCCCTCTCTCCTCTCAGTTCTCAGTGACCTCACCCTTTGTCTGTGGATTTCCCTATGCTAGAGAATTCCTCCAAGTGAACTCATATGAATTTGAGTGTTTGCAACTGGCTCGTTGTCCTGCATGTGATATTTTCCAGGTTCCTTCCTTTTGTGTCATATGTCAGTCCTTCAATCCTTGTCGTGGCTGAATAACCCTCCACTGTGAGCTCTAGGTGGTGTCAGGCAGCTGTATTCCCAGCACTTTGAAGGCTGAGGCAGGAGGAGATCCCGAGTTTGAAGCTAGCCTGGGCTGTGGAGTTCGACTGTTACCACCAATACCTTGAAATCTATTTTATTTATTATGTATGTAATAGTGTTTGTGTGGATAGCATAGTTTTTCCCACATGCGCTCATCATGAGTTATGTTGTAGTGAGCTCTGCAGTACAGACAGTGGCGTCACTAACTCTTCTTCCTTAGCACTGAGGACGCCATCGCTACGGCCACAGAATTTTGTAAGGTGGACTCTAGGGATCCCAATTCAGATCCTTATGCTTCCAGCCGGGATTTATCCATCTGAGCCATCTCCCTAGCACAGCTGGCTTTGGGATAAAGAAAGACAAATACTTTGCTTTGATGTATTTTGAGGGTGCTAGGCTCTCTCCTTCTGAGTATTTGAGAAGTTAATCTGGTGGAGAACTGCTTCTCCTGTTGACCACTTTGCGGTGTCTGCAGGATACGAGTCTTGTTTGTGACTGCAGAGTTTGTCTGGCTTACCCGCAGCTCCCATCTTACAGACTCTCCTGGGCATATTTTATATTTTATGTAGTGTGAACTTTGCACCCCAAAGCAACAGTGTTAGTGCAACTCGAAGCCCCGATGTTCTAGAAACTGAGTCCTAGCTGGTAAGAGGATTTGCAGTGTAGGATAGGACAGGCATGGGTACAAGGACAGTGCACGCCAGTACCAATGGTGTGCTCTGCTGACGTCACAGATGGGGCTCCGCCGTCACTCGCTGAAGTTCGAACAGTTTTGTGGCGGCATGCTTTGATTTCTCTTATCAAGTACTATAGGAACATTGTCTGCACCACAAATATTTATGATTTCTTTACTGTGCTGCATTTTCGGAAGAAGCAGTCGGGTTTATACAATTGCCTGAAATGGAATAAAATCTGACAACTGAGAGTCCCCCAGTTGTGCTTTGGCTGGCTTGTTTATTTTGAGGCAGTCAAACCTGGGAGTTGTTCGTGCTAATTACACACACCGTTCTGAGCTGTGCAACAGCCTCTTTCATCCACTCTCAGATTTTAATGTCACGTGACTTAGTGACAAACCTTAAACAGACAATATACATTTCCCCCATCATGTAACAAAACTTAAGCAGACAATATACATTTCCCTTGTCATGTAGTCGGATCAAATTGATGATGTGGGTAAGCCTGTTGTGTATTTTACTAATATATCCAAGTTATTTTTCACGTGGTTGAATGCCATGAAGCCCTGAGGCTGATGACTAGAATCACTTTTTTCTTTGAGAGACTGTGCCTCTAAGTCAGTCCCAGAACTCTTAAATGATGGCTACCCTCTACTAGCCAACCAGCTGCACATATCCCATGACCCTGCTTTCACCAGCATACCCACACAGCATTTCCAGTGGGTCCTGGGATTTGAACTCTAGCCCTTTTGCTTGCATGACAGTCACTTTAACCACTAAACCAACTCTCCAACTCATTGGCAGATTTTTTTCTACTTCATAAGACACACTGCACTGCATATCTTTGAGTATATTTGAATGCATGTTCAAGTGTTTTTAAAAAGTATGATTCAATGGTGTTACCCATGATCCTGGTTTTGATCTTCCATAAAGCAAGTCTGAAGCCCTGAAGAACATAAATGATGACCCCAGTCTGACCGGTGATTCCATGTGAATGAGTCAACAGATGAAGTGGTCAGAGCTACTACTGATCACACAGAATGCTTTCCTGCTTTCTTCATTCTCATAGCTTGGTTCCTAGTATATGAAACACTGTGTGTCATGGTATAAGGACCTTATAATAGGAGCAAGAGTTTCCATAGAAATAACTCCGAATGCTTAATTAACCCCGGGGGTGGAGTGGGGAAGTGTTCAATTGAAATTAGTTATTGGGAAGAATCCACCTTCCTTAAAAGGTGTTGTGGTGTGTGCACTGTGGACTTTTCATTGTAAGAAGAATAGATGGTGATCATTTGCAGAAAGGCTGGAGAACTGGGGATTATTGTGTTGAGTGAAATAAACCAGTCTCAGACAAGTGCCACATATTTTCTCTCAGATGCAGAATCTGTATTCAAAGAACAAAACACACGAAAGTGGGAGGGGGACAAGAGGAAACAGATCAGAGGGAACAGGGAAACCAAGGGTAATCAGAGGACAAACAGATAAAAGTGCATAAATGTGTGTGTGTAGTGGAATAGTGAAGCCTAGTTGGCTTGTTTGTTTTGTTTTATAGTTACTTTGTGTAGTACTTTATAAATAAAAAGATCACTAAAACACATACATGTAACATGGTGAGCTGTACATTCAGTCTACATGGAAGCTCTTGAAAAATTGTTTGTGTAGAGGGAAAGAGGAGTTTTCGGTGTAGATGGGTAGAGACAGGCAGTTTGTGGATGGAGAAGGCAGGTTCGAATCGCCACGACACACCGGAGTTCTAGTTTGTAAACAGAATGTCAGGAAAACAAAACAAAATAAAAAACAAAAAGCAGTCCTCTCTGGAGTTAAAGGGGAGTTCACGGGATGGGGCAGAGGAACCTGTTTGAGTTCCCAGGGTAGAGCTTTCAGGAAGATGGTCTTGCACACGTTGGTGCACACCATTTTGTACTCACAGAAGAGCAATCCTATGTTGGCATCTTTTTTCTTAAAACATTTGGAATAAATTGATCAGGAAAATTAGAAAATAAATACATTCCCATATAAAAGTAATATTGAGTCCAAGCATGTTAACTTAGAAAAGGGGATTGACTTTAACATATACTTCCTTTATAAACATGTTTGTAGTTCTGTCTATATTGAAATATTCCACAATTTCACCTCATTAGCCATGGTTTTAAACAGTCCATCACAGAATGTGTTTATATCAGTTCTTCTTTACTTTCATGATTAACTTGCAAACAGATTTCCAGAAAAACACTATTGGAATTTAGGAATTTAAATTATTTTGTTGTTTTTCTTTGTATAATAGTGACTAAAGACATCTTTAATGTTCAGCTTTTATAATTAAAATCTTTTCTGTGATTGGAGGTTAGCTTGAATTCCTAATTCATGATTCTTGGTGTCTGAATCTGTTGTTGTGTTTTTTTTTCTTTTTACCCCTTTCTAGTTTTGGCAAGCGTTCTGCAGGAAGCTTTAGGCGTGGCTGTGAATGCATTGTGTTAGAGCCTTCTGAAATGATTGTGGTAAGAATGTCTTCCTGAACCTTTTATTTTCATAAAGTATTTTTTAAAAATAAGAGCTCTTTCACAAACTATTCTTCATAAAGTATTGTGTTTTTATCACATATTTGTCTAATAATTATGAATTTGAGTTCATAATTGTAATTATTTACGAAACTCAAAAATAGAAGATGGAAGATTGACAAGAGATGGTGTGTGGTATTTGAACTTTATAATTCAATCAGTGGTTATGTCTTTTCACTGAAATTTGGGGGACCTTGGGACTGCAGAAGCTTAGCTCCGAGTAGCCTTTGAACAAGTTCCTTGAAGTGAATTCCATTGATGTATCCAGGGAGCAGTTAACATGAGGCAATCTGGAAATTCCTTTAATTGAATGAAAAATTAGAGAACCACCTTGTGAATTTGAAGCCCCTGACACCTCAATCTCACAGTGGTGTGATTTGAGATACGTTAAGATAAGGCGTCACATGGAATGGAAACAGTGATTTTAGCA